>NC_092212.1:66010447-66055555 GCF_043381705.1 Parasteatoda tepidariorum | reverse complement strand
TTGGAGTCAGAACGTTTATATATATATATATATATATATATATTATATGTAATAACAATAATAAATTAATATGGTCACTAAACATTAAGAAATAAATATAAATTAATTACATATTTAGATTTTAACTTTCTAAATGATGATTTTATATGATGTCCTATTAGCGCAAATAGTTCAAAGACTTTAAAAGCAGGGTTCGTACAATCCTTAGAAAATTTGAAATGTCGTATCAAAATTAAGAATCTGAAATGAATCTTAATAAGTTTGTACTCTCCGTTTTGTTTTAACTATAAAAATAAATGTATGTAATCTCGAAATCAAATTAATAGAATTTTTAATTTTAAAGTAAAATCTAACGAAAAAAAAATTATAAATTCTTCATTAGATTATTAGCCCCACTTTTTAAATTTTCTAAGGACTTTACGAACCCTGTATAAAGCTTCACTCGCGTTAACCGGCAGAGAGTAGTGTTTTATAAAAACTTCTGAACAATTTATCTGAGGTGGCGGGCAAGTTAACTTCATATCATATTTACGAATTTAAAAATAGCCATTTAAGGAGATAAAGTATTCAACCTCAAGAAATGTTTGATAACAGACTTCCTTGCAAATTTAATAAAACCAGCTGAACCCTCTGCAGTCTTAATATTTTTATTTTTTCGTAACTAAGATAATTTAAAATAATTTTGACCGCCGATGCATATAA
Organism: Parasteatoda tepidariorum; assembly: GCF_043381705.1. Lineage (NCBI taxonomy): Eukaryota > Metazoa > Arthropoda > Arachnida > Araneae > Theridiidae > Parasteatoda > Parasteatoda tepidariorum. The sequence goes on along the minus strand of NC_092212.1, from coordinate 66,054,853 downwards.
ATAGTTTAAATAAATACCATACAAAATTCTTAACCATGCCCTTTAAAAAGTACTGCACAGTTAAAAACAACATTCAACATTTTATTGCACAATTAAAACAAACAACATAAATCAAGTACTTGCACTTCAAGAAGAAGATCACGGGTACCCACACGTGACACCTATGACGTCAGCTCCAGCTGATCGTTTATAAGCAAAATGGCGTATTAAAATTGAGCTAAATTTCTCCACGTAAGCTAGAATGTTTATTAAAGTGAAGTGAATTAAATAAAACGCAGTATCGCGCATCGAATTCGTTGAACAATAATTCTTTCTCGTCTGCGCTTTTTATTTAACTTAAATTTGTTATTTGTTTATGTATTTTATTGTAACCGCGATATATTTTTGTTTCGTGCTTCTGGCAACTTCGATGCATAATTAGTTTGCTTATGTTCCACATGGCTTCGTGCCAGTCTTTGTGCTAAGTAAGAAATATATAATGAAGGAATATAAAATGCGTCACTTAAGAGAATTGATACTTGACGGACTCGAAATAGAATGGAAAGAATAGTTACTAACGTAAACAAATATTACGTTTTAACAACCAATCGGGATCGAGATACCCATACAACGTCAATTGCTGGTATCCCATTGCTATTCTGTTATTACTACGAAGGAATCTTAATTAGGAAGATAAAAAACACCAAACCCGACCGGCCTGTGTAGGGGACAGGGAACTGTCCCTGCATCAGAAAGGTCCTGGGTTTGAATCCATGGATGTTTCTTTCTCTCTCTCTGTGTTCTATGTCCTTTCACCTTTGTGTGTGAATGTGACCCGCCCTATAAACGGGTTGTGGTTGTGTGAATGGCGTGAAAGAAGTCGAATTCCTGGTCCTAGATGGCGCCACTGAAAAACAGGAACAATCGCAACCCCACTGCCTAATCAGGCACACGACAAAAAAAAAACACCAAACCTAACATAAATTCTTATTATTATTAATTGTTTATACTAATAATTCATGAAATCTTTACGTAAATTATTTATTACAATTAACCGATTAAATTGCGTTTTTTCTTCTTCTTTAAATCCAATATTTTATTACATTATTAAAAGCACGCGGTAATCGGAGTTGTTAAAAAAAGTTACTTACAAATCATTTATTATTTAATTGTATGCAAGCTATGATATAGAATTTTTCTGTTTTTATTTATTACCTGTTTTTATTAAAGATGTTAAGTTATTATTGCTATGACGACAGAAAAGTTCCCTGACTATGTGATGGGACAACTTAAATAGGTGTATAATATGTTGAAATATGTAATAATGTGTAATAAGTGTATAAAAATATTGCTTTTTAAGGAAATTGGAGTCAGAACGTTTATTCTTGATAAGTAAAAAAGTACGAAATAACATTAAATTTTTTACTCGCAAGTTGCCCAAAAAGTTTAGGATAAAGCTTTTTTTTTAAAAATTAAAAGTGCAAAGTTGCTTTATGATGCATCCTCTGGGAAGAAAATTCATAAACCTGCGATTGCCGCAATTAATAAAAATTTAAAAGACATATTTATAGTAAAAAATCTACCAATTAGGCAATTTTAATGAAAAATTGGAGGAGAAAATTAAAATAATTTTTTTTAAATACTGCAAATATCATGTTTATTTCAAAGAAATCGTCTTACTTTATGACGTCAATTTCCCCCCTTGGATAGGTAAGTGCAACACCTCAACCCCGTGATGCCCATTTTAGTATTTTCACCGAAAAATTTGTCTATATGTTGTATAATTTAGGGGATTAATATTCTAAAACCAACTCAGGGAAACAGGAAGTCTTTTTTTAAAAGAAATAAAGTAAATCTCTTTCAGACATATTTTTACTTCAAGGTTGTGATTAGCTTGCAGATTTAAGGTGAACTGAAAGATGTACAGTAAACAGAAATAAAACATAAAAGGGACACAACTTAAAGTTATGCGAGTTTAAAATGATCCGAACATAAATAGTCACAGTGGCTCAGGGGATAAAACGTCCACCTACCCTGGTTCGAACCTCAACGTAAGTTGGTATACGTATTCTGCTCCCTGCTCATTCCAGCTATAGTGCTGAAGTAAAACAGAATGTAGAAGATGGATCATAGGTTACAATTCCCTTGCCGTCGGGTTAACCGTGAGAGGTTTTCGAGGCTTTCCATATCCATGTTACTTAAATGCGGTTTAGTTCCATCAAAAAGTGCTCCATGAAAGTCGGTTTGTACCAGTGCTTGATCCAGGAGTTTCCTTGTCTTCTAGGTTGGGTTTGTGCTTTGGAACATTAATAGTTGTAAACTCAGAATTGGGTCAGCTGTCCTACACCGGTTATAAAATAAATAAATAAAAATATAATGAAGGACTTTTTTCGTACTAGGATTTTTGATTCCATAAATATGCGTGTGTGTGTGTGGGGGGGGTGCTAATCACAATCTGGAGCTCCTGATTATTAATTACGAAAAAATAAAATTTTTGTGAAATGACAGAAGTGAAATTAACATTTATTTAAAAATTTTAATTTCACTTTTTGAGTTTTTTTCCCTCTCTAAGAAATACAACTTCTTTAATTCTTATTTCCCAAAAACTGTTCGACCGATTTCCTTCAAATATTAAAGATTTTGTCCTATAAAATTACCCTGATTGATTCGGTGTAAAAATTTGTTTCCGTAACAATTCATTATTTCAGACTATTAAACATTAATTATTAAGAAATAGTCTTTTACCCGAAAGTATTTATGAATAAGCAAGTTTTATAAATGTGTGCGAAATTTTTCTGATTTGTTTCATTAGTTTCGAAGATATGGGGAAATACTCAAATGGCCGCTAATGCTTCTTGAATAATGTGTAATGTAGTAACATGTGGTAATGCTGTACAATGTGGTAATGTTGTATAAATATGGTAATGTTGTATAAATATGGTAACATGACGTGGTACATTATCTTTAGTAGTAATATTAAGTGGCCGAAACATTCGATGAGTCATCTACTTCACCTGGGACCTTATTTTCCAAATTGCTACTATCCCTTAATTATTGAGGGTTAAAGAATCAAAATTCAACGAAAAAAAATTTATATTTATTCAGAAAAAGTACTTTTTAATGCTTGTTTCGTTACTGAAAATATCGTTTGCACTAATTATCGTTTGCAATGGAATTCAAATTAACATTAGGGTGATATATAATACCAAGGTGAAAAACATTTATTCGCCATAGCAAGGTTTTCAAGATATGGAAGTTTGATATATTGAGAATTATATTTTTTACTTATTTTAACATAAATAAATACGCAATAATGAAAAAAAAGCGTGAAAAATATGTTAAATAAAAATTCTGCGTTAAAGGGTTAAACTTAGTAAACATACTACGTTTACTGAATTTAATGCTGTAACATTACTAAAAAAGTGTATGGAATCCCAGTTTCGTAGAGATTTCTTGTCACACTACAGTTTTTTTCTTTTTTCGTACAGTTTTTTGGGGCTATGCATCACAGAAGCAAAATACCGTGAGAATAATATGCAAGTGCAATATTCCTTGATTAAAAACTTCATTGCCATCAAAAATAAACAAAAGGGAAATAAAAGTCGACGCATTTTAAGCGCTCAAAATAGGTGCTCATTTTCAAGACTTGACAGACGTGGATGAGAAGATATAACAGTAATTTGAAATTGAAAACGTAAAGTTGTCGACGAAAAATAGAGAAATAAAGGTGAGAAAAAAGCTAGAAAATTCATAGTATCCGAGAGAGAAAAAAGATGATACTTTCATTTACGTCGGACTAGATCAGCACAATGGGCTATCAGTGACGGTCTGGGAAACATCCCTGAGAATGATCCGGAGACAGCATACTTGCGTCACATCCCGTTTTACAGGGAGGACACATTCATGCATGATCCATCCACAGACCGTGATTTTGATCTGAAACAGAGCACATTCAATCTCTGATCCAGTACCCCCCGAGATATTGATTTGTTATGAGAGCTTGGAGGACTTTGTGACCCCGACAGATTTAGCATGCACCTTTCACCATTTTGTACACAGACAGACTTCGGTGAAGCCGTGAAAAGGGACACCTATTTTTGAGCGCTCAAAACATGTTGATCGTTAATTCCATTTTGTATATTTTTGAAATAACTAAGCTTTCAATCATGTAATATCTTACCGGTTCAGTTTCTTAGGATTATTTAATTAAGAGTGATATTTGTTTATGCAAAAAAAACAATAACATTTCCATCTCTTTCCGTTGTTTTTTCAGAAGTTGATTTTTCAAGTCAGAATTCTTATACATTATTTTTTTCCGCTTCAGGTGATGAAGATGAAGAAATAGTTGTCGCAGAGGAAGACGAATTCAGCGTCCAAACACATCCTCCATCTCTAATAGCACATCTACCATCAGGCACATTATGGGATACACAAGTCGTGCCTTACTCGCAGAGCCTGGGTTCGAGTCTCGGACACGAAGATCTATTAACAGGTCGTTCCCATCATCAAAGAACAAATGTTTGCTCGGGCAGTCTTTCTCTTTGTTGTCTCAATTGTCCACCTCAGAGCTGGCATTCAGGTTTGTGTTTAATTACAATAGCCTAAAATATAAAACATTTTTCTTCTTTTTCAATTCCTACTATTAGTTTCCACTCTTGTTCAAATTTTCAATCGTTAATAAAATAACGTTTAATCTTACATTTTGTTTTGCTGCTCTAAAACTAGTATAGAGGTTACAAACAATTTTCGATTAATCGATTCGATTGATTTTAAATTAACCGATTTAATCGATTCGATTTTAAATTAATCGATTTAAAATCTTGAAATTACGAGGTGAGTAAACAAAATTGTACAGAGAGTTCTACAAAATAAAACTAACATTACATAACTAATTAGAGAATCACTAACAATTTAATTTGAAGTAAAAATTACTACGAGGGTTTCTTTACGGTATGCAGAAATGTAACTACAGATTTGAAAATTCCATATTTGTTTCTAAATTTAATTTAATTTGGTTTCAATGTATTTTCTGACGAAAAACCAAAAGGCAGGCCAAAAACGAACTCGATTCCCTCATTAAACGAAACTCGAACTGCAAATGAATTAGTCAATTTGAAAGAGACATTTTGAAGAGAACAATTTCTTTTAAAAGGAAAGAAACAAAAGTTCCTATGGCTCTATGCTCAAGGTTCCTTACTTTTCCAGAATTCAAGATTCCTAAAAACTTTTAACTCATGATTTTACTTTATCATCTCTCAAAGAGCAAACGACATGAAAGAAATTTAAGAACAACGTCTTTTTTAACCTCTGTAGTTTCTGAATTCTCAGGACAATGCTGATTAATTATTTCGAAGCATGTGTAAAAGGACCCAATTTTAATTGAGAGGTACTTTAACTGTAAACCATTGCCGTAAGTAGTACGACGTATTTTACATAAAATTTTATTTTCATATTTAAACTGAAGAAATTTTTTTTAAATTTCATTTTAATTCTTAGATTTTTAAGTTGTTTTTTCCCTATCGTTTTAACCAACAATATATTACATAAAAATAAATTAAACATATTTATAAATGTATGATACTTTTATGCGAAGTTTTGTTTAAGCTCTGGCAAAATTGATAAAAAAAAACTTTTGATTACAATCGTCACTACCACTTTTTACTTTATCACTTCACTTCGGATAACAAGATCTTGGCTCGAAAATAATAAAAATTGACAAGAATAAAATTACGTATTAAAAAGAGAAATATTTGTTTAAAATATAAGTTTTTTTTTACAATTTATCGGGGGGAAAAAACAAAATATTAATATTTCATATTTTAGACGGTTGCTTATATTAAATCTAATGTCTTTGGATTAATTTTTAAAATGAAGTTTATAAGTTTAGTGGATTATTGGGACAAACTTTAAGGGAAGGTAGGGAATACTTTTTATTCATGTTCAGATACATTTTTTTTAAACTTTTAGTCTATGACTGTTGATGTTAATACAGTTTTTTCAAATATTAATTCATTCATTAAATTTAATTAATTAAATTTAGTTTTATATGGGAGAAAAATTGTAACTATTATAAATAAAATTTTAAAAAAATAATTGACCAAAGTAGGAATTGACTTCAATTTTTTATATATATATATTACTTGTTTTATTTTAATCTTTCACTTTATATTTAAAAAACGTAAGCACCGCCGCTGATTTGGATGCTTCCCTTAATCTTACATTTTGTTTTGCTGCTCTAAAACTAGTATAGAGGTTACAAACAATTTTCGATTAATCGATTCGAATGATTTTAAATTAATCGATTTAATCGATTCGATTTTAAATTAATCGATTTAAAAGCTTAAAATTACGAGGTGAGTAAAAAAAATGTACAGAAAGTTCTACAAAATGAAACTAACATTAGATAACTAATTAGAGAATCATTAACAATTTAATTTGTAGTAAAAATTACTACGAGGGTTGCTCTACAGATTGCAGAAATGTAACTATAGATTTGAAAATTGCATATTTGTTTCTAAATTTAATTTAATTTGGGATCAATGTATTTTCTGACGATTCCCTTGTTTATTATTTGATTACAAATACATTTTTTTTTGGATAAAGTTATTGTATTTTCTCGCATAAAGTAATATTTCCCTTTCGAGCAGTCGGATTATTGTATTGAGTTCCTAGTGTATTGCTGACTTTTAAAATACAGTAACTATTTCAAACATATTTTTAGCTAAGAATATATTTTTTGAAATACATTCAGTTGCTGTTTTGGAAGTTTAACTTTACGTTACACTTTGTTTTACTGTCACAAGAACTATCAGACTTAGAAACTTAACCACACAAACAGTATCAGACTTAAAAACTTAAAAACTTGAAAACGCGAAAACTATCAGATTTAAGAGCTTAAAATGACGATGGCGAGTATAAGAATGGACAAGGAATACGATAAAATAAAAAAAATTAACATGAGATAATTATTTCGAACAGTTAAACTTATAGTAAAAAATACCATGCGGTCACTCTACAGACCGCAAATACAACAACAGAGTTGAAATTTGACACCAGAACTAGATGTTTTTTTAAAAATTCTATTTTGTCCGAAAGTTTTTTCAGTTTTAAGTGCCTTTTTATCACAGGTTTTGAAATTTTTCTTAACTTTAAATTTTGTTTTACTATGAGAAAAAAACTATTAAATTTAAAAGCTTGAAATTAAGATTGAATGCAGTATGAGGAACAACAAAAAACAACAACAAAAAACAATGGAATCATAAAATTGTCATCCGATAATTAGTTAACATCGGAATTAATATTAACAATTAAATTGATAATTACATCCGAATTAAAGTAAAAATAAAATTAACATCCAATAATTAGAATAATTGAATTATTGTAACTGCTAAACTTGTAGTAGAAAGTACTGACCTGATGTTGGTTGAAATCCAACCACGAAGTTGATATGTAACATCTTGGAAAAGTCATTTTTATTTATTAACTTGATACAATTCTTCTTTTTTCTTTCTTTTTTTTGAAATTGCAATTTATTTTAAAATTATTGGGATTTTAAGCGCTTCTTTAGTGAATATTTTGTCAGATTTTTATTATTATTATTTAAATGTTTCCTATTCTTCAGACAAGAGAGATAAAAAAAAATGCTCCCTGTTTGAACTGTTATAAGACTTGTTAGAGAGTAAAATTATTTTTTATCCATTTTCTCTTAATTAACTGTATTCTGTAAGTAAACCGTTTGACACAGATAGAACACCGGTGTCCCTTTTATATATATTTCGTCAGGCACTCCAACTACAAGCAAAAACAAATTTTTTCACTCTTTAATTATAAAATACAGTCTACTAGTTATTAAAAATTTTATTATAATGATCGGAATAATATATGTAGTAAACTATAAAATCCTAAAAAAATAGTTTGAATTTTTTTTTAAAAGCATTCATATTCAAAAATTTATCAATAATTGATTCTGTGAAATAAAGAAATTTTAATATTTAACTGCTTCTCTTCGATTTAAATAACTGCAAATAAGTGCAAATTTGAAATTGTTTGGAAGTGAACCATGTTTGGAAGATTTAACCTTTAACTAAGAAAAAGACACCGGCGTTTTCTGCTGTATTCCATAACTATAAATTATCAAAATGCTAAATACAATATTTTAAACTTATTTTTACTTAAATTAATACAAAATAATGAAAAAAAGTTTCTAAAAAATTACGTTTAGCAAAATTTCCGCCTCAAAGGGTTAATAATACACATGATTCTTTTTTAAATTCTTCAATTCATCCTTCAATGTTCATTAATCGATAATAATCCTTCATTAGTCGTTAATCACAATTCATTAATCGTTATTCGCAATTCATGAATCCCTCATTTTATTTATGATTAATATATTAACATTATGTTTTATATAAAATTTCAATTATTATATATTTTGATAACTAAATCATCAATTATCTTTATTTTTGCGTAAAATATGGACTTAATAAAAAATCGTTAATAATCGTTAATCGCAATTTATTAATCGCTGATTTTATTTATGATTAATATATTAACATAATATTTTTAAAATAAAGCTACAATTATTGTATATTTTGTTAACAAAATCATCAATTATCTTTGTTTCTATGGAAAATATGAACTTAGTAATAAAAAAAATCATGTCGAATGCGAAACAGTTACGAGAGTGGTGAGCGAAGCGATCAGGAGATGTTACCTCCTTATTTATTTTAAAAAATTTTTAAAATGGTGCGCTTGATAAATTGTTTGATAATTTGAGTCGATAACAGATAACGAAAACCACTACAGTAAAAATTTAATACAGGTATTGTTGTTTTACAGGTTTTCCTGAGTTGATGACTGCTCCTGTTCCTGGAGGAAATGCAGCGTCCGCCGTATCAGCTTCCGTAGCAGCTGCGGCAGCCGCCGCTGCTGCTGCCGCTGGTGTCTGTGTGGGGCTTGTCCCGACAGCTGGGGGCGCGGCAACCGCCGTCTCTTGGTCGTCGTGTGGGGCTACCGATGTGAGACTGGAATCTGGATGTCCAAAAGACGGATCTAAAGGGGGTCATCCACCCAGGAAAGTGAGGAGAAATCGAACTGTGTTTACAGAGCTGCAACTGATGGGGTTGGAGAGGCGATTTGATTGTCAGAAGTATTTGTCCACACCTGATAGGGCTGAATTGGCCAGGGCGTTAGGGCTGACGCAGTTACAAGTGAAGACGTGGTATCAGAACAGAAGAATGAAGTGGAAAAAACAAGTGAGTATATAAATTTTTCGGTTTCGTTTGAATAGTAAAGATTATAAATTTTAGGCTCAACTGCAAAAATTTTTTAATTGAAAAAAAACTTTTTTTTTGAAGATTTTTTTAATTACTAGTGAAACGACAATTACAACACGCAAATTTCACTGTAATTTTCAGGTCTTTTGATTCACGTGTTTGAACTGTTTACATATTGAGTTCATTTAAATAATTCTGTTAAAAAAAATTTAACATCGCTCTGGTGCTACAGTAATGAACAAATCGTCAATTCTAAATGCTATATTAAAGCCCTAATTAAATAGAGATCTTATTCCCCTTAAATTAATCCATAAATTCTAACCCGGAAGTCCTAGCACCACATAATATATATTAAGAGGTAACGATTTGACAACTAAAGATTATGTTAATTTAACCCATTTCTGCCTAGCGTCCTTTAAACCCTTTAACACAGAATTTTTATTAAATACATTTTTCGTACTCTTTTCATTATGTTGTGCTAATTTAGGCAAAAATGAAAAAATAGCGACTGCTCTAAATTCAATATTAAGGCCTTAATTGATTAACTTATTCCCTTTAAATTAAACCATAAATGCTAGCCCAGAAGTCCTACCGCCACACATATTAAGAGGTAACGAATTAACAATTAAAGATTATGTTAATTTAACCCATTTCTGCCCAGCGTCCTTTTAAATCTTTAACGCAGAATTTTTATTAAATATATTTTTCATACTTTTTGAATTATTTTGTATTAATTTAGGTCGAAATAAGAGAAAAATATCATATTAAGCATTTTAACAATTTATAGTTATAAAATGCAGTACTAAAATCGGCGTCTTAATTTTTGGCGTTAAAGGTAAAAACCTACCAATAAATAATTTTTTTTTCAAATTTGCACTAATTTGAAGCAATTTAGATCTTAGAGAAACAGTTATTCATCATCGAAATAATTTAAATTAACAAAATAAATTTTTGAATATGAATGAAAAGAAAAATTTCAACTACTCATTTTGGGTTTCATAATTTAGTAGAAATAAAATTCCAATAACCTAGCAGATTTTTTTGTAACTTAGAATGCTTTTTATAACTGAAATAGATCAAAGTCTATTTTTACTTATTATTAGCGCGTCAGAAAATATATATATGTATAAAAGGGACACCGTTGATTTAAAAAAGGAACAGCATAAATGTTTCATTATTAGGATTCATTTTGAAGAAGAAATTGATATTTGTCTCTCCTAATATAACATCAATTTTAATACTTGAATATGCTGTTATGATAACAAAAACAATTAATCTAAAAATAAATTTTTTAAATCAATTCCAACTTAGGTCAACAAAAAAACATTTTATTTTAGTTACTTTTATTAAATAATTAAAAAATTTTCTCTCATATAAAATTAATAATTAAAATAATTAAAATTAATTAATTAAAACTAATTAATTAAAACTTATTAATTAAAATTAATTAATTAAATAAATTTAATTAATGAATTATTATTTGAAAATACTGTATTAACATCAAGTGTCATCCACTACAAGTTTAAAAAAATGTATTTGAACATGAGTGGATGAATAAAAAGTATTTCATTAAAGATTGAAATATTGAACAAGATATATAAATATAGGGAGAATGAGAATCAATAATAGGAATTGGAAAAAAAAAGGCGCGTGGTTTTAGATAACTGCAAAAGTATAAACTTTGGTGACTTGGACCACACTCGCCACCACGTAATGTTATTGAATTTATCTGACACACAGCGAATATAAAATAATTAAATATTTAAATGTGCGCAATAAACTATTTTTTTGTTCAAATAGAGCTAGCTATAAGTTAGAAATATCACTGATGTTATTTTTAAAATATGTGAAAAATTGAATCAGTTATAGTAAAATTTAAAACAGTGACTAACGCTTAACCCATCAGAAAATTTGATTTCGTTTTTCGCTCACCCCTATTTAATGAATGAATTAATATTTGAAAAAGCTGTATTACCCATCAAGTGGGAACTTGATGGGTGAATGAATAAAAAGTATTTTATTAACGATTGAAAATTTGAACAAGATATAGGGAGAGTGTGAACCAGAGTTTGCCAAAAATGTAATCGATTACATCTTTTGATTACAGTAATCAATTACTTGTAATCATGATTACAATTTTCAAAATTTTTGATTACAGTTGTAATCGTGATTACAATATTAATTACAGTAATCAATTACTTGTAATCATGATCACAAAGTTTGATTACAACTGTAATCATGATTACATAGTCGATTACAGTAATCAATTTGATTACTGTAATCAAAATTGTAATCATAATTACAGCTGTAATCAAAATTTTTTGATAGTTGTAATCACGATTACATGTAATTTATTACTGTAATCGACTATGTAATCATGATTACAAGTAATTGATTACTGTAATTGAAAAAATGTAATCGATTACATTTTCGCTCTACTCTGATGTAATCAAAAATTTTGATTACTTGTAATCGTGATTACAAGTAATTAATTACATAGCTGTAATTATCTGTAATCAATCACAGTTGTAATCGATTACTGTAATCAACGGCCAACTCTGGTGTGAACTAATAGTAGGAAATGGAAAAAGGCCAATAGTTGCTTTTTTTTTTTTGTATCTACGCATCTTTATCTAGAAAACAAAATATTTAATTGTCCTTACACTCCAATTACCATAAAGTATAACCTTAAAGTTAAAAATTCAAGAAGGATGGGAAAAGGGTTGTAAGCGGCCTCAGAAACCAAGATATATTTTGGTACCGTGAAATATTTATAATGATAGTTATAGAAAAGTAAATGGCAGATAATAGGAAGAAGTGTACACTTTGTATAACGAAATATGAACCACCATTTTTTTCCCTCCATCCATAGAGTACTTATACTAGGTGGACAATAGATTAGATTTATTTTGATTAAGCTAAACGCTTTTCAGCGCATTGTATTCAGTCTGATTCAGGACTAATTCAACAAATGTTACAAACCACTAGAATTGCGTAACTGCAATTGGACCTCCATTTAACGAAGTAGCTAAATACCGATAAAAAGTTCGTTATATGGAATATTCGTTATCTAGAAATTCACCTTTTAAATTCTTGAACTCTAGACATAATTAAAATAGCAAATGATACACCTTTAACTTGTAAACTATATAATATTGAGGCCTCAATAATAACCTCAATACAAAAATATTTATACTCGAATTACATGCCTTGTCCTTTGAAATTAGGAATTAAAACCAAAAAAAAAACATCTGAACTCAATGCATTACATCATAGACTGAATAGTTTATCAACTTCTTCCTACCACTCCCCACGTAGCAGAGGAGTGCGGGCACTTAGTACTCACTCGAGTTAATTCTTAAAAAAAATCCTTGACATGAGTTGAGTTTTAAATTTCATGATTACTGTATCTTGTAGGGATAGACGGTTACAAATTAGAAATCAGTGACGCCAAGAAATATCACTGATCAGTTCAAATATAAATAGAAACAAACAGAAAATAGAAGAAAAAAAAATTGTCCTCTATGTAATTGATTAAAAGCTGAAATTTTTCTTAAAACATTATGTTGAATCTTTAACTTTTTAAGCTATCAACAGGCTCTTAAACAAAAATTTCGTAAATAGGCAATTAGGGATATTTTATTAGAGATAATTGAGAGATATTTTCTTTCGCTCTGTAAAAATGAGATAAAACTAATTGTAAGTACAATATCTGCTAAGAGAGAGAGTTTCCTCGCGAAAATAAGAAACCGAGAAAACTCGGTATAATCACAGAGAAGCTGTGAAGAGTAAAAAACGAAACAAATTTCGTCAAAGAAAATTTTCGTGACTATGAACCAGAATTTCGCACAAGTCTTGATGTATTTTGAATAGTGTAAGACAAAATTTGATATCGTACTAAAGTTAATTGAAGTTGTTAAAATTGAAGTTAGTTGTCAATGTTTCAAAATAAGTGATACAATACCAAATAAGATACATTAATGAAAGCTTTAATATTATCGATACCTTACAAATTGATACTTTATGGAAATTAGTTTAAATTTTAATATGTTCAACGTTTTAATATTATTGATACCTTTCAGAAGTAAGTTTAAATTTCGATATGTTTAATACTTCAATGTTATTGACACCTTACTGTTTGATACTTTTCGGAAGTTAGCTTAAATTTCAATATGTTCAATGTTTTAACATTATTGATACTTTTCAGAAGTTGGTTTAAATTTCGATATGTTCAATACTTCAATATTATTGATACCTTACTGTTTGATGCTTTTCGAAAGTTAGTTTCAATTTAAATAATGGTTCAATATTATATGCCTTACTGTTTGATTCTTTTTAGTAATTAGTTTAAATTTGATATGTTCAATACTTCAATATTATTGATACATTAAAGCTTTATACTTTTCGGAAGTTAGTTTAAATTTAAATATGTTCAATGCTTCAATATTATTTACCTTATTGTTTGATACTTTTTAGAAGTTAATTTGAATTTCGATATGTACAATACTTCAATTTTATTGATACCTTATACTGTTTGATACTTTTCGAAAGTTAGTTCCAATTTTAATATGTTCAATGTTTCAATATTATATACCTTACTGTTTGATACTTTTCAGAAGTAAGTTTAAATTTCGATATGTTCAATACTTCAATATTATTGATACCTTACTGTTTGATGCTTTTCGAAAGTTATTTTCAATTTTAATAATGTTTCAATATTATATGTCTTACTGTTTGATACTTTTCAGAAGTTAGTTTAAATTTGATATGTTCAATACTTCAATATTATTGATACATTAAAGCTTTATACTTTTCGGAAGTTAGTTTAAATTTAAATATGTTCAATGCTTCAATATTATTTACCTTACTGTTTGATACTTTTTTTGAAGTTAGTTTGAATTTCGATATGTTCAATACTTCAATAATATTGATAATTTACTGTGTGATACTTTTTGTAAGTTAGTTTCAATTTTAATATGTTCAATATATCAATATTGCAGAATATGAACAATTTTTCAACATTATAAAACACTTCAAAAATATGTTCAAAATTGGTTTGATGTTCATACTTTCATAATTTTTTGAACTTATTACAGGTAATGCAAGGGGGATGTACTGTTCCACCGACAAAACCAAAAGGCAGGCCAAAAAAGAACTCGATTCCCTCATTAAACGAAACTCGAACTGCAAATGAATTAGCCAATTTGAAAGAGACATTTTGAAGAGAACAATTTCTTTTAAAGGAAAGAAACAAAAGTTCCTATGGCTCTATGCTCAAGGTTCCTTACTTTTCCAGAATTCAAGATTCCTAAAAACTTTTAACTCATGATTTTACTTTATCATCTCTCAAAGAGCAAACGACATGAAAGAAATTTAAGAACAACGTCTTTTTTAACCTCTGTAGTTTCTGAATTCTCAGGACAATGCTGATTAATTATTTCGAAGCATGTGTAAAAGGACCCAATTTTAATTGAGAGGTACTTTAACTGTAAGCCATTGCCGTAAGTAGTACGACGTATTTTACGTAAAATTTTATTTTCATATTTAAACTGAAGGAATTTTTTTTTAATTTCATTTTAATTCTTAGATTTTCAAGTTGTTTTTTCCCTATCGTTTTGACCAACAATATACTACGTAAAAATAAATTAAACATATTTATAAATGTATGATATTTTTATGCGAAGTTTTGTTTAACACGTTCATGCCGGGAAAAGTGAAAATACTGGTACGGGAAAAGAGAAAGTACTAGTAGAATAACTATTCCAATATTAGATAATATTCGGGAGGAGTTAATCTATTCTCAACAATAACAATTCACTGTAAGGAAATTTATTGCTGCGAAAAAGCAATTCAATATAAAAATTGCATCCGTTAAAAACAGTTGGTAGTTATGGATTTTTACCATTTTATGGACCCGAAAAAATACTAAAAAATGAAATTTATTGTTACCAGTTTTAACTCCGGTGCGCTGCCAAAATGAGACAATCTAGCGTGACCCACCGATGGGTCAGCCCGGCGTGAACGTGTTACGCTCTGGCAAAATTGATAAAAAAAAACTTTTGATTACAATCGTCACTACCACTTTTTACTTTATCACTTCACTTCGGATAACAAAATCATGGCTCGAAAATAATAAAAATTGACAAGAATAAAATTATGTATTAAAAAGAGAAATATTTGTTTAAAATATAAGGATTTTTTTTACAATTTATCGGGGGGGGGAAGCAAAATATTAATATTTCATTTTTTAGACGGTTGCTTACATTAAATCTAACGTCTTTGGATTAATTTTTAAAAAGAAGTTTATAAGTTTAATTATAGGGGGTGGATTATTGGGACAAACTTTAAGGGAGGGTAGGGAACTTCACAAGAATTCAGAGATGCATAACGACCCCCATGGTCGGAAATGTCATGGGGGGTACAAAAAACCAAGCGTCACAAGACTGAGATTGTCTGCAATATTTATTGATCACAGATATTACATATGCTGTGGCAGATATGTGAAAATGTCACAAACTATATTCAAAGTTTCCACCAATTTTAGTAGTGCATGCGTTACAACGTCGGACCATAGATTGGCAGACTTACTCAAATACATCTGGATTTTGATGGATATTCGCAGCAGCACAGATGATTCTTGCTACTAGATCCATTTCAAAATCCACGAGGGTTTCGCACACAACACTTTTCAGTGCACTCCAAAGAAAGAAATCCATGTGCTTAAATCAGGAGAGCGTGGTGGCCAGGGAATCGATGTACCACGCCCAAACCAACATTACTTAACGGCGGAAAAAGATGTTTTTGACCATGAATTGCTATACAAATTTGAATCATTGTGATGTCCCCTATCTCTCCTTAACCCTCTCGCGCCGACTGTCACAAATACGTGACACCATAAAACTGTATCAATCAGGGTAAAAAGATAATACTGGTAATCAAAGTATTTCTTTAGCAGTTTATTTGTGGGCGGAGTTATAATTGTTTGATTTATTTAATTCACCATTACTTTGTTCAAAATAAAACTATTTAGTTATACCTTGAATTAACATTGATTATATATATGATTAAACTAACAATAATTAAAATAAAAGCAAAGTAAATCTGTCAAATTAGCAACGACTACATTTAAGTTACCGTTTTTTATTTAATTACAACTTGATTCTGATTTTGCACGAATGCTTTTCTGAATCACCCGTCCCCAAGGGGTTAAAGAGTGTTCTGGGACACCCTGTATTTTATGTCTTCAGTATAGCTACTAACTTTTCAAAGCAGTTTATTTTTATATCCTTTCTTCAGTATACATATACACATTTAACCCTTTCCACTCGAGAGGTGACTGTCAGTCACCACTGTCACCTTTAACCTTTTCGCGCCGACTGTCACAAATACGTGTCAGCATAAAACCGTATCAATCAGGGTAAAAAGATAAAACTGGTAATCAAAGTATTTCTTTAGCAGTTTATTTGTGGGCGGAGTTATAATTGTTTGATTTATTTAATTCACCATTACTTTGTTCAAAATAAAACTATTTAGTTATACTTTGAATTAACATTGATTATATATAAGATTAAACAAACAATAATTAAAGTAAAAGCAAAGTAAATCTGTCAAATTAGCAACGACTACATTTAAGTTACCGTTTTTTATTTAATTACAACTTAATTCTGATTTTGTACGAATGCTTTTCTGAATCACCCGTCCCCATGGGATTAAATTACCCACTACTCTAATTGTGAATTTTTTTTCAATTGTGAAATTTTTTTCATCTTAATGTTCAGTTACCACTTCATTCAGTGATCCTCGGATTTTATAAGGTAACATTGCAAAAATTCTTTTAAAATGTTAGTGGTTGCGTCTATTTTTTTAACAGTTGAAAGGACTTCGAGTGCAAAGGGTTAATACAAAAGGGCATTACATACCTGCCAACTTTTAATCCTTTCCATTATCATTTTCCCAGTGGTATTAAAATGGAATTAAAACTTCAATTTTTAGCAAACAATCACGCTGTATTTGAGAAACCTTAAGTTTACAACCATGAGAGTAACGCATATTAATATATGTGCTTAATTTTTGTAAGAATAGTGGTGATCAAAATCATTTAAAAATTAAGTTTATAAAAGAAAAAAATAGTATATATTTGCTACCACTTTAAATATAAAAATAAAATCTTCCGGAAAATCCGGAAGAGTTGGCAGGTATGGCATTATACAAAAGGCATCCTCTTTATAAAAATTTATTTTCTAGTGGTAATGAATTTATTTTCTAGTGGTAAAAATTTATTTTCCAATGGTAAAGTTAAGTAATTTTTAACTAAATAAATTATTTTCAGTTATTTTTTTCACCATTACGTATCAAAATTTCAAAGTCTGATATAGAATACAACTTTGTTTCAGTTATCTAGTGTGAAGACTTTTTAAAAGCTCGTGGAAGTAGCTTTTATTTTACAAGTTTAATTTTTTATTCGCTACCAGTTCTTAAAGTTAACATCCCTGTTAATAATTATAATAAAACATTATTATAACCATTAATGCGTAAGGAGAAAAAACTATATAACTAATATTTTGTAATATTTATTGTAAATGGTTCAAAGTTCCAAATTTGCCATTTGGCACTTCATCGAGCCATTTTTTTCCTGCAATTTTATGTTTAAATACTTTTTAGAATTGAGATTGATTTATTAAAAAAGAAAATTTAATTTATTACCTGAAATTATTTTGTTTTTTACGACGTATTTCGTTGTGATTACTGCAAA
Source organism: Parasteatoda tepidariorum (assembly GCF_043381705.1). Lineage (NCBI taxonomy): Eukaryota > Metazoa > Arthropoda > Arachnida > Araneae > Theridiidae > Parasteatoda > Parasteatoda tepidariorum. The sequence continues at coordinate 66,036,847 of NC_092212.1, read as the reverse complement.
GAATTTACCATACACTTGAACTTCTGTGCTTTTAAATAACCGAATTTTTAAATTCTACGTTTCTAACTCTAAATTAATTCGATGAGAAATGATTAAATGAACGAATGCATAAAGAAAAAGGGAAAATAATTTCCTATGCATGTGTCTCTTCTTGACCCAACACTAGCCTTTACTGTTATCCATATATATATATATATATACAAAGTCCTTCATTAATATTTCTTTTGTAAGTTCTGAAGTAATCAACAGATATCTGTACAAATCAAAGGTCGAAAAAAGGCTTGCTGTCAACATTCAAAACTTAATAAAGTTGGTGGGAAATATAATTCCCATGGCCATGCAAAGGGTTAAAATTTTGGCGCAGATGGGACACTGGTGTCCCTTTTACATATTTTTTCTGGTCGCTCTAATTACAAACGAAAATATATTTTGATATTTTTAATTATAAAATACAGTCTAATAGTTACTAAAAAAATTTTTAGATTATCGGAATAATATATTTGTAGTAAAATATAAAATCCTAAAAAAGTAGTTTGTAAAAAAATTTTTTAATTAATAGTCAAAAATGAATCAATAACTCATGTTGGAAACTAAAGAAATTTCGATGATGAATGACTGTTTCTCTTAGATCAAATTACTGCAAATAAGTGCAAATTTGTACCACTGTATACGACCACTGTATACGGAAAAAAATAAGCTATAAAATTNTAACTCATGTTGGAAACTAAAGAAATTTCGATGATGAATGACTGTTTCTCAAATGAATGTTTCTCAAATGAAATGTTTCTCAATGAAATTACTGCAAATAAGTGCAAATTTGTACCACTGTATACGACCACTGTATACGGAAAAAAATAAGCTATAAAATTTATAATCAATGTGCATAGCTGCCAACTTGTACGGCCGTTGAAAAATAATTTTCATAGTGATCGCTTTGGCGTAATAAATCTTAAAGTTTAAAGTTTCAAAAAAAAATTTAAACTACCATGATGAATCAATAATTTTAAAAAACAGCATGTAAATGAGATCTATTCGTTGGCTAATTGTGCTTATAGATGTTGTTTTTAGAAAATTCTTCCAAACTTAATTGTTGTTTTACTACCACTTCGTAAAATCTTTTTTGACGACAGTACAAGTTGGCAGGTATGTATTTTATTTACTTTGTATTTTTTGAAATCCCCTCCAGTCCTTAAAAATGTTTTTTCAAGAAGGAATGTTATATATCTTAAAACTACAAAATTGAAATTAATTCGGAAAATACTTCTAAATTTAACTCAAATAATTGCAACAAAATACTCAGCATGCATTTTGTTACTATGACAAAATTTCTTTTCAATATTTTTTTAAAATATCATTTAACTTGTAAAAATTATAATCATGCCTTTCAAAGGCACTCTGTTCCTTTTAATGTTCCTATTTTCAATAATCCTATGTATGTATGGTGTTCTAAAATGCTTGTATAAAAATGTAGTAAATAAAAAGTTTTATTAGTCAAATTTTAGTGTTTTTTTTATTTATTTAACAATTAAGAAAGAACAGAAATTTTAAAAAAATCATAATTATTTAAATTAAAGTCAAAGATGAATTAAGTCATATGGCCAGGATAGCCTGGTTGGTAGGGCGGTGGGCCCATGTTCAAGTGGTCGTGAGTTCGATTCCCGCTGGCTAAAGGCTCCTCCTGTTACAAAATTATGACTGGTGCACGCTTGATCGGGGTCGCAAAGTCCGCCAAATTCGCACAACAAATCAATACCTCTGGGGGGTACTGGATCGGAGATTAATCGTGCTCTGGTTCAAGTCTAAATTATTTTCTGCGGATGGTTGCATGTTGTGTGAATAAGTCCTCCCTTTAAAGCGGTTGTTACACATATCTGTGGCGGAAGTCGAATTTTTCGCCATAGATAGCGCTACTTGAAAACAAGAAGCGACCCCTTCTGCCTTAATGGGCTTTTTAGTATTGACGAGTGACATACGACAACAGCATTGAAGTCATATTTATACATTTGAAGTCATATTTATTTATTTGAAGTCATATTTATATATTTGAAGTCATATTTATATATTTGAAGTCATATTTATATATTTGGAGTCATATTTATATATTTGAAGTCATATTTATATATTTGAAGTCATATTTATATATTTTTATATTTGAAGTCATATTTATATTTATTTTTTAGTTTATAAGAGCTTCAAGGCGCCATCCAGGGCTGAGAGCTTTTTCGTTTAAAATGTTGGCAGAAATGCTAAGCATTTTTAAAGCTGTAGCTACATTTTGTCCAACTTTTCCCCATTGTAAGATCATCATACTTTTATATTTTTGTTTAGTTTACTTAAATGCAGTGGTGGTTAAAATCCCTTTAAATTAAATTTCTATACACAAAAGATAAATGGAAAATATAAATACAAGAAACAAATGAAATAAAATAAAAATATGACCACCGAAGCCGACGTCTTCAGGGGGTACCGGCCCCGGTAGCCATTAAAAACAAAACCATTTCTATTTGAGGGAGAAGCAAAAGCTTAAAATATCTCCCTCAGTACCCCGATGGTTTTGTATAGAGGTCCAGGAAAAACAAGATACATTCAAAAGAATAAACAAATTACGAAAAGAAAATCAATAAAAATCATCAGAAAATTAAAAACTCACAGTCACAGGTCAAGAATCAACTTCAAAAGCAAGTGGAGGAAAAGAAAACACTAAAAACTGAAAAACAACGCCCCCTATAATAATGCGCAGTAGAAGTTTAAAAATGAAATGAAAAAGGTCAGGAGAAGGAGATACGTAGATAAATTAATAGAATGCTTAACTGGGGCTGCTCAGTTAAGACTAGAATTGCGCCCTGTTAAAAGAAAAAATATATAAAAACTTAAAAACCATCAATCATTTTTTTAATTAAAAAATTAACATTACAAAAATTAAAAGGAAAATCATTTTTACTCAAATTATTTAAAAAATTATCCACAGCTTCCCGAAAACTTTCAACATTATTACAAATTTTCTTGATCCTAACTAATTGCGAAAAAACAAGATATTCAAAAATCTGAAATTTCTGCTGCTTCTTAGCGCGTTTTTTTCATAGAAGTTTTATCCTTTTGATCTTAATTATTTGTGTTTTCTTTCAGTATGGAAAATATAAACTTTTAGCGTCACTTTAAGTATACATATAAAATTTCGAATAACATGTGTAAAAGTTGGGTGCCTATATATAAAGACTTACATAATATTTTTCTAATTACTGAAATGAAAAACGAAATAAAAAAATATACCAAATAGAAAACTGCAGTAATATGAAAACTATTATTTCCAAGTGTGTAGGGTTCGTACGACCCTTAAAAAGATTTAAAAAGTGGCGTCAATGCATTATTAAGTAGTTTAAAAAAATTTATTAGCTTTCACGTTTAAATTAAAACTTAGAAACACACGGCTTCTTAATTTGTTACATTTGTTTAGAAACATTAAGTATTGTAGAAAATATTACTATATTTTTTTTTTTTTTTTGAAAATCATTTCATTTTCTTAAATTTGCTACCACTGTTTAATTTTTTTAAGGACTGCACGCTTCTGGCATTAATATCATGGTAATGATTAATACATCAATTCTAACTTTAACAATCTAATACTTAAACATAACACTCCCGACTTTTAATTTACAATCTAGCTACCTTTAACAACTTGCTCTTTTTTCTTTTCTTTTTTTCAAGATTTTCTTTTAGACTGTCATTCGTCCCAAATTTTTCTTTTCTTTTTAAATTTGTTGCCTAAACTGAAGGAAGCAAAATCGAAAACAGAAAAAAAAATAAGAGCTCAAAACCATCAAACTTCGCACCTGGCTCCGCCTACATCACGTGGTATCCGACGATACTATTTCGCTCTTTTGGGGAGAAGGATGTGAGCAATCCTGTACAAGGTTGTTATTTGGAGATCGTATGACGAAAATATTTATTTCGCAATCTTTATATTTATTTTTTTTATAATAAATATTTCATAAATTTGATGATATTTATCTCTTTTGAGTAAATAGTTAGTCCTTTTTGCGACATTTTGCTGAGAAAATAGCAGTTTTTTATATTTAAAATATATTTAATTAGCTAGAGCTTGGCATACAAACTTAGTGGCACAGAACTTGGTGGCCAAGAGCTAGAGTAACGAATGGTATAATAGCAGATGGTAAAGCGAAGTAAGTGACTGAAAAAGAATTCACTGTTCGTGTTTGGCGCGCATTAATAGTTGTCTCATGTTCAAGCGCGGAGATGTTTCTCCGCTTTCTCTCGCGGTAAAATGAACTCTGCGGCCAAGGAGGTGGAGCCAAATGCCAACTCTTGGTGAACGAACTTATAGCATTAGTAAGCAGGAACGGAGAATTAAGCCTTATTAGATCAAATACTAATTTTTTATTTTGAGACTTAATATTCTCTTTGATTTTTCAGGTTAATAATCAAGAGCAATATGAAAAGTCAGAATATACAGATAATCCAAAAAAAGGTTGTTTCCCTTCAGTACAAAAAAAATTACAAATACAAAATTCAATGATTAATTAAACACCAAAATCTTCAGTTTCTGATTTTATACGCACTTCTATATATTATTTCATTATAAAATGATTAATTTTTACTTGCATCGTTTTATTTTATTTTATAACCGTCGTTAAACAGTAGACCCAGCTTTGGGGTTTACGACCACTAATGTGATGTTTTGTAAATATGTGATATGAATTTAACTCACTATTGTACTCAAATTATCTTCCTTGTCAATTTACCTCTTGACTAATCGGCAGAATGGTATTACATTTTTCATATACACAATGGTAATACATTTTAATGATAATACATTTTTCCAAAACTGTAATAGTAATTTAAAAGATTTAAAGACAGTTTAGTTGATTTAAAGCAGAAAGATTAAACTAATTAATTTGGGGCGTTTTGTAAATATGTCGTATGTATTTAACTCACTATTGCACTCAAATTATCTTCCTTGTCAATTTACCTCTTGACTAATCGACAGAATGGTATTACATTTTTCATATACACAATGGTAATACATTTTTCCAAAACTGTAATAGTAATTTAAAAGCTTTAAAGACAGTTTAGTTGCTTTTAAGCAAAATTAAGGTTAAAAGATTAAACTAATTAATTTGTTGCTCTTTGTAAATATGTCGTATGTATGTAACTCACTATTGTACTCAAGCTATCTTCCTCGTCAGTTTGCCTCTAGACTAATCGACAGAATGGGAATACATTTTTTATATACACAATGGAAATATATTTTAATGGTGATACATTCTTCCAAAACTGTAATGGTAATTTAAAAGCTTTAAAGACAGTTTAGTTGCTTTCATGCAAAATTAAGGCTAAAAGATTAAACTAATTAATTTGTTGCTCTTTGAAAATATGTCGTATGTATTTGACTCACTATTGTACTCAAGCTATCTTCCTCGTCAATTTACCTCTTGACTAATCGACAGAATGGGAATATATTTTTTGTATACACAATGGTAATATATTTTAATGGTAATACATTCTTCCAAAACTGTAATGGTAATTTAAGAGCTTTAAAGAGAGTTTAGTTGCTTTCATGCAAAATTAAGGTTAAAAGATTAAACTAATTAATTTGTTGCTCTTTGTAAATATGTCGTATGTATTTAACTCACTATTGTACTCAAGCTATCTTCCTCGTCAGTTTACCTCTTGACTAATCGACAGAATGGGATTACATTTCTTATATACAAAATGGTAATATATATTTTAATGGTAATATATTCATCCAAAACTGTAATTTAAAATATTTAAAGACAGTTTGGTTGTTTTAATACGAAATTAAGGTTAAAAGATTAAACTAATTAATTTGTGGCGCTTTGTAAATATGTGATATGTATTTAACTCACTGTTGTACTCAAGTTATTTTCCTCGTCAATTTACCTCTTGACTAATCGACAGAATGGGAATACATTTTTTGCATACACAATGGTGATACATTTTAATGGTAATACATTCTTCCAAAACTGCAATGGTATATTAAAATATTTAAAGACAGTTTGGTTGTTTTAATACAAAATTAAGGTTAAAAGATTAAACTAATTAGTTTGGGACGTTTTGTAAATATGTGGTATGTATTTAGCTCACTATTATACTCAAGTTATTTTCCTCGTCAATTTACCTTTCGACTAATCGACAGAATGGGAATACATTTTTTATATACACAATGGTGATACATTTTAATGGTAATACACTCTTCCAAATCTGTAATGGTATTTTAAAATATTTAAATGTTATTGTTTTAGTACAAAATTAAGGTTAAGAGATTAAACTAATTAGTTTGGGACGTTTTGTAAATATGTGGTATGTACTTAACTCACTATTGTACTCAAGTTATTTTCCTCGTCAATTTACCTCGACAGAATGGTAATACATTTTTCATATACACAATGGTGATACATTTTAATGGTAATACATTCTTCCAAAACTGTAATGGTAATTTAAAATATTTAAAGACAGTTTAGTTGCTTTAAGGCAAAAGTAAGGTTAAAAGATAAAACTAATTAATTTGGAGCGTTTTGTAAATATGTGGTATGTATGTAATTCACTATTGTATTCAAGTTATCTTCCTCGTCAGTTTACCTTTTTACTAATCGACAGAATGGTAATACATTTTTCACATACACAACGGTAATACATTTTAATGGTAATACATTCTTCCAAAACTGTAATGGTAATTTAAAAGATTTAAAGACAGTTTAATTGCTTTAAAGCAAAGTTAATATGGGAATAGGTTAAAAGATTAAACTAATTTATTTGTGAAGTTTTGTAAATATGTGGTATGTATTTAACTCACTATTGTACTCAAGTTATCTTCCTCGTCAGTTTGCCTCTTGACTAATCGACCGAATGGTAATACATTTTTTACATAAGCAGTGGTAATGCATTTTAATGGTAATACATTCTTCCAAAACTGTAATGATAATTTAAAAGATTTAAAGACAGTATAGTTGCTTTAAAGCAAAATTAAGATGTGACTAGATTAAACGATTAAACTAATTTATTTGTGGCTTTTTGTAAATATGTGGTATGTATTTAACTCACTATTGTACTCAAGTTATCTTCCTCGTCAATTTACCTCTTGACTAATCGACCGACGTTACTCATGGAGTTATACACAGTTAGAAACTTTTCCGCAAAAGAGCTTTCAAAATCTAAAAATGGAAACTCGAAATTATCAAAAAATCCATTTCAGAAAGATAGACCTCTTTAGCGGTCGATGTTCGATTCTAAATTTTCCCATTTGCGACAATCATTTTGATTCTCTTTTTCCCTTTTGACAGATCACCGGGAACCCTATAGGCTTATCGCTTGTCCTCTAAAATGCCAACCGACAATACCCCATTCCCCGCAATCGTATTTTTTTTTTCAATTTTTTTTTTTTAAATAATCTTTTGTCCCCACCCAAAGCTCCACCATCACCTTTTTTTAAGCGTTGTTGTTAAAATAAAGTTGTAAAATTTTCCGACCCTAGTCCGTTTGATAATAGGACCGGAATTCGATGCTCTAAAATCCAATAATCTTTTCAGATAAAAAATAATTTTTTTTCTTCCTTTTTTTTATGTTTTTTAAGGGAAAAAAAGGGAAAAGTCAATGGAACTATTTGAGTTAGCCTATCTGTGGACTCAACCCCAAGCTAAAGGGAGATGGGGGTTGTATTTCCCCCCTTATTTTGTAATGATCGCTCTGGATTTAAGTTATAAGCGTAAATGGTATATGTCTTGACCTTTTTAAGAATTTTTGTTGGGATATTGCTGTGAAAAATATTCGTTTTAAACATTGAATCAAAAGGCAATATTTGAATTGTAAATTTTGATTCATAAAAAAATAATTTGCCAATAATATTTAAGGACTAATCTAAATCTATGTCTAGATGGCAGATTTCGAAATTAATGATGGTCTGTGGGTTCGAGATTGCTAAAACTTGACTCGGACCACCATAATATAATTAATCGTGGTCACTCGGTTTAATTTAAATCTGGGTCTAGATGATTAAGAAGAAGACCATCCATACCCGCACATGTGAACTATGACGTCAACACCAGCAACTGGCTTTATCAGCGAAGTGGCGTATTAAAGCTGAGGTAAGTTTTTCTTGGTAAGTTAGAATGTTAATCTATTATATATAATTCTCTTACGTGGCTCCCAAATTTTGGCTGTATTTCTTTTCCGCCGGTGGCAACGTTTGCTTTGTTTTGAAAACACCACAGCATTCTGCCTTTTAATGATATGTTTCTGATCTAATATATATAATTCTCTTACGTGGCTCCCAAATTTTGGCTGAAGTACTTTGTACAACTAAATAAGATTCTTTTCACAACAGTTAAATATTTACTTTATTTTCTTCATTCATAGAGAAAACAGTCGGCAAAGAATTCTGTTAGGTTAAAAAACATTTCGCTAAAAAAATAACGAATTCTAAAATAAATAAAAATAAACAACTTAAAAAATAAAAATGCTGTTGCCATCCATAGAATTTTTTGAAAGTCAACTTAGCAACATAAATCAAAATGGGATAGAAGCGCAACTAGATCAAAATTATAATACCTGAGGGCTTGACGTAACAAATCCTTCAATTCTAAAAGTGTTGTATCGCCAAATGCCCAAATTAACAATTGTGTTCTTAAAGAAATTCTATAAAAAGTTTTAAATAAACAACCTCCTTCTACAACTGCTTCTTGAAGAACTTGGCTCATTGATTAAAAATATTGTTTTAATTTTACAGTACTAACTTTACTTCTACTTTCGTTATTGCTATGACCCTCTTTCATTACATTTTACAACTTTATGCTAAATTTTAGGATATAAGTTGTTTTGTGGTTGAATACTGACATTTAGAAAAGTGTTCATAAAAAAATAGTATTTAGAGGTTAAGAGTTGCCTCATAAAAATTTGAATTGTTGACATTGAACTTAACAATGAAAACAATCGTTTTTGTGAAAAATTGAATTGTATTGTTGACATCAAAACTAAAAATATTGTGTTTCAACTTAACAATACTACCTTAATTTATACTTTAGAATTGCCTCGGAGAAATTTGAATTGTTAGCAATGACTTAAACAAAAAGTTTTATTTTAACTGACAAATACTATATTATAATTTTAACTTTTTCTATGACTATACTCATTTTCTTACTCTTTTCTTTGTTTTTTATACATTTTATTTTTTTGTGATAAAATAAAAAACTTATAGTTGTTCTGCTTCTGAACACTGATGAAAACACAAAATGATGGGCTTCATCAACAATCAAAAATATATTGATTTATTTTACAAATTCCATATTATTAAGGTGGCGCCCTTCAGAGAATTAAAAATACAAAATTATCTTCATCAGAGCCAATGATTTACATCCGGCGTTCAGTGGCAGACTACTATTTCATATTGTTTTACAACACATGGCTTTAACCTTCTGATGGGAAAGACTTTAAAACAAAACTTACAACAGTTACTTTTCTCAATAACTGAAATTTAAAATAGTGTGATTAAGAAAAATATCTGAACTGTTTGCAATTTCAAATGAATATTGAAATGTACAGGTTTAGAATTTTCTAAAGGGAAAAGTTTTCGGAACTTCGGTATTCAAAAAAGTATACAAAAACTAGACGTTAAGAACGTATCCAATGAGCGAGCAAAGCGAGCATTGGATTGCGAAGCAATCCGAAATGAACTGTGAAAGCAGTTCCGGGGGTTGGTGAGTGCCAGCGAGCAGGGGGCGAAGCCTCCTAATTAACTATAAAATAATTAAATACAGAGCTGTATCGAGTTAGTTGAAATATAATTCTTTCTCGTCAACTTCTTTTATTTAACTTGGATTCATTATTTGTTTATGTATTTTATTGCAACCATGATATATTTTTTGTTTTGTGCGAATTTTTGTTTGCAACTTAGATGCATAATTAGTTTGTTTAGGTTAAACATGACTTCGTGCCTGTCTTTGTGCTAAGTCTCTGTGTAAATATATAGTGAAAGAATTGAAATCTTTGTGAAAGAATTTAGAATCTGTCACTTAAGATAACTGATACCCGATGTGCCTGGCTAACTCGAAATAGAATGGAAAGAACAGTTGATAACGTAAACAAATGCTGTGTTTCAACAACCAATACGGATCGAGGCACCCACACTACGTCACCTGCAGGTATCCCATTGTGACATTACCCAGTCTTTGCATTGTAATGTTTCTTTAAATTCACTTTATAACGTTTTTTAAAAAAAATTCTAATAGAATTAAACTACAAAAATAAAATTTAAATTTACTAGTATATGAAACACGTTAACTTGGTTTTGTATAGGGTTATCTCTTCATATATGACGGTTCATATTGTCGATATTTTTCTTCCCACAATGCTGATGAAAATTAGTAAGGCGTATAATATCTTTTAGTTAATCATCCATTGGACCAGTGACTAAATTTTCTAGATTTCTACCCTTGTTAAATGGTCTCATTTCACGATACTAAATTTTAAATTACTAAATAGTAGTTGCATAGCTACTATATAGGGATATTTTAAGTTATTATTAGCAATAATTATTTTAGAAAAATTGATTAATTTAAATCCATTTTTTGTATTTAAATTAATGATGAATGACTTAAAATATCTGTTTTTTTTTAATCAATCTGTTTCTTTTTTAATTATCATAAAAAATGAAACATTTCTCAATGTAGAAATAACCAATAGTGATAGGACACTCCAAGTTAGGAATACTGGATATTGTTGGTATAAATAGTACCAATAATAGTTTATCCAAGTTTTTTTTTCTATGTGTGGAAATTATCTCTGTATTAGGAATCAGCCAAAATATAAAATAATTATATGTTCTCACTTAACAAAGATCTTATTTCAAATAGATACAGGAAATTATTTATGATATTTTTTTTCCAAGTTGTATTTTTTTCATCCACAGTAATTATCTCCGTATTAGGAAGAGATAAGCCATGATAAAAAATAATTACATTTTCTCACTCAACGAAGAATTTATTTCAAATACATACAGGAAATTTTTGATACAATTTATCCAAGTTCAATTAATTGAAATTATCTCTGCATTAGGGATCAGTCAAAATATAAAATAATCAAATGTGCGTTCATAAAGATTTACGTAAAACGTTAGATTTACGATTCTTGGCGAGTTTTGTGAAGTCGAAGATCAAACCTTGGCGACGCCCGGGGCTAAAGCCCGGTGCTGTAACCACTATGGTAGCAGTTTGTTATTTAGCAGTTTGTTTGATCATAGCAGTTTGTTATTTAGTCAAGTCTCGGTTATACTATATTTATATTTTTGTAACGCACCAGTTTAATTACTTAAAAACATTATATAAAAATTTATTTAAACTTGGAAAAAATATCTACCATTCTCGGGAACTTTGTTAAACTTCGCCTCCCGCAATCTGCTACTGATTCATCTGTTTCCGATTTAAACGTACATAGTTATTGAAGGTAAGTAGTTTTACTACTGTATAACCTCAATAGCTCGAAAACCTTGTTATGTGAAATATATATATTTTTCTCATAACAAGGTATTATATATTTACCTAATGTTAATTTGAATTCCTATAACGAAAAGTTTCTTCCAAAACCTTGTTACGTCGATTTTTTTTTTCGAAATAGAAAATTAATTTTTTCTGAGAAATCACAATGTAAGTTTATTGTAAACCAATTCTTTTCTATTTAGTGCATAATTATTTTTGTCTTACTTTTAAAAATAAAATTATCATTGTTGTATTTAGACTTATAGTTAACTATCATTAATGCATATTCATTAATAGTTATTTTCACTTTTCATGGCTCTAATTTTTAGAGTAAAATTTTAGAATATATTTTTTAACTTTTTAGAACATATTTAGTTTTGAACTTTTTATCTAGATTACCAGCTATCTCGAAATTTTTTAACGTCCCTTCAAATTTGAGGTATCGAAAGTATACTGTATATATATTTAAAGTTTTAATCGCTTATAGTTTAGCTATATGTATTACTTAAAATAACGTAAAACGTTATTTTACGTTATTATGATTATCTTAATACGTTATTATGATAAATTAAAAAAAAACTTTACCTTACTCTTTAACTAAATACTTTACTCATTAAGTAAAATATTTTCCTAAAGATATTGCTCTTGAATTGAAATTACTCAGAGATGCCAACTTGCTCTGCTTTCTATAGAACCTTTTTCTTATAGAAAAATGCTTGTTTTTATATTTGATTTGTGTTTTATTTAAATTGAATTTAAAGGATTTTTCCAACCACGAGCAGTAATTAATTCAAACACGTGCATAAAATACCTCATTGTTATCAGTTTCATCGTGATGAGGCAATTAGAGTGTTTGTGGAATTTAGTATTTAATTTTCTACCACTTTATGAAATATTTTGCACACAATGGACAGATCATAAGACACGGTTCCCAGTAGATCACCAAACTCAAGCATCACTGGCAGCATTCAGTGAATAAGTGGGTGACTACCTCGATCTACCTGCGAAAAGACCGAGGTTGCACGGTATTAGTCCTCGCTAAACTGTTCTACAGTAAGTGCTCGACTTCGCGCGAAGGACATCAGGTTATCAAAGCGTGGAGCCACTTCCTCAGCAGACGATCGAAATTGTGATAGCATGTCTTTGGATTATCCTCAGGGATGTTTCCCCGATCATTGCCAAGGATCCATTGTGAGCCGTGGTGGCTCAGGTGATAGAGAGCTCGACTCTCATTGAGGTGGCCCGGGTTCGAACCCAGCGATGTCTGGTCGATACAAATTCCGCTCCCGGCTCGCGTCGGCCAAAGTGCTAGCGTAAAATATCCTCAGTGGTAGATGAATCATGGCTTAGAGTCTCCTTGCCGTTATGCTAACTATGAGAGGTTTTCGTGGTTTTCCTCACCATGTAACGCAAATACGGATTAATTCTCTTCTAAAAGTTTCCCACGAAAACGAATTTCTCCCTATACTGTACAAGAGTTCCCTTGTCTTCTGGATTGAGTTCAAAATTACAAGGCTTTGTAGTTGAATGTTATTAGTTGTAAACTGAAAAATTCGGTCGGTCTCTAGCGTGTCGTAAATAAAGTAGGTACTAATACTGAGCAAAGTTGAGCAGTTGCATGGTGTAAAAGTAACTGCTTTATAATGACTCTAAACTCTGAGTAATTTTTTTTCGATGTCTTCCTAAAAGAATGCATTTTTTTTTCATTTTTTTTGTAGAAATCCAAATTTTAACAAAAATTTTATTTTTAGATTTTTATGTTAGCATTTTTCAAGCATCGAGAATCAACATATACTTATTTGTTTCATAAAATTTAAAAGTTAAATTTTCATATCAAAAATTATTTTTTCCAACTATGCAGAGCGATATTCGGAGATTTTACAAAATGACCAAAACATGTTGTAGATATTCCCTTATTTTGGGTGAAACATATAATAATAATATGAAATTTCAAAAGTTACAAAACTTAGTAGTTGCTGTTATCATTTTTGTTGCATTTTGACTTAGACCACTTCTGCAGCAGCTTCTGGTCATCTTTTCGAATTTGAAAAATCAATGGAATGATAATATCAGTAAAAAGCCAGGATCATAAGACATTATTCCCTTCTTATTGGAATAAATAAACGTTTTGAATATTAGTTCTCTTTCAACATGTGTGCATAGACACGGTAATAGCTTTGGGAACATTTCTAAAAGCATATCAGATACTTTCTGGATGATATATTGCATCCGTTTTTGAAAATTTCTTCGCAGTAAATACATTATTTGATATCGTGTTTTGAATAGATATCTAACGGTCAAAAATGATATCGAACTTGTTTATCCCCCATTCGTTACAAACGATTTCGAATTTCGAGCAAATTGCTGCGTTTATCAAAAGATGCAGATTGTTTTTCAATATTTATTGCTAAAATTGTTTAATGCGCGTATTATTGATATATTCCAATTCTGCATAATTATTAAGAAATTTTGTCTATCAATAGCTGTAAACCGGAAATATTTTTTGCGAGAAAACAACCTATCAGTACTTCGTGATCAATATATTTTGGAATATTATTAATTGGACAATACATTTTTTGACGATGTTACTGCAGTTTCTGTTAAAAAGCGGTATTTCACAATTAGTGAGTTGTGTTATTGCATTAAATCATCGAAGAACATATTTCCTGATGATTTTCTGGCACATTACCATTTGATAAACAAATATTTTTTGACTGATGATTTTCTGGCATGTCACTATTTGATAAACAATACATTTTTTTGCAATGTTGCTGCATTTTTTGCTAAAAAGCAGTATTTCACTATTAATGAGTTGTATTATTGCACTAAGTCGTCAAAGTACATATTTCTTCATGAGTTTTTGGCATATTACCCTTTTATAAACAATACATTTTCTGACGATATTACTGCATTTTCTGTTAAAAAGCAGTATTTCACAATTAATGAGTTGTATTATTGCATTAAGTCGTCAAGGAGCATATTTCCTGATGATTTTCTGGCGTATTACCATTTGATAAAAAATACATTTTTTGACTGTTTATTTTCTCGCATTTTACTACTTGATAAAACAAGACATTTTTTGACGATGTTACTGCATTTTCTGTTAAAAAACAGTATTCCATAATTAGTGAGTTGTATTATTGCATTAAGCCGTAAAAGAATATATTTCCTAATGATTTTCTGGGATATTATTATTTGATAAACAATGCATATTTTGACAATATTGCTGTATTATCCGGCAAAAAGCAGTATATAACAATTAGTCAGTTGCATTATTGCATTAAGTCGTCAAAGAATAAATTTCCTGATGATTTTAAGGCTTTTTACTATTTTATAAACAATGCCTATTTTGACAATCTTATAGTATTTTCTGGTAAAAAGCAGTATTTCACAATTAGTGAGTTGTATTATTGCATTAATTAGTCAAAGAATATATTTCTTGGTAGCTTTCCGGCATACTCATATTTGACAAACGATACATTTACTGTATTTTCTGGTAAGAAGCAGTAGTTCACAATTAGTGGGTTGCATTATTGATTATTGCATTAAATCATCAAAGAATATATCTCCTGAGCGTTTTTTGACCAATTACTATTTGATAAACAATACATTTTTGACAATGTTTCTGTTAAATTCAGTACTTCATAAATAATGAGTTGTTTTATTGTATTAAGTCGTCGTAGAATATCTATTCTAATTATTTTCTGGCATATTATTATTTGGTAAATAATATCTTTTCGACAAAATCACTGTATTTGAGAAGATAAAGTTAATTCCCTATTGATGGCAAAACATTTTTTTTTTTGCTGAATTGTTAAAGGAAATATTTGCGATTTTTTAACTTATTATTATTTGGTGAAGGTTAAAGTTTTAACTCAGTTACTATTCTTTCTCGTGGAAAAATATTTCCCAATTGATAAAGTGCATAATTTTATTGAGGCCACAAGGAATGTGTTTTCTGGTAACCTTTTGATCGATTTATTATATTATTGTACTTAGTTGTGATTATTGTAACATTTCTTGATGACTTTTGGGCTCTTTTTTATTAGATTAACACTTCGTTATTTTTTTAGATATTATTATTGTATTTCTAGAAAAAGCAGGTACCCAATCAAGGAGTCGCAATAGTGTATACTGACTCGACAAATTCTATATTTTTTGTGTTTGTTTCTCTTGGTATTTTCAGAGTGTTCGGCTTTAATCGAACAAGTTCCATGTTTGTACAAAATTTTTACAATTTGAATGTACAATTTTTTATTTTTGTCATCTGTTATTTTTTAACACAATATCTAACACCAACTACTCACCAATTGTACCTAAATAAGAAACTACATTGAATTGAAAAGCGGAGTGGCTGTAACCAGCGTAAGAAGTAAAAAACATAGTCTCCAAACTGTTCGATAATAGATTTATTAGAAAGCAGGCTAATCACTCTTTGCTTCATTTAAATTTAAATAAAACCATGCAAGCAAACTCAAAACTAATGTGGAAAGTGAAAGCAAAAACAATTCTGATACATTAAATATACCCATATCGATACGATCAATTTATGTTATTTTCACAAATCAATAAATACCCATTAAAATGTAAAACACTCGCTTCATTTACTCGGCTTTTCAAATAAATAATTTGAAAGGTAATTATAATTAATAATAGTTAACCGGAAATAGTTCATTATAATTAATGATAAATAAACAAATTAATTATTAATAATTAATGTAATAAGTTATTATAATTAATAATAATTAAATAAATAATTATAATCAATAATTAATTAATTAATTATAATTAATTTACTAATTAATAATACTTTGTTTGATAATTTATTCAATAATTAATATTACTTTGTTTAATAATTAATTTAATAATTCGAAATAATTATTTTATTTGTTTAAATAATTTAAAAATTAATTATAACTAATGATAATTACCATAATAATTAATTATAATTGATAGTAAACATACATAATGATTAGCATAATAATCATTTAATTATAATTAATTTAATATTAATTAATATTATAATATTTATTCATTAATAGTATTCTTCCAGGGTTCGGTGAAAATTTTAATAGAGTTTAAGTTGAAGTTCGAATCGAAGTCGAGCTCTTAAAAAAAGTAGAACTCGAAAATGCCAAATCCACTGCTTTAATTTCAGAGCTCTAATTTAAGAACAAAATCGAATGAAATTAAAAATCGAATAGTTTTTTTAAGAAAAGTGTGTTATTGCGGTAAGATAAACAAGTCCATTATAGTTATATTTGCGCACATTCATTAGCATTTTTTACCCCTTTCTTTGACTGTGGTTTCAACACTTACCGCCAATTTATGGTAGAATAATTTTACCCGTATTTAATAATTTTTAAATAATTTTTGAGCTGCTAACTATTAATAATTTCAATTCTGATGAAGTTGGTACCGATTTGCCCCTTTTCCGATATACTACATGCAGGCCGCGGTTTCTATTATTTTCCACCCCTTAACTATTATAGTAAACTATTAAAGATTATAGTAAACCATTTTGTTCATTATCACAGTGATGGGTTTCAAATCATTTAAGGACTGGCAATCTTAAAATTTTTTCGGTATTTTTTGGAAGAAAAATGTAATAATTGTCGAACTTAATAGGAATATGAAATAGCAGGTAAAAACAGCATTTCTTTTAGTTTAAGTTAACTATTCTTTAAATATTTTCAAACAGCTTCCTTATTTTCACTTGCTTCTTCCACATTTTTTTTTATTCATATATCATCGGTACTGTGGTTACGTCGTAGCCAGTGTTTGGTAAAACTACATTTTTTTTTTTTTTTTTGAAGTTTGTTACAACTGATTTGTAACAAACATAGTTAATTATACAAATACTTTTTTTTAAATGCAGTGACTACAAACTACTTTGGAATTGTAGTAACTACCTCACTACTTTGTAAAATCTGCTTTGTAAATCTACTTTAATCATTTTATTCTCTGGATCTTATTCTCGTGTGTCTTATTCTCATTGATCTTATCTTATTCTCATTAATCTTTCTGTTACGGTGAATGACCGAAATCTCGAACATGTCGACATTCACCGGTGAATGTCAACATTCACGTAGTCGCTTTGGTGAATGTCCGAAATATTTATTACATTCGATTTGATATGAATTTATTCGTGGATATAATTACATTTATTCGATATTTTAATACTTACTGACGATAGATCAGAAGAAACATCAGTGTTTGGAGTATCGGGCCATACATTTACATTTGCCCGGTATACATTTGCTCGGTATACCCTACACTGATGTTTTTTTAAGGTTAAGTGCCACTGCCCGATATACACCAAGTAACGGGCAAATATATACCAGGCAGTGGCACTTGACCTTAAAAAAACATCAGTGCAGGGTATACCGTGCAAATGTATACCGGGCAGTGGTACTTAGCCTTAAAAAAACATCAGTGTAGGGTATACCGGGCAAATGTATACCGGGCAGTGACACTTAACCTTAAGTGGCTCGGTATACCCTTCACTGATGTTTTTTTAAGGTTAAGTTCCACTGCCCGGAATACACCAAGTATCGGGCAAATATATACCGGGCAATGGCACTTGACCTTAAAAAACATCAGTGTAGGGTATACACGGCAAATGTATACCGGCCAGTGGTACTTGACCTTAAAAAAACATCAGTGTAGGGTATACCGGGCAGTGGTACTTGGCCTTTAAAAAACATCAGTGTAGGGTATACCGGGCAAATGTATACCGGGCAGTGGCACTTAACCTTAAGTGGCTAGGTATACCTTACACCAGAGGTCGCCAAAGTGGTCTATATAGACCCCCAGGGGTCTATTTAACAAAAACGAGGGTCGATTTGAGACAGGGGGGCGAATGGTCAATATTCTATTAAGTTTTTCTTGTCGAAACTCACAAAAATTCTTGCCTTTTAAATCTCAGCTAAATATGTGGAAGTGCCTACCCGTTATATTAATTTCTCTAAAAATGTGAATAACAGCAGCTTTAATGCACGACGACATTGCGCACACATCTCGCAAATGAAATATTTTTTCAGGTTTTTAAATACTTTAGAAAAAATTCCAAAGACAAAACTATTAAAGATAGTAAAATTATTCATTAAATGAAATTCCTTACATCATTATAATATTTTTTTATAAGTTACGTGTTGCTCTCTGACTACTTGCAAGTCATATGCTTCTATTGATGTTACAATTTGTTTTTCTTCCTGGTCAAAATATAAATCCCACAAAAATAAAAATACTTTAATAGTTTAGTAATTCAACACTCGCACTTTTGGCATACTTACCTGGTACTGGAGTAGCCTTGATCACCGAGGAGGCTCTCCCGAGCAGAGACTAGAGATGGGCAAAACTGCTACTTTTCTGAATGTAATGAAATATTCGATCTTTCACCTACGTATTTGGTGTTTGCCGACATTCACCGGTTAACCCTTTCACTACCAATTTTTTTTTCTGAGAAAAAAATGAACTAAGTAATTAAATATATCAGTTACAATGCAAATATCGATAAAATTCTAAAAAAGGGAAAAAATTACTGAATTGTCAGTGATATCAAGGAATAATAGTGGGACATGCATTCATAATAATACAAAGCATATGTAGCCCATAGGGTTCTTCGAAACTGCCTGCGGGACATATATGTCCCGGTGGTAGCGAAAGGGTTAAAGTCAACAACCACCTATTTCGCTCATTCGCCGTAACATTTCTATCTCATTATCCTATTCGCATTAATCTCATTCTCATGTGTATTTAAAAAGCAGCGATTTGGTGGCGCAATCTTTAAAGGCGTTACTTTGTAAAAAACTAGATTTGTGAATATGATCCTGTACCGGCCGGCTAACTGTCCGGCCGGTACAGACAAGTTTAAAATTCATTTAGTGATTTGGCAGAATTAGTTCGCGCTATAGATTACGATATTGAAATATTTCCGGAAAATGAATATTTATACACTCGTGCTCCGTTTTCTGTAACAGGGTTCCCACGGTCCTTGAGAATTTTAAAAAGTGGTAATAAAAATAAAAGAAATTTTGACATTTTTATTTCTGTGTAGCCACCACTAAAAATTGTTTTCTAAAAAATATATATATGCACGAAAATTTCAGCACTTTACGATAAAAAAGTATATTAAAATAAAAAAAGTATATTGTAGCTCCACCCTAAATTTGTCTAAATTGTAAATAAATAATCTCTCTGGAACAGAGAAAAATTTTAAAATATTTCACAGATTTAAATGGAAAACGACAAATAAATTTTAATGACTTCCACAAATATTAAATTCCTTTCATAACTTTTGAGAGTATTCGAAATTGATGAAAACAAATGCTTATGTGTGCTCACGTTTTATTCCGTCANTTTTTTATCATATTTTAAACTACCATGCTAAAAAAATAAATTCTTTTAACATATAATTCGTTTTCCTTCTCGTCTTTAGCTTTGCGCAGAGGCAGTGTCGTAGCCAATGAGGTTCTACCGAGGCGTGACTATTGCTAGTTGAAAACTTTTCCCAATACCCCGCCATGTCGTCGTGAAAAACCGACGGCATAGGCAATTTTTGGGAGCCTCTTCGGAGCTTTTTATTCACAAGAGAAGGTACATGAAAATTAAATCTCCAAAACTAAAGCCTATGTTCTCCACCGACGTTTTAACAGGGAATGGAGTATCCATCTCGGAGAGTATTCAAATATACTTTCCGTACCACTTACACTCACTAAATGATGGTGTTGCTACCGTTACGATTGCCTTTACACCAATTAAAGGACAATATTTTATTAAGTTTTTCTTCTCGAAACTCACAAAAATTCTTACCTTTTTAATCTCAAAAAATATGTGGAAGTGCCAACCCATTATATTAATTTCTCTAAAAATGTGAATAAGAGCAGCTTTAATGCACGACGACATTGCGCACACATCTCGGAAATGAAATATTTTTTCAGGTTTTTAAATACTTTAGGAAAAATTCCAAAGACAAAACTATTAAAGATAGTAATAAACGTTACGCAAAAGCAAAATGTTAATTTCATTACATGAAATTCCTTACATCATTATAATATTTTTTTATAAGTTATGTGTGGCTCTCAGACTACTTGCAATTCATATGCTTCTATTGATGTTACAATTTGTTTTTATTTCTGTTCAAAATATAAATACCACAAAAATAAAAATACTTTAATAGTTTAGTAATTCAACACTCACACTTTTGGCATACTTACCTGGTACTGGAGTAGCCTTGATCACCGAGGAGGCTTTCCCGAGCAGAGACCTTTCATTGCACTGCGACAGGTTGACGCTCGCCACATCCACAAATTGTGGTTGCTTGGGGTGCAAAATTTCTGGTAGTTGGGACTGCGTTCGCGCTGTCCCTATTTCGAGACAAAAAAGATAGAACTTAACATAACATCGGAGTTAGAAGTATGTGCAGAGGCGAGAGAAAATTTGAGTCAATATCACCTTGTTAATGAAGACAACTACCGATCTGTTTCCCTTACTTTCTATTCCAATGCTTCATAATATACTCTTAGCCGTGTGTTTTTCATTCAATGTGTTAGATACATCCCATTTGCGCTTTCGTAAGGAAAGACAATTAGTTTTTTTTTTTAAAATTGAAAGGAAATACTTAATAAAAATTGATTCATTTGAAGAATTGATTTAGGGAATACAGGACATTAATTAAAAATTTGGAAAGCTGTATAAAATAACTCTCATTTTAATATGATTGTAGGCGTTACTCAATAAAGCATTATCAACAGCATCATTCACAATGTCGATATTTCTCTCTAAAGCATGTTAAAGAGCACTTTTAAATAAATCTGAAACGTGAGCGTTGTTCTTAAGCGAAAGACAAAAACCGAGAAAATTTCTATTTTTAAGATCTTACATAGGGAATATCAATGCAAAAAAAAAAAACAAAAAAAATTTTTGTATATTCCACATATCTCTCGTATTATATTGGTTAGTAAAAATCATACTACTATTTTGCGTACTACGATATACATTGTTTATTAAAAATCATCACTTTCCATAAAAAAAAGACTCCTCAGTAAAAGGATGAATTATTTTAATTAACTACATTAAAAACTGATGATATAGATTAATTTTACTAAAAACTAATTATATTGATTAATTTTGCAAAAAAAATATTATATCGATTAAATTAACTAAAAACTAATCATATCGATTATTAATTAAAATATTTAATCGATTAATTTTTATAAAGTTTTGATAAACGAAAACAATTAATCGATATAAGTTATCGATTAATTATATATCGAAATAATAACAGTCACTGCTATTTGTCACTGTTACTTTTGGATCCCAGTAGCAGTAGTAACAGTGACTGAAAAGTAGCAGTTTTGCCCATCTCTACTATGAAGTATGATCATAAAGTTGCGACCAGAAATATCAAATATTAAATAGATTAGTATATAAAATGTAGTGGTACATTGTAAAATTTACTGTATATATTTTTTTGTGAGTCAAGTGTGTTAATCCTTTTACACTGGGGGTACCGTACCGTATGAGTTATTCGTTTTCTTGCAGGTGCCCCTTGAGAAGAGAAAAAACATAGTATCCAATCCATTAAGCAAATCCTCAACTTTAGTTTATCTCAAAATAAACATTTCAGTAAGATAATGAAAGACAAGATAGCTGTTTTCTAATTTATATTCTGTGAATAACAAACAAAAGTAACAATATTTAAAATTATTACAAATTATTAAAACGAAAAAGAAAAAAAATAATAACTTGACTGTGATTGTTTTTATTGCTAGGTATTTTTACGTATGGAATAATGGCTCGTATTTACACGAAAACTGCTTTTAAGAATTCGATCTTTTATTTAAAAAAATTTTTAGTGTTACTAAAATCGTAGCCCTTTGATTAAGCAAATAATTACTTAAGCACAATAATTACAATAAGTACTTGCGGAACCCCGTCAAAGTGTAGGGTTCCCTGGGTCTCCGTGGAACCGAGGTGGAAGACCTCTATTATAGGTGAAGTGTAGCTAAGCAATGTTTAGTTAAAGGACATAAATTAACACATTTCACGATACAAGAATTCTAATAAACCTGTCTTTTTTGTATTGGAGGGCAGTATTTCTTTTCACCGTCAGTTTTCTACCTCTCCTTTTTTTCCCGGGTACTATACATGCTACCTGTTATAGACGACCATAACTTATCACAGCAGATATTTAATAATTAACGCTAGATTAATAATTTGCTCTAGCTATTTAGCACTTATTTTATAATTAGTTCTTCATTTAACACTAGCAAAATATATAGTACTAGCATAATAATTAGCATTAGCTGTTTTTAGAAATTAGCACTTCTGACAATACTTGTCATGCCGAATTTTTAATAATTAGCACTGTAATTAGCACTAGCAATTTTTTAGAAATTACCCCTTCTGACTATATAAGAAGTGTAATGGCCCTCTCTTTACAGTAGTGGAGGATCGTATTTCTTTTCACCCTCTGTCTTCTATTTCTTCCTTTCCCCATCTGGTACTTTACATGCCACCTCCCATATGTGACCAACACACTTCCGGTGGACATTTAATATCTAGCACTAACATAATAATTAACACTAACATAATAATTAACACTAACATAATAATTAGTGCTAGCATAATAAAATAATTAACATTAGTTGTTTTTGGAAATTAGCACTTCTGACGATACTACTTGTCACAGCGGATTTTTAATAATTAGCAGTAGCATAATTAGCACTAGCTAAATTTAGCACTTATTTAAATTAGTACTAGTAATTTTGTGAAATTAGCACTTATTATTGTGGAATTAGCACTTCTGATGATACAAGAAGACTAATGGTCCTCTCTTTTCAGTATTGGAAGATCGTATTTCTTTTCACCCTCTGTCTTTTATTTTTTTATTTACCCCATCTGGTACTATACATGCTACCACCCATAGTTGACCAACACGTAATATCCATTTTTAAAACGTTAAATTAACGTTAGTTAACGTTTGCATACGTTGCATTGCATTCATCAAATTATTACAATCACGCTTCGATAACAGAAAATATTTAATAACAGGAAAATATCATGTAAACGGAACAAAATAGTTGAATCTAATCTGAACTAAATAATACGACACTGCGTAGTGCGACAGCTGTTAAAAATATTATCTATAACGTTATTTTAACGGTTTATTGAAAAATAAATTTATAAAACTAATAATGAATCTTATTGACCTGCAACGCCATATTGAAGCATTGAATTAATGTTTCTCTTCCTTGTGAAATTAGAAATACGTGGAAATATGAATTTCTATGAAAAACGCCGATTTAAGTTTAAATTTACTGTATTTTCGTCCATATGAATCCACTTTAGTTTTTAAAAAAATTTTAGTAAATTAATAAATTAAAATAAAATTTCTTAATTATTAAATGTTTTTAAATTTAAATAGGGTGATCACGAATGTATACTTTAAACTGTGAATAATCTTACAGAAATTTAAAATGCTTCTTTCAGCTTTCTTAGTTTTTAGATGCCTTAAAAATATTGCTGCTTAAGAAAAGGTTTTATATTTTTGCAAGTTAAAGTTAATTTAACTATATGGCTCAAGTGCTAAACTGTCTTTGCAACGAAGGAATAATGCAACGAAGGAATTGTAGAACTTATTGCAAAACAATGACAAGTTTAAAAAAGAAAAAATATGTATATATAAAAAAAAAAGAAAACAAGAGGAAAAAAAATTTGTTGTTTCAGTGGATCATTTCTTGTTAAATTAAATTCTACAGAAAACCTTCATCGAAAGTCGAATTTCTCGTCAGATTTTCGTTTTGTATACTAAGTGGTAACAAAGTATTATGTTTCAATATTTAAATTTTGATTTAATAAAGCTTAAATTTAACGGCCATGACTTAAAAATAATTTAATATGAGTGTATGGAAGTTTTGAAAAATATTCAGATGAAAGTCAATTATTTATTTGTTGAGAAAAGCCATGGAATGCCAAGCAAAATGGAGCACTTAAAATAGTTTTTTTTCTTCTTTTAAATTCTGAAATAGTTGTTACTTGAGATGAAAATTTAAAGTATAGATTTTTATTTCAAATCAATAAATAAAATTATCTATTTCATAGGATTGAAATTACATAATTGGTATATTTTTATTATTAAAACGCAGTCTGATAGGTACTGAAAAATCTGCTAGGGTATCAAAATTCTACTAAAAAGTAAAACCGAAAGAAAAAAAATCATAGTGGTAGAATAATCGCCCAGTCTTGGCAACTTCCGAGTAGCGTCCCGCAAAAAAAAATAAAAGTAATAATAATATTAAATAAATAAATAATAAATATAAAAAACAGCACAGAAAGGAATTATTTCGAAACGTTTAGGCCATCCCCGGTCAAATCACTAGGTACATGTTTTCTTTTCTTTTTTTTTTTAAATATTTGCAAGTTTAAAATTCATTTGGTGATTTTGCGGCTATAGCTCACACAATACATTACCATACGGCAGTGTTTTCCAAACTTATGACTTTTGTGTACCTTTCTACATTTTTTCGTAACGCTGTGTACCACTAATAAAAAAAATGAATTTATTTTTTTCTATCAACAATTTTTACAAAAGTTAAAAATCACAACTGGCTGTTGACACCACTAATTATTAACTGTTTACTCTGCAAAAAATAGCCAATAGAAAAATACGTAATCGTAAATTTTCATGATTAGCTTTGTTTTTAAATAAAAAAATTGGAAATTTTCGTTTATTATCGCATAAAAACGCGTACCCTTGCTAAACTGTTCCCGTTCCCCTGGGGGTTCGCGCACCACACTTTGGGAAACACTGCCATGCGGAAATATACCGAAAAATGAATATTTATTCACTCCTGCACTGTTTTCTGAAAGTAAATTGTTGTTGTTGTTTCCTGTCCTCTAATTGTCTGACGAAGTCAGACAAAATCCAGTAGGTTGTTGACCTTCAAAAAGTCGATTACAAGAAGTATAGAAGCATATAAGTCCTCCTTGGAAAGAGGATATGTTCAGCTGAGGCCATCATGGAAGAGGTAGAAAGCAGCTTCTGTTGGGTTGAGCACCATAAAGGTAGAAGTCTGTCTTGGCTCTTGTTGGTGTTCTTTTTAGTCTGGCACCTACCCTTCGGCCTGTCCGGCTAGGGAGACCCTACCAGTAGCAAGCTACCGCCGGCATAGCCCTCCAGGTCAATGGTGCGCACAAGCCTCGCCGCTCCATGAAGGCAGGAACACCGTCGGGAGTAAATTGTTATCACCTCATATCTCAGAGAAAATTTTGAGTAGGCGTTACTTTTCATAGAAGGCAAATCCATACAAAACACCAGATTTAGTATAAGGGACGCGATACATAGGTTTGCCAATAAAGACTTTTTTTAGTAAAAGTGCTATTTAAATTGTGTTTAACGATTTCTTGAGGGGTTCAATAAAAATTGTGCAAAGTATTTTCTTTTTTAATCTGCAATTAAGACTTCTAGTGCACCTCCTTTGAAACAGGCTAAAATATATTATCTTTACTCCATGTAGGAAGCATTAATATTCTTTTCTATCTAGTCATTCAAAAATGGTGAAGGAGATGCTCCCGTAGTTGAGATTCTTTCCCTTTGTCAAACTAAGGCTCTGAAAAATGCGGAAAAAAATTGAATTTTCAAAGGCACAATTCTCTTTTTAAAAAAAAAAATTATCTACCACTTTAATTTAAAATATAAATTTATTATATTTTAGAAACAAAACTTTCACGTTAATTTTGACGTCATTGCAAATCTCTTATAAAATACATTTGCTGGAACTATCGCATTTCTGGCGAATGTTGTATTATGAATAACATTGCTCAAGTGTTTTGGGACACAACTTTCCTTGTTATCAGTTTCTTTGACGCTCGCCACATCCACAAATTGTGG
>NC_092212.1:65993319-66009947 GCF_043381705.1 Parasteatoda tepidariorum | reverse complement strand
GTCAATTCAGGGATTTTACAGGACAGATTAGTTGGCAACTCTTTCAGAGGCACCATATTAGGTAGACCAACGTTGCTCCCTCAGTAAGGACATATGGTACAGAGAATGAAAGAATATCCATACCTTGCCCGAGAATCGAACCCAGAACCTTTCGATGCAAGCTCAGTTCCCTAACCCCTACACAGTCCTGTCTGCAGCTGTTAAAATATAAAACCTTAAATAACGCTGTGGGGTCTTGGGCATTCTTGGCGTGTCTGTACGATATGATGTTCATAGATTGCATTTTTAGGACATCGTTAGAAAGGCTGCCTCAAAATGGGGTATACTTACACGCTTCACAAATTGGCCTTAGATTTTTTCCAAATATTTAAACAGGATTAAAAAATAGTTTGAATAATTTTCATTTGATTCAATTTCATTTGATTCTTTTCAGATAAAATATTAAAATTAACGGCTTTATAAGTAAAATTTTGAGAAAATGAAATTTCATATACTAGTCGCGCCGCACTGTGGAACAAAAGTAATTTTTCGCTGTCAAAAATAAAAAAAATTAAGTTATAGGGAAAAAAAATCTCAATATGGTTTTTTGTAGTAAAATGTCCAAGGAATATGACAGTGCATTTTGTTTTTTTTGGTTTATTAATGGAAATAGCAATTAAATGAAAACAAAGGCGAAATAAAAATAATTAAATTTTTCAGTTAAATTTTTATTAATGATAAATCTTTATAGTAAATAAAAATATTAAAACTATGCCTGATTTATACATAAATGTATTTCTAAGATATATATGAATTCATTATTTTNTATTCCTATGATCATCTTTTCAACGCAATGTACAGTTTTCTGTAGCAAGGGGGCGTTACTTTTCCTCGCTTTAAGAACATAATCGACTCCTCGGGATGAGCAACTAAATGTTTCGTTTTCTCTGAAAATATATTCTCTTTGATACCAAGAAAGGGGTTCCATCCGTTGTATTAAGAAATTTTTTTGAATATAGGGACCATACTCCAGTCTTAGAAAACGTATACGAAGTAAAAATATTGAATAATTCCTTTTGCAGTTTGTAAAGTTAAAAAAATATTTTATAAAAGGAATTCAAATTCAATTCAATAATTCAGTAGTTGAAAGTAAAATTCAATAATTTCTTAAGCATAATTATTAGAAAATTTATTGTAAAAACTTCAGCTTAAGTTCCAAAACCTTAATTTACACTTACTCGAAATAAATGGCCCATAGAAAGGTTTAAATAATAATAAAATAAATTTTGATTGCGTTTCACGCATTTATTTACAGGTTTCTATTTCTATTCTATTTCTGTTCTTAAAGATTTCCTTAGGGGTTCAATAAATATGGTGCAAAGTATTATTTTTTTAATCTGCAATTAAGACTACTAGTGCACCTCCTTTGAATCTGGCTAAAACATATTCTCTTTATTACATGTAGGAAACATTAAGATTCTTTTCATATAGCCATTCTAATACGGTGAAAGAGATGTTCTCCTATCTGAAATTTGTTAGTTTGTTATAATAAGGCTTTGAAAAATGCGGAAGAAATTTGACTTTCCAAAAACACTATATTATTTTTAAGAAAAAAATGTATCTACCACTTTAGTTAAAAAAATAGATTTAATCTATTTTAGTGATACCATAGATATTCAAATCTGTAATCTTTACGTTAGTATAACGTGTCGTAATATATAAAAAACATTTGCTTGAAGTAATGAACTTCTAGCGAATGTTGTATGATGGATTAGTTATGCTTTTTTAATGTGTTTCAATCCAATGGTTATATGTGTGTATTGGTAGAACTTCACATCTGTTGTAATAACAATTAATGCTTAGTGTTTTTATTTTATTAATTTTTTTTAAATGTATCAATACTGCTCAAATGTTTCCGAACGCAACTAGAATCCTTCACAATCTATTTCTTCATCTATGGCAATTTTCATTACTACCAACCCGAAAGACTGAATATTTAACCTTTTCTCGCCGAGTATCACATATACTACATTAATTTACTGTGCCCAGTTGGGAGCTTTATCACATTCATCATAGTGTGTAACTGAAATTGACGAAACTGATATGAAATTCTCAGAACCCCTTTAACTCTTCGACGTAGTCAAGTTTTGAATAGACAAATCAGCCTGTAGTTATCAGGAATTAGATGATTTTTTTTCGGTTTTGGAAAAGGTTTAACTTTTGTGTGCTTCCACTGCTGAGGAAAATATTTGATTAAGCTATAAGAGTTTGATTTGCTCAATTATGTGAGTTGATTATATTGTTGCTGATTTTGTGCTGTGAAGGCGATTTATTATTTTGAAATTTTTTGATGATCATATCAATTTCTTCCGTAGTAGACAGTTCAATAGAGTTTAGATCAGTGATTCTCAACCACTGTGCCGCGGCACTTTTGTGTGCCGCCAAATTCTTCAAATATTAGAAATGATACAATAAAAATTATACAGCTTTTTTTTTTATTATTATGAGTAAAGTTTAAATTAAAGAAAAGTGTATATATACATATCATCCCTGCCAACTTTTAATCCTTTCCATTATCATTTTTCCCAGTGGTATTAAAATGGAATTAAAACTTCAATTTTGAGCAAACAAATACGTTGTATTTGAGAAACATTAAGTTGACAACCATGATGCTTGGTGCTTGGTATGAGTGGGATCTCAGTATTTGGCCCGAAGGGCCACCAACTGATTCATCATATTCTGGTAGGTCGAAAACTAGTAGTCTTGTTCCTATTAGAAATGAGATAAAGAAAAATAATTCACGGCAGTGAGCCGTGACGTCAGGATAAGTAAAAATCCTGGTAGGAATGGGTCCAAAATTAATTTTGGGTCTCTGGGAGTATAGAACGAAGAAGCTTAATAAGCTCCTCATCCTTCAGCAGTTCTTTCATCTCCTTGAAGAGCTCTAGAAATCTGGTGGCGTTGTCGGCAGCTTTCACGGGATGAGAGTTCCTCGCTTTCGGCGCTTTTCTGGGTCTTGCACCGCAGCCTGTAAAACAGGCTGGGTGCTCACCGTTGCAGTTGACGCAGATGGCTGGGGTCGTCCTGGGTTTTGTACACTCGTACGAGAAATGTGCTCCGGCGCATTTCATGCAGGCTGGGTTGGATGCTGGGCAGTTTCGTTGCGTGTGTCCGAACTTCTGACAGCGGTAGCACTGAATCTGGTATTTGCCTCCTCTGAAGCGTTCTACTCTCACTGGTTTTCCTAAGACTGAACTGATGTTGAAAATGTTTCTAGCGGTGCTGTTCTCTGATTGGATTACCAGAAAAAGTGGGAGGGGCCTAAGCTCCTGACCACTCCTCCTTTTGAGTTGAACTATCTTTTCTGGAAAAAGTCCAAAATCTTTAAGATATTTTTCCAATTCCTGAGAATCGGTATCGATATCCAATCCTCTGATGAGGGTCTTGAGTTTTTTACTCGATGAAGAGTCGCTTGAAGTTGTAATTGGAGTGGAAGGGTCCACCGCCGCCGGGGCTTTGGTTTCTTCCTCTTTCTCCGCCGTTACTGGGGCCGCTGGGGTAGCGGGAGCTAACTCTGGAATCTGGCTGATGGTTTCGCCGTCCGATTCTGGGTCTACTTGCATCGCCGAGTTGACACAAGTTTTGCTTTTCTTTTTCTTTCTCCTCTTTTTCTTATCGGTGTTGGCCGGAGTTTCTGAAATTTCCATTTCCGCTGAGCTAAGATGTTGTTCCTCAGTATGGGGGCTGGGAGTCTGAACTGGGTCTGGAATCTGAGTTTCCATCTGTTCTGCTGGAGTCTCAGGAGGCTCGGTCTGCTGGGGGGTTTCAATCTCTATAGGTTCAGTCTTTTCAGCTGTGTCAGGTATAGTTGATTCCTTAGCATTCCATTTCTCCTTGATCGTCAGATATGTTTCGTGCATACAGTTCATTCGAAAATGATTTTCGTAGTAATCCTCATCTCCGGTTTTGTTGTAGTAACGCATATTAATATATGTGCTTAATTTTTGTAAGAATAGTGGTGAACTAAATCATTTAAAAATTAAGTTTATAAAAGAAAAAAATAGTATATATTTACTACCACTTTAAATATAAAAATAAAATCTTCCGGAAAATCCGGAAGAGTTGGCAGGTATGATACATATACTTTTTAAAATTTTTCCACGCTTTGACAGCGTGAACATATTGCTGATAATGCTTATTTGAGTAACGCCTTCAATCAGCAAACGAGCCTTCAAATGAGCAATATTTTATACCGGTTTCTGAACTATTAATTAATGTTCTGTTTTCCCTAAATCAATTCCTTTAATGAATCAATTGTATTAGCTNAAATAAAATATATATTGCACAATTGCATCTCCTTCAAATTTACGAACAAAATTATGATAAAATGAGTCATTCATTCAAGGTTATTGTTCATTTAGTATAATGCCATTATATTAACCAAATAAAGTTTTGAAACAAGCAAAATAATTATTTTTTTAACAATTATTTGCGTATTATTTCAATATTTATATTAATGTAAAATATGAGTTGAAATTATTTAAAAATGAAATATTCTGCTTAGTTTTCATACAAAAACCTCACTTGAACCCCGAAATTGATCTATACAAAAGTGTCTGTCTAAAGACTAGGAAGTTGGGTTTCAAGACGTATAAAAATTATGAATTATTGTAATTTGCATGAATTTTCTGTGATTTGTTACATCTACAGCTAATTTGTAACAAACATAGTTAATTACAGCTACAGATTTTTTTTTTTAAATGGTGTGACTACAAACTACTTTGGAATTGAAGTAATAGCTACTTCACTACTTTGCAAAATCTGCTTTTTGAAACATTAATTTTATTCTCTGGATCTTATTCTCATGTGTCTTATTCTCATTAATCTTATGCTCATTAATCTTATCTTATTCTCATTAATCTTATTTTATTCTCATTATTCTTTCTATCTCATTATCTTATTCTCATTAATCTTATCCTCATGTGTACTTAAAGCGCAGCCATTTGGTGGCGCAGTCGTTGAAGGTGTAACTTTGTGAAAAACTAGATTTATGATTACGATCCCAGCTTACTCACCGACGGATACAGGCAAGTTGGTGATTTGGCAAATTTAGCTCGCGCCATAGATTACGATACGGAAATATTTCCGGGAAAATGAAACTGCGGAAACTAATAATTGGTGCATCGGAGTACCTGGCCAAAAAGACCGTAAATTATATGACTACAAACTGAATCAAAGAGCATTGATATTAAAATTATTTGGGTTAGTAAACTTAATGTTAGTAGTTGAATAATATTGTGGAAAAGAAGATAGAACAGGGATAACACAGACAGGTAATAACATAAACAATGAAAAGAAAAATTAAATAAATAAATTATTTACTGTAAATTATTATTTATCTTTTATTTATAATTATTGACAAATAAGCAGTTAGTGATTAGCATTGTTAGTAGTTGTATTAGTAAATTGAATCAGAATGAGCCGCAGTAATTCCGTGAAGGATTGGGCCAACCCAAGAAGGTGGAAAAGGGTAATGATGATAGAGGAGATAAGGAGCCAGTCAGGGGGATAGAAAAATCAGCTATACGACTCAAACGATGTCTTGGAGATTATTATAGTAATGTAGAATTGCCTTAGGCCGTCTCCTGCTCTTAGGGTCATCTGGGTCGTAGTTAGAGGAAGACCAAGTGTCCAGTGCTCTTAAGAAAATACTTAAGAGAACTATTTTTGTGTAAGTCAAGAAGGCTAGGCGTACAGGTGTCATTACGGATATTCTTATTCCTGAAATACCAGGGTGAATTTTCCGGAAAATGAATATTTATTCACTCGTGCTCCGTTTTCTGTAAAATAATTTTTGCTACCTAATTTTTCAGAGAAAACTGTGAGTAGCCGTTATCTTTCATAGAATGCAAATCCATCCCGACCACTCGATTTAGTATACCATATAGTATAAAGTACACACATACACGAAGTACATAGCGCTTCACCTTCAGTTGCGCTTCGGCGATTTATTATTTATTTCCACTCAGATGAATTAGTTGGAGCCCCTAGCGGGGCTGATGCTAAGTTAACCAACACATATGAGTATGAGTAAGTACATAGCGCTACTGAGGTTTGTTAATAAGCACTTTCTTTTTAAAAGCTCTATTCAAATTGTGCGGAACGGTTTCTTAATGGGTTCAATGAAAATGGTGCAAAGAAATTTCCTTTAGTCTGCGAATAAGACTTTTAGAGCATCTCCTTTGAATCTGGCTGGAACATATTCTCTTTACTCCATGTACGAAGCATTACGTTCTAACCGGGTGAAAGAGATCTTCCTCTCGCTCAGATTTTTCATTCTGTTAAATTAAGGACTTGAAAAATGTGGAAGAAATTTGACTTACCAAAAACACGATATACTTCCAAAAAAAAAAAATTATTTTAACCAATTTTTGTTGAAAATAAAAATATTTGTTGAAAATAAAATTCAGTAATTTCTTAAACGAAATTATTAAAAAAAAGCCGCTAATTTTATGTAGTGAGCAACATAAGTTTTTATTTCTTACGTCTGTTTAAGTTCCAAAAATATTTTAATTTACACTTGCTCGAAATAAATGGCCCATAGAAAGGTTTAAATAATAATAAAATAAATTTTGATTGTGTTTCACGCAGTTGGCTTCAGGTTTCTATTCAATATCTGTTCTTCGAAACTATTTAAGTTTTGACTTTGCGTTTTTCTTCACTGCATCAGAAAAAATTTAGAAGATAAATGATTCCAGGATAGTTTTTTTAAGTGCACGTAGTGATTATCGTGTCGTATATGACATTATCCTTAGATGACTTCCATGTATGATTATTCATATATGGATGTATTATATGCATGACAAATCAATGCATGACAATATCACTCCAAAAAAATATTAGGACCTCCTCAAGAAACGAGACAAATTTTCTGAAAATTGGGAAGATTTCCATATTGGTAGAATAATTACCCAGTTTTGGCAACTTCTAAACAAATTCCCGCAAAAAACTTTAAATACAAAATTTTTAAAAAAAATTTTAAAAATTTAAAAAAAACTCACATAAGGGGATCAACTCGAAACGGCTATAGCTCAGACAATAGGTTACCATACGGAAATATTTTTCAATAGTTTACAAAAGAACAGTTACAGTAGAAGATCTTATAGCCGCTCGTGAAACTGCCGAGTTTTATAAGAATCTCTTAAATGCTTCCGTAAAAGTTGTCGAAACAGAATTTCCTCTTTGGGTGGCAAAATGGCGACGTGAAGCAGAAGCGGGACTTGAAGTGCCCAACGATCTTTCCAAGATTATTAATGTCAGTGACATCGATTTGTTCCCATCAATCAATATGTTGTTGAGAATTTTACTAAGTGCAGTTAGTGCAGCAACAGCAGAAAGTTCCTTTTCAACTCTTCGACGTCTCAAAACTTCTCGCAGAGCAACTGAAAATCAAGAACGATTAAATTGGACTCGCATTATTAAACATTCGTAGAGAAATTTATTTGGATGTTGAAAAAAAATCATTGACAGATTTGCCAAAGTTTCTAAAAAACGCATTACATTTCTTATTTAAAGATGTTGAATACTTGAATTATTTATGAAAAATAATATAAATGAGAAGACTAGCATTAAAAACCCCAGTTTTTTTTTTTTTTTTTTCAAAAAAAATATTTGAAAAAAAAAATTTATAAGAAAAAATTAATGGCGGGGGGGATCTGTCAATGCCCCCCCCCCCCAGGAAAAATTTCTGGATCCGCCCCTGTCCAATATCTACCTGTGTTAACATTTCGTCAATTCAGGCATTTTACAGGACAGATTCGTAGGCTACTCTTTCAGAGGCGCCATATTAGGTGAACCAGCGTAGCTCCCTAAGAAAGGACAGATGGTACAGAGAATGAAGGAACATCCATGCCTTGCCCGAGATTCGATCCCCGAACCTTTCGATGCAAGGCTTGTTCCCTTAGCCCTACACAGTCCAGTCGGCAGCTGTTATAATATAAAGTCCTAAATAACATCGTGTGGCATTCTTGGGTGGTGTGTCTCTACGATACGATGTTCATAGATAGCATTTTTAGGACATCGTTAGAAAGGCTGCCCCAAAATGAGGTAAACTTACTAGCTTCACAAATTGGCCTTAGATTCTTCCAAAAATTTAAACAGGATTAAAAATTAGTTTGAGTAATTTTCATNGGGGGGGGGGAATGAGTCTATGACCCCCCCAGGAAAAATTTCTGGATTCGCCCCTGTCCAATGCCTACCTGTGTTAACATTTCGTCAATTCAGGCATTTTGCAGGGCAGATTTGTTGGCTACTCTTTCAGAGGCACCATATTAGGTGAACCAACGTAGCTCCCTAAGAAAGGACAGATGGTACAGAGACTGAAGGAACATCCATGCCTTGCCGGAGATTCGATCCCCGAACCTTTCGATGCAAGGCTTGTTCCCTTAGCCCTACACAGTCCTGTCTGCAGCTGTTATAATATAAAGTCCTAAATAACATCGTGTGGCATTCTTGGTGTGTCTGTACGATATTATGTTCATAGATCGCATTTTTAGGACATCGTTAGAAAGGCTGCCCCAAAATGAGGTAAACTTACTAGCTTCACAAATTGGCCTTAGATTCTTCCAAAAATTTAAACAGGATTAAAAATTAGTTTGAGTAATTTTAATTTGATGCTTCTCAGATAAAATATTAAAGTTAACGGCTTTATAAGCACGAGATTGTCAGTTTGTTAAATTAAAATTAAGTTTTTGAAAAATGCGGTAGAAATTTGACTTTCCAAAAAAACTATTATTACAAAAAAAAATTCTTAATCTACCACTTTAATTAAATATATAAATTTATTATAATGTTTGTTATGCATAATTAGCTTGTACAACACAGCATTCGCTTTCGGCAAATAAATGAAACATTTTCTAGAAGTAAAAAACTTCTAGCGAATGTGGTATGATAAATTAGTTTTGCTTTATTAACGCGGTTCAAACCCGTGTGTATCACTAAAACTTCATGTCTGTTAAAATAACAATTTACGCTTAGTGTTTTCATTTAATTTTCTTTAAATGTATCAATACCTCTTAAATGTTTCCGGGCACAACTATACAATCTATTTCTTCATCTATGGCAATTTTCGTTACTGAACCCCAACTTTCACCATTCATTTGCGCTTAGGCGATTTATTATTTATTCCCACTCAGATGAATTAGTTAGAGTTCCTGACGGGGCTGATGTTAAGATAACCACCACATATGAGTATGGCAATTTTCATTACTGCCAACCCGAAAGACTGAATATTTAACCTTTTCTCGCCGAGTATCACCTATACCCATAAACATTAATTTACTGTGCCCAGGTGGGCGCTTTATCATATTCATCATAGTGTGTGATGAAACTGATATCAAATTCGTGTAAAGGGACGTAAAGACTTGCATCCCCCTAGGCCTTCGGCAGTTTCAGTTGTTCCCCAGGGACAATCATGAAATTGAAAGAAGACCATGTACAATAATTAAAAAATATTAAAATTATCTTAAACATTATTTACTAAACTTATTTCAGAGGACCCCACCTGAAAGACGAATATAAAGTCGCCGGGATATATTAGGCCATTTGTTAGACATAAGTTCAAAGTCGAAAATGTCTTTTGAAATGCATGTATTCCTGTCGATTGCTTATAGAGTACTAAGCTGGGAGATGTGTTCCTTGATATTGTCTATAGAAGCGGTTAAGCAAATTTTTTTCTGCTACAGAACCCTAAATAATCAAGCTTCATCTGGTGGAAAATAAACCTAATTAACCCTTTCGGGCCGACTGTCACAAATACGTGCCAGCATAAAACCGTATCAATCAGGGTAAAAAGATAAAACTGGTAATCAAAGTAATTCTTTAGCAGTTTATTTGTGGGCGGAGTTATAATTGTTTGATTTATTTAATACACCATTACTTTGTTCAAAATAAAACTATTTAGTTAAACTTTGAATTAAAATTGATTATGTATATCATTAAACTAACAATAATTAAAGTAAAAGCAAAGTAAGTCTGTCAAATTAGCAACGACCTCATTTAAGATACTGTTTTTTATTTAATTACGTCCTGATCCCGATTTTGTACGAATGCTTTTCTGAATCACCCGTCCCCAAGGGGTTAAGTAAATAAATAAAATTGTGCTAACCATAAGAAGCCATTTTAAATTTAACACTTTTTAATATTTAATGACTTTTCATCATTTTTAATCTTAAATTAGGTTTTTGTTTGACAGTTGAATACATAGCATAGATATAAATCCCTGATTGATATGTGATCCCTATACTAGTCCCTGATATATAGTCAGGGAATTGAATTTAGTCTAACCGAAGAATTGCTTTTAAATCTTGTTATAAATAAAGATCTGTCGTAAATAATTTTTAGGATAGCCTGATTGATAAGACGTTAAGCTCGGGTCCAAGTGGTCCTGAGTTCGATCCCTGCAGGCCGCTGAAGACCCCCCCCCCCCNAGGCCGCCGAAGACCCCCCCCCGTTTAGAAAATGATGCAGGATAACTCTGTTTTGTCACAAAGTCTTCCGTGTATTCTTAACAAATCATACGTCTGGGGGTACTGAATTGGAAATTAATCGTTGCTTAGATCAAACTTACGATCTGTGGATGAATGGGTTCTCTCTATATGTGTATGGGGCTGAAGGCATTAGAAACAACATGATTATTAAAGAAACATTATTTATTATTTAATAAAACGCAATGTGAAATACTATTGCAATTTCTTATAAATGCATGTTATTAATTTTTCATATTAGTTGTTGTTACTCTTTCTTTGATATTTTACTTTAAATTTAATTTCATAAAGGCAATCGAAATTATAAGAAAATTAATGGGTTTATTGATTGGATGTAAATGCAATTGCAGATGCCGAAATGTTTAAAACTAATTAAAATAAACTATTTTTAAAGAAAGTCTTATATCTCTGAGCTTGAATTCGTTTAGATAGGGTAAAATCCATTATTCTGGGAACAACTAAAAAGTTTAAATCGAAATTTCCCTCCTCATTTGTAATAGTAGTACTCACTGGTGATTTTATTTCGAATGATAATTCATTTAATCCTGACACTCAGGCGTTTATTTTCTCTTTCCTTAAATTTAGTCTATCAGATAATCTTTTGCTGATAAAATTCGAATTCTCAGCCATATTCAGTAAACCCCGGCAAGGAATAAAATCGTTTACATTATCTTTTATGCAACAAGTAATTGTGCTAAGCAAAACACATTTTGATTGTATTGAATTCGAATCGAAACTCCCAGCCCAAAAATATTCTTCGTTTTTGTTTTGAATAAATTCCGCGTTTCTAGAAGGATTGGTAATAAATTCAGCTGCGGTGGGGGAAAGCTCTCTTCGACTAGCAGTCGCCGATGCCTCATATTATTTTTTTTTCAGGAGAGAAATGTAAAGTCACATGATGACGCTTTTTACAATTCAGGCAAGAATACTTCGCTTTGCAATTTGATACTCGGTGGTCATTTCCTAAACAATTAAAGCATAATTTATTAGTTTGTACTTTGTACAACTCGTTAACGGATAAGTTTTTATAAGGAGGGCACTTATACACCGAAGAGCCATTACATTATGATCACCCTCTATCTATAACAATGGGCTCGCCCAGGTTTTCATGGTTTCTCGCCCAGGAACAACGTTTTCATGGGGTACATTAGGACCCATCATCCTCATAGAACAATCCCTGACGTCTGTAAGCTACTTGAACATAGTTGCAGACTAGGTTCACCCATTCATGGCAACAGTTTTTCCTGCGGGGGATGGTGTTTACCAACAGGATAATGCACCATGTCATAAGGGTCGAATCGTCGAGGGACATTCCAGTGACTTTCAAGTCATGTCTTGGCCTCCAAATTCACCTGACCTTAATCCAATAGAGCATTTGTGGTCCTACTTGGAAAACCAAATTCGTGCTGCCACGCTACCCCCTAGCAATCTGAGGGAATTGCAGGACCAGTAGGTGGGCGCTTGGTACCAGATACCTCAGACTACCTATCAGCACCTTGTGGAATCAATGCCACGGCGGGTGCTAGCTAAAGGTGATCCTACATGTTATTAGCAGGGTGGTCATAATGTAATGGCTCTTCGGTGTACAATGGATGATTTTCACTACACAATAAAACACATATAGAAATTTTAGCATCCGACAAGAATACTCGCGAAGCATTTTTTGAGTGGTTTTTTTTCCTGCGTTTTCTAAACTATCTACCAATTTTTTCCCACACGATGAGTAGTATAGATAGATTTCTTTTGATAATTGAGTGGGTTTGAACCAATCGTCTCCCGGTTTCATACTAATATGGTATGTCGTATCTTTGTCAAGTGTTTGATAAATTTTGGATACGATTAACTCTTTTAATGTTTCGAAATCCGATACCTTCCTTAATTTTGAATAATATTCATAATTTGTAATCAATCGAGACGCGTATTGTACGTGTGCTTCGTTTGGTAATCCGGATGTATTTTTGAAATGTTCTAAATACGATTTAAGAATTGGCTTAAATTCTCTTATTACGGTTGATTTTGCTTTAGAATAATCATTTAACTCGTTATCTTTTATAAAAGTAATCACGTTTGTGGCTTTTTTCCTAATAAATTTAAAGAATTTCTGCCTTGTATTTCTCGGGTACACTTTTAGAGTCAAATGCCCTTTCTAAGGATGAGAAAAAATAACTCCTACCTTTAGGTCTGCTAGAAACTTTAGCTGTTAAGAGTCCGGACACTCTTGACGAGTGAATCCTGCGATTCAGTACTTTCTGAGTTCTAAGTTTTATTTTTGTTAGGCAGTTTAGCAAGTTCTAATTCCACTTTTTTTTTTTAAATATTTGCAAGTTTAAAATTCATTTGAGGATTTTGCGGCTATAGCTCGCACAATAGATTACGAGACAGACATATTTCCGATAAATGAATATTTATTCTCTCGTGATCCGTTTTCTAAAACATAATTTTTATCACCTAATTTGTCATAGAAAATATTGAGTAGGCGTTACTTTTAATAGATAGCAAATCCATACCGAATACAAGATTTAGTCTACCATTTAGTATAAAGGAGGCTTTACATACGTTTGCCAATAAAGACTTTCTTTTTAAAAGCACTATTCAAATAGTGCTTAAAGATTTCTTAAGGGAATCAATAAAAATGGCGCAAAGTACTATTATTATTATCTTTAGCCTGCAATTAAGACTTCTGGGGCATCTGTCTAAAACATATTCTCTTCACTCCTTGTAGGAAACATTAAGATTTTTTTCAGATAGCCATTTTAATATAGTGAAAAAGATTTTCCCTGGCTAAGATTTGTTAGTTTGTTAAATTAAGGCTTTGAGAAAACCGAAAGAAGTTTGACTTACCAAAAACACGATATCCTGTAAAGAAAAAAAATTCACTTACCACTTTAATTAAAAATATCAATTTATATTTATTTTAGTTTCTAACAAGATGTGTTAATTTGGCGTAATAATCATCCACATCAGGAGAGTACTAAATAAAACATTTGCTGGAGGTAAATAACTTCTAGCGGATGTGATATGAAATTGAATAAGTGTTGATTTGTTGTTTATGTGTATAAATTTCGTGATCTTTTAATGTTCTCATATCTTAATTACTATATATCAACTCAACATCAGACTGTTATTTACAGTGGCTACCCAGCCACCACTGTGATTTTTTTCACTTGCTTATGCCAAAAGCCTCAGCCAACTATAGAAATCTCAGATAAGGGAGTGAGATGCCCGCTTTGCGGGCAGGTACTCCAGAGATGCCAACTTGCTCCGGACAGCAAATAAATATTTTCGAGTGGTAGTTTCTTCATTGTTATTCTTGGTTAAATAAATTCAATTTCTTAGATTTTTATCCACCACTATTTCTAAGTAAATCGAGGGCTTATATAATCTGCCACTTCTTAGATGAAGTATGCAAAACTTCTTAGAAAATAAGCGATATCAGTCATATATTTGTAAATTGTAGGTTGAAGTTATTTACAGTTTTTAAAATTATTTTTGCTTGTCCGGAGCAGTTGGCATCTCTGGTACTCTTGTGTACCACATTTCAAGTCGTTGGATTCTGCTGAAGCTCTTTAAGAATACGAAGTATGTTTTCGCTTAAAATTGCATACCTGCCAACTT
This sequence comes from Parasteatoda tepidariorum, assembly GCF_043381705.1. NCBI lineage: Eukaryota > Metazoa > Arthropoda > Arachnida > Araneae > Theridiidae > Parasteatoda > Parasteatoda tepidariorum. The sequence goes on along the minus strand of NC_092212.1, from coordinate 65,995,809 downwards.
TTAATCCCTTCCATTATAGTTTTTCCCAGTGGTATTAAAATGGAATTAAAAATTCAATTTTAAGCAAACAAATACGTTGCATTTTATAAAACTTTCATGAACTTGAACTGAGGTAATTTACGCAGTACCTGTCCGCGAAGCGGACACTACACTGCTTCGTCGAAGATGATGCCCGTGGGCACCTGTAATAATGTCTTTAGAAAAAGGTAGGGCCACAGAGAAATTTCTGTGGACGTCATCCGGGGATTCTCCATTTCTAAGTCTTTGTGGCCGGGAGAAAGGACTGGATCAGGGAAACTAATTCCGTATCTTTCATGAGTTCTCTCTCGATGTGAGTAAATCTGGCTATTGGTTTGGCAGGAGTTCGATGTTGTTGTCTCTTCCTGGGTGCGTGCTTTCTCTTTGGCCTGGTTGGGCAGCCTGTGAAACAGGCAGGGTGGTCCTTCTTGCAGTTCACGCATGATGGTGGTTCATTCAATGGTTTCGTGCATTTTGACAATCATGATAGTAACGCATATTAATATATATGCTCAATTTTCTTAAGAATAGTGGTGATTAAAATCATGTAAAAATTAAGTTTATAAAAGAGAAAAATAGTATAGATTTTCTACCACTTTAAATATAAAAATAAAATTTTACGCCAAATGCGTAAAAGTTGGAACGTAAGAAATTGTTATTTAAATTCCATTTTACGACCTATTGGGGAAAATCATGCTCGAAAGGAAAGGTATACTCGTAATCGTGTAATTAAAGAGACAACTAAGTTGAAGTGGATACTAACACATTATAATCCATTTGAATGGAAACCTTTCCTTGGCATTTTTAAAGTGACTAAAATTGTCCTCCTGTAGATTCAGAATGTGGTGTTGTAGAAGTGGTTGATCAATTTTTGTTAGAATTTATAATTTATTGGCTTGAGCCACGAGGGATAGAGCGTTCGCCTTCCAATGAGGCGAACCGAGTTCGAATCCCAGTCGATACGAATTCCGTATCGACTTGCACCGACCACAAAGCTGACGTGAAATATCCTCAGTGGTAGACGGATCATGGGTTAGAGTCCCCTTACCGTCAGGCTAAACGTGGCAGGTTCTCCAGTGCTCCTGGTCCATGTAACGCAAATGCGGGTTAGTTCCGTCAAAAAGTCCTCCACGAAGGCAAATTTCTTCAAGGAGTTCCCTTGTCTTCTGGATTGGGTACAAAACTACAAGGCTATGGAGTTGAACATTAGTAGTCGTAAACCAAAAAAGTTGGGTCGGCTGTTCAACGACGGTTATAAATTAAAATATAAAATTTATTGGCTTTATATTTGATTTACCATTTAATTAAAGGATTTTAAAATGTTCACGTTTAAGCACTCAGCGGAAAGTAACCACTTTCCGCTGTCTACTGTCCGACACTCTATTATTAAAAAAAACTTTAAATAAAAGAATACATTTTACACATTAAGTTATGAGATAGTGCCTAAATGAACTTATAAGTTTATTAGAGATGTGTCAATCAAATAGGAAAGAACATTGTTTGAAAAATTCCATGTCTTTAAACAAAAAATTATGCTTTTAAAAGGCTTAAAAAAAAAAATTTTTTTTTTCAAATTCTAATATTTTGTTAATTATGCGTGTTATTATACGCAACCAGAAAAAAAAAAGAGAATTTATTAAAAAATAATGTAGTTGCATTATTCCAATGTGATATTCTATTATTTGTTAATTTAAAAAGGAGGTAAAATTGATTAATGGGTTATTGATAGCATCTCAATATTCAATTTTGAATTAGATTTCGTTCAAAATCAATCATTGCTGATTGTTAGTTTCGCAGTCAGTGATGAGTGAGATCAATCAATTCGAACTCCTAGAAATATTTTTAATTCACACAACCCCATTTTGAAAGAAATAATGGTTCACATAATGGCTTTGAGTAATGCTCTTGAGTAAATGGATATAATGCCTTTATGAAAATAGCACGTTTGCAATTTTTGAAAGGGGCAAAGGACTACGTCTCTCAACTGTTACTTTCTTACCAATTTTTTTCATAAAAATTTTTTTTTAAAAAATCGACATATTTTTTTTATTTTATTAATAGATATAATGAACTGAAACAAAACATAATACATAAGTTCAAAGTAGAAATTTTAATTTATCATCAGTTTAGTCAGAGCTGCCAACTTGCTCCGGACACCAAATATATATTTCAAATTGGTAGTTTATCAGTTGTGATTCTTGGCTTAATAAACTCAATTTAGTAGATTTTTATCCACCACTATTTCTAAACAATTCGTTGGCTTATATAATTTACCACTTTATATTACTTATGTCGTGGTAAACCGTTTAAAAAGCAAGCGAAAATAGTCAAATACTAGTAGGCTCCTCCCCCTGCTCGCTAACGCTCGCCAACCCCCGAGAATTGCTACGCAATCCTATGTGGTTCACGCCGTGAACCATGGCTCGCTGCGCTCGCTCGCCAATGAACACAATGTTCTAGCACAAAGACATA
>NC_092212.1:65983525-65990136 GCF_043381705.1 Parasteatoda tepidariorum | reverse complement strand
TGAATCATACGACTCATAATGGACCATACCTCATAATTATAAATCGGACCATACCCTATAATGGGTCATTATAATCTTGACTTTTGCTTTATTGGCGAGCAATCTAACAGACTCCTAATCAGGAGTCAATAATAATCTTCACTTTTTCTTTACAGGACTTTCTTATTTCTAATTGCATATTTATGTATTATCATGTATATTTCTATTTTATTTTATTTTATCATGTTAATATTTACTAATATCTCGTAATTTTACTATTAAATCATCTTTATGATTATACCTGAGCAATGGCTCATACTAATTTTCTAATTTCAATTCTAGGAACAAAGACCTCAAGGTTACACCAGAAGGATCTGGAACTCATGATGAAGAGGTAAAGGGCCCTATGGCCTCAGGCACCTCGGCCGAACTACAGGATTAGGATAAGTAAACTTAATGTTAGTAGTTAAATAATATTGCGGAAAAGAAGATAGAACAGGGATGACACCGACAGGTAATAACATAAACAATGAAAAAAAAATTTAATTATTTATTAAAAATCATTATATATTTAAAATTATTGACAAATAAGCAGTTAGTGATTAGCATTGTTAGTAGTTGAATTTGTAAATTGAATCGAAATGAGCCGCAGTAATTCCGCGAAGGATTGGGCCATACCAAGAAGATGGAAAAGTGTAATGATGATAGAGGACATGAGGAGCCAGTCAGGGAGACAGAAAAATCAGCAATACGACTCAAGCGATGTCTTAGAGATTATTATAGTAATGTAGAATTGCCTTAGGCCGTCTCCTGCACTTAGGGTCATCTGGATCGTAGTTAGAGGAATACCAAAATTAAAGTGTCCAGTGCTCTTAAGAAAATACTTAAGAGAACTATGTTTGTATAAGTCAAGAAGGCTAGGCGAACAAGTGTCATTAATGATATTTTTATTCCTGAAATAACAGGGTGAATTTGTGATATTGCGGAGGGTTTTGTTATAAGCACTCTGTAAGAGTTTAAGATTAGTCTTTACAGCCTCCCCGAAATCATCACTTGGTTCTGCTGTTTTATTATAACAATTATATTAAATATTCTTAATAAAGTGTTATTTAATTGTTCATCAATTAGTAAAAATATTGATGAAATAACACGCCCACTTAATTCTGCAGACTTTTCAGATTAAGTATATATTTTAAAAGTAACACCTACTTTTTCATTCAAACTTTTTTCTGGAGGGTGAGACTAACGAGTGTATTCAGCTGTCTGCCGTGCAAGTGAAAAACCAACTTTAGTGACAAAAATTGTGAAGTAGAGATTTTTATATATTTGGCATCTTTGTATAAATAGCTGCATATTACAAAAAAAAATGAATAAATAAATTTAATAGAAAAAGAAAAGAATTTTAAGGTGACCTTTTTGAGCAAGGAGATTTACGATGATTTTTGTACAGCAAGTACTGCCCGATAGGAAAGAAAAACCTAGCAACCCTTGTACTTAGTTTTTTTTTTCACCTGTCTCTTTATTTTTTGAGCATATGATGATTTGAAAATTTTAGGTTTCACTCAGAAATATTATTTTTTTTTCTTAATTGTATCGCGAATTAGATAATTTTATAGCATGAAGGAATTTCGCGTAAACTTGATCAAGATCACACAGCTTCGTTTTCGACCCTGTGCTGCGGCAGAAGGCGCACAGTTTTTTTTATGAATATTACGAATGTATATAACCGGGTTATCATTAATAATAAGCAAGTTTTTTTCGTAAATATATTTCAACTATGCACATTAAGTGGTTATTATCAATAATTGCCGATGAAATTTGATAATTTTTTTTTTTAAATTACGCCCGCCATCGTCTTCTCAGACATAGGGCGTCTTGCAGTCCAATACAACACTGAAGTAGCTCTAGAAGGTGAGAGGACACAAAAGTCATCACAGGAATGAATGCGAAGAAGAGAGGGGCAATCAAATAAATGATCCCCAGTCATAGGCGAAGTGTTACAGAGCACACAAAGAGGTGAATTGACCAAGTTAATTTTAAATAAATGACCCTGCAAGTAGTCATGTCCAGTAATTAATCTAAAGTAAGCAACTCCCTCAGCTCTGGGAAGGAAGGAAAGGTGAGAGAAATGCTGGTCATCAAGAAGGATAGCCCAGGATTTTCCATCAGCTAAGTCCCTAAGAGCAGATATTGTTCTGTGCTGCAAAATTTGATAAGTGTAATTAATTAGGCATCCTTTATTGAAACTTCAACTCAAACGTAATTTTTATATGTCTATATGCAGTAATAATAAATCTGCCTTGTAGAGCTAAAGAAAAAGCAAAGAGAAGGGTTCCGTAAAATGCGGATTTTACCAATGTTTTAATTTAAAATAACAGCTTTAAAATTTATTCATTTTTTTTTTTCATCTATCATCATATCTGGAGGGATTATATGTGTGTTTTGCAAATGACTGCAGCAGTGGACTGCATGATTCAGGCAAAGATTTTATTTAATATAAGAAACAGCAAAGTGTCCTTGGCGGACAGGAGAGGAGCGGTTGACCCGCCTGATTCTCTGTGCAGAGAGAGAACGAATATGTACGGTTATTTCCCGTGGGGCGTGATGAACGCCACTTCCACCCACTCATGATCCTTTAGATCTTTAGAAGATCATGCGTGGGTGTTAACTTTATTTCTTAGAATTGAACATATCTTTTTAAGCGTTAACAATATCTATTGATGATGGATTAATTTTTGAATCTTCAGTTCATACATTTTAATATTGTTACAAAAGATGAATAGAAATATCACTGCATGAAAAAAGGCTATTATAAAAAAATCGGATTAATCACTGTTGCTATTACCCGGTTTACCCTATGCAAATGTTCTGTAAGTTTAACCCTTTAATGGGCCCTTTATTTCTAGTAAAGGTAAATTAAAGTATTTTTGGAATTGAAATTGTTTTAAGAACAGTAACTGATATAAAAAAAAACTCATTTAGTTTATAAAAATGCCATTTTTTTGGTGGTCAATATATTTAACATGACCTATTAGGAACTTACTGACTTTTATTTTTCTTTATTTATAAAATAAATTCCTTATATGATACAAACTTCAAAAGGAATTAAGTATTTTATAACTTTATACGTTTTTTAAAAGTGACAAATGGTTACCAATTTTATTCAAACTCACTTCAAGAAAGCAGAAGTTATTGAAAAATGGAAACCTTAATTAAAAGTGGTAAAACGTTGTGGTAAGTATACTTACCATGGCCTTCAAAAGGGTTAAGTGCTACTGCCCGTCATATCGTGACCCCCGAGAAGTAGTTCTCCCGAGAGTCAGGGTCGGCTCGGGGGTCACGGTCGTATTCCTGCTCTATTATCATTTTTTTTTAAGTTAACGCCTACTTTCAGCTTGACTCTTATCAGAAATGATTGGATCAAGTCAAAACCACTTATTTTTCACGGTACGATAATTTTTGTTCATGTATATTTTAAACAACACGGCTTTAAATCAATCTTTAAATTTTAAAAAGAGATAAAGGTAGTGGTTATTTCATGCAGGAATATGATAACCAGAATTCTTACGACTCTTCATGAATAAAATTTTAGCTCCGATTTCCGAAATTAAGAATTGCGTATGGCAATGATAATCCAATGTTAAATTGCTAGCAAAGTGAATAAATTTTAATTTTAGAATTGATCGAAATCGATTCGACATAAGTTGTTAAAATTTTAAAAATTGCGACCATTTGGTGAATTTAGGCAAGAAGGATATAATAAAAGTCTTATTTTGCATTCAATTTGACATAAGTTCTTAAAAGTTTGGTGAATTTAAGCAAAAAAAAATCTTGCTCTTGAGTATAGTTTGTTTTTCTAGTAAACTGCCTGAAATGTGTTACATATGCACGTACTGATTGACAGTGTAACATGCGTGATTGCATACGCGTTGATCAAATGCTAATCCATATTAATTTAATTGTTCTGAAACCCAGAAGAAAAAAATGAGTTCGCTTTTCCTCAATTTCCAGAACCCTATGCGGTGCATTTCATAGTAGTAAAGATTCTGATAAAAATAAGGCGTTACTTTCTCTAATTATAACCACTCAGAACGAGATTCCTCCATCTATTTGGCGCAATGCCAAACAGTGCGATTATCAATGTTGTTGAATCCAGGAGAAAGCCCCATTCCACATCATCGTGGTTGGGTTTTCTGCGAAGTTCGGTGAGTGAACTCGCTAATCATATAGGGCTAGATTCTTAAGTTCTGATAAAAGTTTTATGAGAGATCCATTTGCTTTAAAAATTTCTACTTTGGTTCGCTACCACTAGAAAGAATTATTTTCAAATCCTGATAAGTTGGAGGGTATGCTTATGCATCTAAAACACTTACTCGTTGGATCTGGATCTGGTTACTAATCAAATCGATCCAAGCCGTCAAACATGAAAGGTAGAATAAACAATCTTAGCAGTTATCTGTTAATTTTACTTTACTATTCTTTCTTACCCAGGGCATAATACTTGTATGAAGTAGAACTCCCCAGGCGTTAATATTATTTTTCATTTAAGTGTGACCTCAACATATTTAGGTTTTTATATTTATATATAATTTAAATATATTAAAATATACTGGTAGCTTTATTTGAAATAAATTAAGAAATTAAAATACAATCTAAATACTCGATAAGCAGAAAATAATTTTATATATTACACTTAATTTTTCCCCTTTCTTTTTTGCACTTTGAATGTCTATTATCTGTTGTTTAATGACTAAAATTTTCTTGAATTCAGAATTTTTTTCCCTTTCCACTTTTTATGAACTGATCTTTAAAACTTTATATTCTAGGAAAATTAACGCCTACTTTCTACAAGATGGTTTATATACACGAAAATCTAAGCTTTATCAGAGATGCCAACTGCTCCGGACACGCCAAAATTATTAAAAGAACGGTAAATAACTATAAGGTAATTTATGGAAATATTTGCCTAATTTTGATTGCTTTTTAAAAGGTATAGCGGAATAAAAGTACAGAATGGTAGAATGGTAGAAATCACAAGAACCTGGGTACACAGCCGCGAAGCGGCTTTAACCCATTCATCGATTTTTGAGAAGATCTAAGATGATGATTCAATTTCCAGGGAATCTGAAAATATAAGAAAAAATAAGGAACACAGCGAGTTGTGATCCTACAAAAAAACAAAAAACACATGGGGCGTGGCATCCTTCATACTGGCTCGTGGCTGGCCGGTCGTCTAGGTTGGAGTAGCAAGGAACGGAGAAGCTTTACAAGCTCTTCATCTTTAAGGAGTTCTTTCATTTCGGAAAAAAGTCGTAAAAAACGACTTGCAGAATCTGTAGCTTTCTTTGGGACTATCTTTTTTCCTTTGGGCACTTTCCTGGGTCTTGCAGCCAGAAAAACTGGCTGGGTGCTCACCGTTACAGTTGACACTGGTTGGTGGTTCGGTGATAGGCTTCGTACATTCATACGAGAAGTGGGCTTTGGCACATTTAAGGCAGGCGGGATTCGCTGTACAGGTGCGCTGTGTGTGTCCAAATTTTTGGCATCTAAAACATTGTATTTGGAAGCGTCCCCCACGGAAACGCTCAATCTGTACTTTCCTCTCTAATATGGAACTGATGTTGAAGATTTTTCTGCTGGTACTGGAATCTGATTGGATGATGAGGAAAAGTGGGAGGGGCCTAAGGCCCTGCCCGCTTCTCCTCTTAAGTTGTACAATTTTTTCGGGGAAAAGTCCAAATTCCTTTAGGTATTTCTCCAAATCGTGAATTTCTGTATCAGATTTTAATCCTCGGATGAGGGTTTTCATTTTTCTACTCGGTGGGGAGTCCAAAGGTGTTGGGGTGGTATCGGGAGGGTTCGCCCGTGCCAGAGCCGCGGGCTCTTCCTCACGTTCCGTCGGTACTGGTTCCACTGGTGTTGCGGGAGTAGGTGTTGGAGCGGGCTGGGTGAAGTCGCCGTCCGGTGCTGCGTGAGCTTGTGACGCCGAGTTGTCACAAGTCTTCTTTTTCTTACTCCGTTTCGGAGCAGGATTTTCAGTTTGTTCCATGGCAGTGGGATTCTGCTGTCAGTCTCTGGGATGGGATGTGAATCTGAGTTTAATGGCCCTAAAAAGGGCTTGGTTTGGTCAGATGATGGAGCATCAGGCACTTCTACTGGTTCGAGAGTCAAGGTCTGCTGGGGAGTTTCTGGCTGTATTGGAATTTCAGTCTTTTCAGTAATCTCAGGCTTTGTAGTTTCCGCAGTAGTCCATTGATTCTTGATTTCCAAGTAGCGTTAGAGCATGAATTCAAGTCGATATTGATTTTCGTACTCTAGTTCGTTGAGTCTCCTTCCTCTGTCGAGTTTGTTGGTGATATCCTTAAGGCCATCTTGATCGATAAATATCATTCTGTCAATGTTCTCAGGAGTTGCTTTTTCACTGGCATATTTGTAGCAATCCGCCTTGCTTGCAGGAAGATCGAGAGTAGGGTAAGGCTTCGGGGTAGACATACGTTTACCGCCTCGGCCAAATCTGTGATGGGATGCCATAGTAGCTGTGGAGATTGGTCACAATACAACCGTTCACCACGAAGTCTTGATCAGATCATCTGAGCCGGATAAAAGTACTAACTAACTAACTAACTAATCAA
>NC_092212.1:65967782-65983025 GCF_043381705.1 Parasteatoda tepidariorum | reverse complement strand
TTTCAAGAAGCACCGGCCACACTACGAAATTACATTGTTTAGGCTTTCAAAGCGTAACAGATATATATATATATATATTATTAGAGTGATAATCAGAAAATGGCGCAAAACGTCAACGTGAAGAAAAGTTAGTTTTCAGTTTTGTGAAAATCAAAGGCGTTTGTAATCTTATTCTTTTAATTTTTAAAATCTTACTCCATCACTGCATTATCAAGACTTACAAAATTTAAAAATTTACAAAAAATATGTTTAACTAAATTTAAGAATGACTAATTGATTTTGATTATTTTCATCAAGGCGTAAAAATATCGCCACCTTGGTGATTTTTTAAGAAAAAAAAAGGTATAATAACTTTTAAGATATTCAAGTTATTTAAAAAGCCTGAATTAGTTCTTTACGAAAAGATGGTATGTAGTTTATTAGATATGTTAATATCTGCTGAGGGCCGACCTGGTGGCCGAGTGGTTAACGTGCCTGATTGCGGAGCCGCTGGTCGTGGGTTCGAATCCTGCTCAGGGCATGGATGTTTCTTTCTCGCTGTGTTCTATGTCCTTTCTCCTTTGTGTGTGATTGCGTAAATGTGTCCCGGCCTATAAACAGGTTGTGGTTGTGTGACGTGGGCGACGCTTTGGCACTTGACCTTAAAAAAACATCGATGTAGGGCATACCGGGCAGTGGCACTTGACTTCTACTTCTGATATTTACCAAAGCGACTATGTGACTGTCAAAATTCACTGGTGCAAGACATCAACCACCAATTTAGGTCTGAAAATGGAAACGGTGCTTTTGAACATTCTCTCGCTCGAAATCAATTTTTATATTATTATGTGTTTTGTTTGATTGTTATATTTGTTTGTGTTGTGTCAATATGAGAAGATTTAATGAATAATAGTTATTTCCAACCTGGAATACTTATTTGGAACACATTACAGCATCAAACTCGAAAATATCATTAAACTTGGCTTCGCATTGTTAGACCTTGTAAAACAAGTTAGAATTTAATTTTATAATCTGCTGGTGCAGATACTCGGATGGCGATGCGTGTCATTGTTCTGAACTTTGCAAGTGAACAAAGCCTAGGCCGAGATAGCGTGGTTGGTAGGGCACTGGTACCATGTCCCAAGGTTCGTGGGTTCAAGCCCCACCGGCCGAAGACTCCCCGTGTAGTAAATGGTGATTGATACACGTTAAATTTGCCGAGACGCAAAGTCCTCCATGTTTCCAGAACAAATCAATACCTCTGGGGGTACTGATCCAGGAGTTTCCTTGTCTTCTGGATTGGTTCAAAATTACAAGGCCACGTAGTTCATCATTAGTAGGCGTAAACCCAAAATTGGGGTCGCATTTTCAACGACGGATATAATATAAAATAAAAGTAAACAAAGCCTGGATAGCCTGGTTGGTAGGGCACTGGGTTCATGTCTAATAAGTCGTGGATTCGATCCCTGCCGGCCGAAGACTCCCCGTGTAGTAAACGGTGACTGATGCACGTCAAATCTGCCGAGTCGCAAAGTCCTCCATGTTCCCAGAACAAAGTAATACCTCTGGGGGTACTGATCCAGGAGATTTCTTGTCTTCTGGATTGGTTCAAAATTACAAGGCTTCGGAGTTCAACATTAGTAGTCGTAAACCCTAAATTAGGTAGGCTGTTCAACGACGGTTAAAAACTAAAATAAAAGTGAGCAAAGAAGAGCCGCGATGGCTCAGGGGATAGAGAGCTCGCCTTCCAATGAGATGAACCGGGTTCGAATCCCAGCGGTGGCTGGTCGATGCGAATCCGCATCCAGCTTGCAATGACCACAGTGCTGACGTAAAATATCATCAGTGGTAGACGGATCATGGGTTAGAGTTCCTCTGTCACCAGGCTAACCGTGGAAGGTTCTCGTGATCTTCCTCTCCATGTAACACAAATGCGGGCTACTTTTATCAAAAAGTCCAAACTTCGCCTAATACTTGATCCAAGAGTCCCATTGTCTTCTGGGTTGGATGACAAAGCTACGGGGTTGAACATTAGTAGTGGTAAACACAAAAAAATTGGGTTGGCTGTTTAACAACAGTTATAAAATATAAAAAAGTGAACAGAGTATTGTTTTTTTTTAATTAAAAGTATTTTAAATGTTGCCATTTTTGTGAGTTGAAAAGAGAAATAAAGTTCAAAATTGCGGGGGGCCAAATTGGCGAGCTGTCTTGTCGCTCCGCCAAACATTGCGCCAAACACACTCCGACCCTGAGTGTATCTTAATGATGCTTTTCTCTAATTCGTGCTGTCCATTCTTCAACTTGACAAGAACTTACAAGCCGTACTTTGTAATAAACACACACGACTGCCATGTGTGTGTGTGTCACAGTAAATAATTAAATACATAAATCCAAACGCTGTGAAGTTGATCACTCAGGGAATAGAACACTCTCTTTCCTGTGAGGTGAACCGGGTTTGAATTCCAGCAATGGCTGGTCGATACGAACTCGCACCGACTACAGTGCTGCCGTAAAATATCCTCAGGGGTAGACGGATCATGAGTTAGAGTCCCCTACCGCGAGGGTTTTATGTGGTTTTCCTCTCCATGTAAAGCAAATGCGGGTTGCTTCCATCCAAAAAGTCTTCCACGAAGGCAAATTTCTTCAAATACTTTATCCAGTTTCCTTGTCTTCTGGGAAAATTTCAAGGTATTAATTCATTTAGTTGTTGTTGCTGTAGTTCATTTACGTCACACTAGAGCTGCACAATGGGCTATTGGTGACGGTCTGGGAAACATCCCTCAGGATGATCTGAAGACATGCCATCACAATTTTGATCCTCTGCAGAGGGGATGGCACCCCAGCTTTGGTAGCCCAACGACCTGCCCGTGAAGTCGAGCACTTTACAGTAGAACAGTTTAACGAGAACCAATACCGCACATCCTCGGTCCCTACGCAGACTGATTCAAGTGGTGACAGCAGCCAGTGATACTTGACTTCGTTGATCTGCTGGGAACCGTGTTTTAACGATCAGTCCACTGTGGGACTAATTCTATCAGTAGTCGTAAACCGGGAATTAGGTCGGCTTTTCAACGACAATTATAAAATGAAATAAGTCGCTCTGAAGTGTGAAGGTAGTGGGTTCGAGTTCTGCCATATCTCTGAAGGTGTCGGTGTTGTTTTTTTCTAATATAAACAATCTGTTCTACAATTTGATTATGGTTTAAGAGCCGTTCTCTTTATTGAAGGTACTAACCTGCAAATGTATACTGGTATATAAGTAAGGTTCGCAAGTACAATAATTCTTGTCCCGCAGTGGACTGATCGTTAAGACACGGTTCCCAGCAGATCACCGAAGTCAAGCATCACTGGCTGCGGTTAGAGTGCGGGTGGGTGACCACTTGGATCAGTCTGCGTAGGGACCGAGGGTGTGCGGTATAGGTCCTCGTTAAACTGTTCTACCGTAAAGTGCTCGACTTCGCGTGCAGGTCATTGGGCTACCGAAGCAGGGGTACCATCCCCTCTACAGAGGATCAAAATTGTGATGGCTTGTCTTCTGATCATCCTCAGGGATGTTTCCCAGACCGTCGCCAATAGCCCATTGTGCAGCTCTAGTGCGACGTAAATTAACAACAACAACAATACAATAATTCTTGGTTTTCAAAGGGAACGAGAATTTATATCTAGAACCTACTGAGTCATACTTTTATTAGAAAGACATTAAATTGAATCCAATCTGTTATTACGCAAGAGTTTTGCGTTCCGGGATCACAAATTTTTTTGTAACCGCTGATTTTCGGAGTAACGAAATGCTCCATAAAATTGTAAAAAAAAGAGGGAAAAAAAAAACGATTTCATCTTCAGCTGTAACGAGACCTTCGTAAATATTTTAAACAGGATTCCAGATTCACTCACAACTTGCTATCAAGTTGCTCTTGCAAAAACTTAAGGTATTTTAGAGGTTCATATAAGGTTATTTTGAGGTGTCAAGATTGATTTGAGGTTTATTCGAAATTGCTTTCAAAAGCAAGCTTAAAGGATCAATCTGTAAGATGTATAATCAAAGTTTATGAAGTTGTTTTATTCACATTTGAGTTTGTTTTGAGGTTGATGGAAATGTTTTTTAGATGAATGCTCATTGGGAGATTATTTTTGAGGTGTGCGGATTATTTTTTTCTACACTTTAAGCAAATACGAATATTTGAGGTGTGAATAATTTCTCCCGATCTAAACTAAAATCATTTCTGAGTTATATATGATATTGATTATGTGAGATTTAAATGAACTGAGGTTGAAACTGAGGTTTATTAACCCTTTCGCGCCGACTGTCACAAATACGTGCCAGCATAAAACCGTATCAATCAGGGTAAAAATATAAAACTGGTAATCAAAGTATTTCTTTAGCAGTTTATTTGTGGTCGGAGTTATAATTGTTTGATTTATTTAATTCACCATTACTTTGCTCGAAATAAAACTATTTAGTTATACTTTGAATTGACATTGATTAATATATGATTAAACTAACAATAATTAAAGTAAAAGCAAAGTAAGTCTGTCAAATTAGCAACGACTACATTTAAGTTACCGTTTTTTATTTAGTTACAACTTGATTCTGATTTTGTACAAATGCTTTCCTGAATCACCCGTCCCCAAGGGGTTAATGAGGTTATTTTTGGAGCAAAAGATAACCTCATTTTCTACCTGCGGTGAATTTCCGTCAACCTCAACCGTCCTCAAAACCATCAACCATCCTCAAAACCATCAACCATCCTCAAAACCATCAACCATCCTCAAACATCTGTCAACCTCAAAACATCCTCAAAAACACATTAATTTTTTGAAAGGATAAAGTCAGCTAGAAAATACTTTCTGAAATTCTTTGCTAGTATGGTTAAAGGATTTACAATGGTTACAAAAACAGCTTCATTCTTGTAAATGTTTACACATTCATTCACATTTGCAAACATTTCTAGGTTCTTTTTTTAATCACTTTGTAGGCTGAAACCGACAAATAAAAGTTTGATCCTTGGAGTTGAAGATTTAAAATATTTAATTTTTTAAATATGCCGACCATGTATAGTTTGCTCAACAGGAGTTGGCACATTGCTCCGCCTTCATCACGTGGTATCCGACAATACTATTTCATTATTTTTTCGAGAAGGATCTGAACAATCCTGAACAAGGTTACTATTGAGTGATCGTATGACAAACATATTTATTTAGCGTGTACACTTTTTTAACATTAAATGTTTCATAAATTTGATGATATTTCTCTATTTTGAGTGAATAGTTTGTCCTTATTGAGACATTTTGCTGCAATATATTTAATTAGCAAGAGTAACAAAACGTATAATAGCAGATGATAAAGCGAAGTAAGTGATTGAAAAATAATTCACTGTTTGCGTTTTTCGTGCTTTAAGAATTGCCTCAATTTCAAGCGCGGAAACGTTTCTCCTCTTACTCCCGCTCTGAACTAAACTCTTCGTTCGAGGAGGTGGAGACAAGTGTCAACTCCTGGTGAACGAACTATAGCTTAATTTCGTCATAAGTGAATCATCTTGCAGACATTTAGAATCTGCAGAAAATAAGATTATTTTGTTATTTCGCTAACGCCCTTGAACCTCTTCAGACTCAAGGCAACTTCTAGTTAATCTCACCAAATATAGGCTACTCGCATAATGAAAAAATGACTAACTTTTCTCAAGACTCCTTAAAATTTCATAAAGTTACCTTCTATTTATTTTTTATAAAATCAGGTTTGAAGTTTTCACAACAAGATAAATAAAATATTTTTATCGGGTATAAATACTTCAAAGTATGTCTAGATTTTTCAAAATTTGACAACTACTTTAAAACAATTTCGAGGCCACGCTTTGGGCGTGCTATATCATTAGGTTAGACATTGTTAGATATTGAGGTTAGACATTGTGAAGTGCAAAATATCGATGAAAATTTCATGTAATTTTCATAGATACCTTGAAATACTTAGAATGCAAACTGCATGGGAGGCAAATTATATGCCACATTTTACATATTGTAAGCAGATGAAAATTAATTCAGCCTGATAATAAACTCTATCCTTGTAGTAACACACCAAGCACAACCACGTGATTAGACACAACCATGTAATTAGTAGCAAGAACCCAATTTTAGCAGTAGATAAGTGTTTTAATTCTGCTCTCAAACAAGTTAAATTTCTGATCTATAAATCGAATTAGAAGTGCACCAACCTAACGTGAGATTTCGATTTACTGAACTTACAGTTGGACATTGATAAGTTTCAATCAGGAAGGCAGAACTAATCATCCCATTTTTTTCCTCGACCGCAAAATGATGTGGTATATTAAATAGTAATATTTAACTTCTTTTAATATGAATTATAGAAAAAGCTTTTGCATAAAATTCGTTTTGTTTATGACGCGTCTTATGTTCTCACATTACTATGCTTAGTCATGATAGGGCTAATAAATTGAAATGTGATCAATGGTCCTATATACAACATCTGCAATTTAAAGGCAATTTTCTTCACATAAGTCCGCCCACGGATTGTCACTTATTTGCTGCTATTGCGTCAGTATAGCGGGACAGTTGAAGAGATGTATGGCGGTTAGTTCTATGTCTGGGCAATTTTAATCTTTCGGTTATTATTATGAAATTATTTAAGGTAATATGTCAGTGAAATAGAAATAGCCTTTTTAAAGAGAAAATGTCTATTTCTAATGACAAACTATTGCACAAATTATAAAAAGAACAAACATTTATAATGTATGGCATTAGTATTTCCCATCACATTTTTCAAATCAAAATAAGTAAAAAAATAAATCAAATCTGTTTCAAATAAAATAATTAAATTCTTTAATAAAGAAATATGTTTCCTTAATAACCATTTTCAACGTTTATAGATGTTCATTTTAGTTCTTATTACAAAGTTAACTGCAACTCAGCTTATTTTATTCGATTTCAGCTCATATGAATACACCAGAAACAAATTCACAATTATATATGGCACAGATTTCAAGTCGGAAATAATAGGTAACTTAAAATTATTAATGATAAAACAATAAAAAATCTTCCTTCCTTTGATTAAATATTTTCCCTCTGATTAAATACTTTTAAGATTCTTCTTGAATTTTCTCATGTTTTAAAATATATACTGATTATATTTTGTAGATATTATTAAATTTTTGGAAAACGGAATTTTATTCAAGCGCGTTGTTTTATGTAGGAGTTACCAATTGCTGTTTCTAAGGCTTTGAGAAAGTGGGCGTTACTTTACTCCACAATTACCCTTAATCCCTATTTGGATGAAATGAATTCATGCAACATTGTGAAACATGCGCTAATAATTTTGGGAAATTAAATAATATATTGCAGTTTTATTGAATATTTTTTCCATTATTGGAAAACAGAATTTTATTCTGTTTTTCAATGAACATCTGTTTCATGAACTTGCACGCTGTTTTATGTAGGCTTTACCAACGGCTGTTTGCAAGGCTTCGAGTAAAAAGTAGGTGTTACTTTTCCTAGTTACTCAATTAACATCAATGACCATTTGGATGAAATGAATACATGAAACTTTCATAATTCTGGAAAATTAAATAATGTACTTAATTTTTATTAAATAATTTTTCCGTAATTTAATTGTTTTTTTTTTTTTATTGTTACCGAGGTATTTTTTATGCATTAGCTTAGTAACTAAAATGAATTAAATAAAATAAAGTAATAAAATAATAAAGTAAATAAAGTAATTTAGATAATCGATTTATATTTTTATAAATACCAATTAAGCGAACAAAATTTAATGAACAATCATTTATGGTATTATTAAATATTTGCTAACGTTTGTTTTGATAATACTGATAAGATCAAGTACTTGGATAAAATGCAACAAAAAATTTGACCCAGCTTTATTTTAATTAAAAAAAAATAATAGTTTCTGTAAACTACCATTTATTTTTAAAAATAAAGTATTTTGGTATTTTAAACGCAAAGAAAAAATACCAAAGTTGAAAAAGTTTAGTGTTGAATAATCCCTCCCTAGAGAGTTTCGATTCTTCGTTCTCTATGCTAAGGACGGGCAGTAAAAGTTAGAGAAGAATATTGGGAATTTTTTATGTATCTTAATAAATGAATATGGCCAGTAATTTTTTCGCAAAAGGAAAATGAATCCTCATAAGATAAATAATATATTTTGGATATTTACACAGATGCTATTAACCTGTTTCAGCCCGACTTTTTATATTGAAGTGATAGAAAAAGGAATATAATATATTAAACAGATTGGCTATTTCCTACTGCAAGCCACCATTACTTTTTTAAAAATTTAGTCACAGAAACCTAAATTCATAATAAGTTATGGTGGAAGGGAATCTTTTAATGTTTCTAGACAAAACTGAAACAATTGTTCATGGTTAAAGTATTTTAATATTTTTTCGTTAACACTATCGGCAAATTCTCTGAATTTATTAATTGAACTCGGACAATTTCTGGTCCATATATCACGAAATTAAAAAAAAGTGCAATAAAAAAAAATAATCACATAAATTTAAAATATATTTCAGTAAAAAAGAGGTGGGACAAAATTCACCGATGGTGATTACAAACAAAGTAATAAATAATAAAAAAAAATTTGGGTCCGTAAAGTTCATATTGCAATAAAAACAAGTTATTTGACGAATATCCCTTTGTCCATAATGAATTACGTAGTTGAATTGTAGATGAAGATAAGGACAAACAGTGATGAATATGTGATATGTAAACAGATGTTATTTACGTATTTTGGGATTTAAAAAAGGCGACACTGCAGTAGAAAACTGTTATGGTTCTAGTTGAGAGAACTTCTCTCAAATTTTCAAAATAATACTAACAATAATATTTTCTTGAAGTTGGCGGCCTTACACTTGGAACCCTTAGCAAAAACGCTAGAATTTAATTTAGTAATCCATTGATTGATAGGATCAATTTTGAGATCTTTATGAATTTCTTTGTTACTTTGTATATTTGTAAGATTTTGTTTCGGCATATATTAACCTTGTTAATTCGAGTTGGAGATAATGGTTCTAATGGAAAGAGATATTCTGACACAGACAAATGTGAAATCCTCGCAGATAGGATAAAGAAACAGTTTACTTCAAATGAGGTATTACCTCATGTGATGTTTTCGTAGTTTTCCTCTCCCCACGACGCAAATGCTGGTTAATTCCACCAGAAAGTCCTCCGCGAAGGAAGATTGCTCCCAATAAACTCAAAATCGGGTAAGCAGCTCAACGATGGTGATTAAATAAAATAAAATGATAAGATTGAGCACTGTGGCTCAGGGGATCGAATACTCGCTTCTTAATGAGGTGACCCAGGTTTCAATCCCGCTGTTTGGATGGTTGATACGAATTCTGCTCAAGGCTTGTATCGAACACAAAGCTGACATAAAATCCTCAGCGTTAGATAGATCATGTGGTCGATTACTCTTGCCATAGGGTTAACCATGAGACGTTTTCATAGTTTTTCCTCTGTAAACGCAACGTAAATGCGGGCTGGTTCCATTAAAAAAATCCATCATGAAGGCCAGTTTATCCCAATGCTTGATCCAGGACTTACGTTGTCTTCTGGATAGGGTTCAAAATTAAGAGGCTACGGAGTTCAGCATTGATAATAGTAAACTTAGAAATGGATCTGCTTTCAGCGTCTGTCATAAAATAAAATGACAAGTCTACCGATAGTGCATCCGAGAAGGAAATTCTAGATGTCTACAATAAATTCATCATATAACTATCTCGAGTCTATTGAAGTGACTACTACGGAAGAAATTGAGAAGGAAATTCTAGATGTCTAAAATAAATTCATCATATAACTATCTGGAGTCTATTGAAGTGACTACTACGGAAGAAATTGAGAAGGAAATTCTAGATGTCTACAATAAATTCATCATATAACTATCTCGAGTCTATTGAAGTGACTACTACGGAAGAAATTGACATGATCATCAGAAAATTTTAAAGCAATAAATCACCTGAACAGCGCAAAATCAGCAACTAGAAGTTGAGAAGATAATCAACTAACATAATTTAGCAAATTAAAATCTTGCAGCAGAATCAAATATTTTCCTCCGCTATTGAAACTCACGAAAGTTATACTTTTTCCGAAACCGGAAAAAATAATCATCTAAATCCTGATAACTACAGGCTGATTAGTCTCCTCGCTGCCTTCTCAAAACAATCATTCTTAAGAGATCGGAATCATTTTTGGATTTTCTATCAAATGAGCAATACGGTTTTCGTTGAAGCCCTTCGATAACCAAACAGCTTATTAGATTAATCAATATGTCTCATGAAGTGTCTGCTAATAGGAATCAACTGCACTCATGATTCTACCGTGGGCAAAGTGCTTGACGGTGTCTCATATCAGGAACTAATTAACCAAATACCGATTAGTGTGAAATATGAAGTTAAAGTACAAAAGCTAAACTGAACTACAAAGCCGCACTCGCTAGAAGTTTTTACTTCCAGCAAGTGCTCTAATATTGTTCGAAAAATTTTATTTTAAACTGATAAATTGCCTTGCAACTAAAATTAAAATAACTTGATATTTTTAATTAAAGTGGTAGATTAATTTTTTTAAATGCGTTTTTTCGGTAAGTCAAATTTCTTCCGCATTTTTCTAAGTCTTGATTTAACAAAGTGACAAATCTCAACATGGGAAACATCGCTTTCACCGTATTAGAATGGCAGTATAAAAAAAATCTTAATGTTTCCTTCATGGAGTAAGGAGGATATGTTTTATCCACATTCAAATGAGATGCACTAGAGGAGTTAATCGCAGATTAAAAAAAGAATTCTTTGCACCATTTTTATTGAACCCATTAAGAAACCATTCCTCACAATTTGAATAGAACTTTTAAAAAGAAAGTGCTTATTGGCAAACCTATGTAACGCTATTTTTAATTTATTTTAAATCCGTCGTTGAACAGCCACCCAATTTTGGGTTTACGACTACTAATGTTCAACTCCGTAGCCTTGTAATTTTGAACCAATCCAGAAGACAAGGAAACTCCTGGATTAGTACCCCCAGAGGTTTGTTATGGGAACATGGAGGACTTTGCGACTCGACAGATTTAACTTGTATCAGTCACCATTTACTACACGGAGAGTCTTCGGCAGGCGGGGATCGAATCCACGAACTCTTGGACATGAGCCCAATGCCCTACCACCCAGGCTATCCCGGCCTCTGATGTAACGCTATTTATGTATGTACTTTACACTATGTAAATCAGTCATGTCAAAGATACGGCCCGCGGGCCACATCCGGCCCCCGGTTCGTATCAATACGACCAGCGATCGCGATGCGTCACAGAAAGAAGAATCGTGTTTTTTAGAGCGAGACTTCACTCGATTTCTCTACGGAAGTTTTAAAGTGTGCACACTACATTTATAAGTAATTTCAAAGGCAGCGCGTGCCTAGACAAGCGAGAGAGATTGACAGTAACGTCATTTCTTAGCAACAAGCGGAATCTTTGAATGGAATATACTTAGCAGCACAACTACGGATGGCGCTCCTGCCATGACTGGCAAACATTCGGCCGTTGTAACTAAATTAAAACTGAAAGCATCAGGGAATTTTGTGGGATTTCCCTGTATAATTCATCAGGAATCATTGGCATCCAAACGTTTAAAAATGGACCATGTCATGAAACTTATAATTAAAATAGTAAATTTTGTAAGGAGCAGATGACTAAATCACCGACAGTTCAGGCAGTTTTTACAAGATTTGGACGAAAATTTTTTTGATGTCCCTTATTTCACCGAAGTTCGTTGGCTCAGTCGAGGAGTAGTTTTAGAAAGATTTTTTCCATTACGTGACCCCATTCAAGCTTTCATGTTAGGAAATGGCAACCCAATTGATAATGACAATGATTGGTGGATCGATTGTGCCTTTTTGGTAGATATGAATTAACACTTGACTGAGCTGAATGTAAAGTTACAGGGTAAAAATCTGATTGTCACTCAAATGTATTCATGTATTCAAGCCTTTGAAACAAAGTTGAGGCTGTGGGAAAATCAGGTAAGGAATCAAACTTTGGATCATTTCCCTCATTTAAAATCATTTGGCACAGTGAACCAAAAAAAAAAATTTGATCAATATTCTCAACTTCTGCAAAATCTGATCACGGAATTCAACAATCGTTTTGAAGACTTCCACAAAATGAATGAAACGGAATTCCCAATTTTCAACAATCCATTCAATTTTGAAGCTTCACAGGCACCAGTTCATTTGAAAATGGAGTTGATAAATCTTCAATCGGACAGTATTTTGAAAGAAAAATTTAAAAAGGTTAACGCTCTTACATTTTATACACAATATTTCAAGAGTTTGGATAACTACCCGGAATAAAAAAAAGCATGCAGCACGCATTCTGTTCATGTTTGGTAGCACCTATTTATTCGAGCAGATGTTTCATGAAAATAATTAAGAACAAACATCGTGCAAGACTTACGAATGAACATCTCCAATCAATTCTTAAAATAATTATAACAAATATGAAACTGGACATCAATGAGCTTGTCAAAAACAAGAGAAGTCAGGTATCTGGATCCTCGAGCTCAATATAATTACCATCTTTTATAACTTTGATATGATTTTTAACAACCGTATATTATAAACTATATAATTAGATAAATCAAATTTTATAATAATTCAGTAAATTTTTTTTATTTGCATCTGGCCCGCCTACATATACTAAAATTAATATATGGCCCTCTGCAAAATTGAGTTTGACACCTCTGATCTAGGAGGTATTGACTTAGTCCGCTTAGCGTAAAATTTCATTCATATTTTTTTCGCTAATAATCGTTTGCTTATCTTTTCATTTTTATTTTTTTAAGCTATAAAATACGATGTTTCTTTTTTAGTCGTCTAAAATTCTATTTGCAATTTAGTAAAGAAATTTGAATAAAACATTTTATTGAATAAAATACATTTTATTCAGAGAATGTGGAGTTTTATAAAAGCATGCTTCTGATAGAATATGATTATACAACAGATTGTGCTTCTTTAATGTGATTATTTTTTATTTTTTAGTTTTTTTTTCTCAATAACTGATAAANGGCGGACAACATCCAACAGCACATTGAAATCAGCCAAGATTTTGATTTTGACATTAAACATAGCTTCTTCATTAAACATAGCACTCTTCATTTAGCTCAGCTATAATGTGTTTTTTCTTGGACAAAGTCATTATTTGTTCTCTAAAACACTGGTCGACAATAACAAAATCAATACAAATTCAAAATAAATATTTGTTTACGTTATTAACGCATGCGCAATGAGAGATAATGTCTGCGTTGGACGGACTGCTCACGCTGAGCTAACAAAAAAGTATTTTTTTGGCGTCAGCTCTACATCAACTTTCCGCTGACACCCAGATAAGGCGCTAGTTCTAAGAAACCAGGCCTTGAGCTAACAAACCAGTATTTTGTTGGCGTCAGCGGGACGTTGACGTCCCGCTGACGCCCAGATAAGGCTCTTGTCCTAAGAAACCAGACCTTTTCACAAAACGAGAGGACGATTCAATAAATATTCATTTTCCGGAAATATTTCCGTATCGTAGTCTATAGCGCGAGCTACAGCTGCCTAATCACCAAATAAATTTTAAACTTGCCTGTACCCGTCTGTCAGTTAGCCGAGATCTACAGATTTTACAAAGTAGTTTGTAGTCACTACAGTTAAAAAAAGTATTCGTAGTTATAGTTTACTTCGCTTGTAGCAAATTAGTGATATTAGTAGCAAACTACAAAGAAGAAAAAAATGCAATTTTCGTAGGAAAAAAATAGCGACTACAGTAGTTTTGCTACCAGTAGAGCGCTACTTCCGATCACTGATCAAAAGTATTCGTAAATATCCTAGAATTCAATAGAGATGTTTACAAGGAAAATGTAAAAAAATCTTACTACACAAGGCAATTCTACACGGAAAGTGGTTAGATTTTAAAAACCTGCCAGTACCACCAACATTCCACTGAATGGTCCTAATGAAAAGATTTATTCTAACACAGACAAATGTGAAATTTTACCTGATATGACCAAGAAACAGTTTACTTCAAATGAGGTATTATATCGTGTGATTTTTTTGTGTGGTTTACTTCTCCATATAACGCAAATGCATGTTATATCCATCAAAAAGTTCTCCACGAAGGAAAACTTTTTTCTCAATGCTTGATCCAGGAGTTTCCTTGTCTTCTGGATTTGGTTCAAATTAGCAGGCTACGCAGTTCAACATTGATAATCGTAAACTCAGATTTGGTTCTGCTTTCAACTTCGGTCATAAAATAAAATGACAAGCCTACCGAAAAAGAAATCCTAGATATAACTATCTAGGCTTTAGCCGACCGGCCTGTGTAGGGGTTAGGGAACTGCCCTTGCATCAGAAGGGATCTAGGTTCGAATCCCGGGCAAGGCATGGATATTCTTTCCTTTTTTATACTATCTGTCCTTACTGTGGGAACAACGTTGGCCCACCTAATATNTAATATTTGGCGACACATTTTAAAAATTTGGCGGCACACAAAAGTGCCGCGGCACAGTGGTTGAGAATCACTGACCTAGGTCATTATCCAGGTGGGCATTGAAAAAAAAAACTATCTAGGCTCTATTGAACTGACTACTACCGAAGAAATTGATATTATTATCAGATAATTTTAAAAAAATAAATCGCCTTAGCAGAACAATATCATCAACTAAAAGCTAAAAATTTTTTTCCAACTAACATAATTGAGCAAATCAAACTCTTGCAGCTGAATCAAATATTTTCCTCTGCAATAGAAACACACAAAAGTTATACTTTTTCCGAAACCTGAAAAAATAATAATCTAAATCTTGATAACCGCAGGCTAATTAGTTTCCTCACTGTCTTCTCAAAACATTCTGAAAAAAATCTTTCTTCAGAGAAAGAAAGCACTTCCGGATTCTCTATCACGTGAGCAATACGATTCTGTTAAAAATCTGTAATTGTATTTAGATTTAATCAATAAACCATAATTTTCTTATTATTATTGCTGGCCTTTATGAAATTAAATTTAAAGTAAAATATCAAAGAGAGAGCAACAGCAAATAATATGAAAAAAAATAGTCCGTGGAGTCCCTCCGCGCGGAAGAAGTTAAACTTCGCAACCTGCGACGTTAATTGTAGAAGAATCAGCAGTCGTAGAAGGATCACTAGTTCTATTCAACGACTCTTTTTCCTGCTCCGCTCGCTTCCGTGCTCTGTAATCACGGTAATATTGTGCATTTTTCCCTC
>NC_092212.1:65948743-65964343 GCF_043381705.1 Parasteatoda tepidariorum | reverse complement strand
CCAAGAAAGTTTTTTTGAACTATGTTTATGAACGGAAATAATGTGTTAATTACTTAAAGTTTGAAAGCTAATAACCAGAAAAAGTCTAACTTATTTTTACAAAGAGAAAGATGCAAAGTTATCATATCTTTGCTTGCGATCTCCGAGATCTGTGGGCACAGTGACGTCATGAGGAGGGAAATCGTAGCTTCAGCTCTAAGAGCGGAGTGAACTAGCCCTTCTATTCTCTTTAGCCCTGGGTTCATATAAGGTTACCTGTATTTTGAGGTGTCAAGGTTGATTTGAGCTTTATTCGAAATTGCTTTCAAAAACAAGCATAAAAGATCAATCTGTAAGATATATAATCAAAGTTTATGAAGTTGTTTTATTCACATTTGAGATTTTTTTGAGGTTGATGGAAATGCACTTTAGAGGAATCTTCGTTGGGAGATTATTTTTGAGGTTTACGGATTATTTTTTTCAACACTTGAAGCAAATACGAACATTTGAGGTGTGAATAATTTCTCCCGATCTAAACTAAAATCATTTCTGAGTTATATATGATATTGATTATGTGAGATTTAAATGAGGTTGAAACTGAGGTTTATCAATGAGGTTATTTTCGGAACAAAAGATAACCTCATATTCAACCTCAGGTGAATTTTTTTACATCCGTCAACCTCAAAACATCCTCAAAAACACATTAATTTTTTGTAAGGATAAAGTCAGCTGGAAAATACTTTCTGAAATTCTTTGCTAGTATGGTTAAAGGATTTACAATGGTAACAAAAACAGCTTCATTCTTGTAAATGTTTACACATTCATTCACATTTGCAAATATTTCTAGGTCCTTTTTTTAATCACTTTGTAGGCTGAAACCTATAAATAAACGTTTGATCCTTGGAGTTGAAGATTTAAAATATTTAACTTTTTAAATATGCCGACCATGTATAGTTTGCTCAACAGGAGTTGGCACTTGGCTCCGCCTTCATCACGTGGTACCCGACAATACTATTTCATTATTTTTGGGAGAAGGATCTGAACAAGGTTACTATTTAGCGATCGTATGACAAAAATATTTATTTAGCAATCTTTGTGTACATTTTTTTAACATTAAATGTTTCATAAATTTGATGATATTTCTCTCTTTTGAGTGAATAGTTTGTCCTTTTTGAGACATTTTGCTGTAATATATTTAATTAGCTAGAGCAGTGTTTCCCAAAGTGTGGTATGCGTACCCCCAGGGGTACGGGAACAGTTCAGCGGGGGTACGCGTTCTTATGCGAAATATCTTGCAACATATGAGAATTTCAAAAAAATTTATTTAAAAACAAAACTAGTCATGAAATTTTACAATTACGTATTTTTCTATTGGCTATTTTTGGCAGAGTTAATAGTTAATAATTCGTGGTATCAACAGCCAGTTGTGATTTTTAACTTTTGTGCATTTTTTATAGTAAAAAATACACTCATTTTTTTATTAGGGGTACACAGCGTTACGAAAAATTTAGAAAGGGTACACAAAATTCATAAGTTTGGGAAACACTGAGCTAAAGTAATAAAAGGTATAATAGCAGATGATAAAGCGAAGTAAGTGATTGAAAAATAATTCACTGTTTGCGTTTGGCGCGCTTTAAGAGTTGCCTCAATTTCAAGCGCGGAAACGTTTCTCCTCTTACTCCCGGTCTGAACTAAACTCTTCGTTCGAGGAGGTGTAGACAAGTGCCAACTCCTGGTGAACGAACTATAGCTCAGTTTCGTCACATGTAAATCATCTTGCAGACATTAATAAGATTTTAATAAGATTTGGGCATCAAATAAGATTATTTTGTTATTTCGCTAACGCCCTTCAACCTCTTCAGGCTCAAGGCAACTTCTAGTAAATCTCACCAAATGTAGGCTAATCGCATCATGAAAAAATGACTAACTTTTCTCCAGACTCCTTAAAATTTCATAAAGTTAACTTCCATTTATTTTTATAAAATCAGGTTTGAAGTTTTCACAACAGGATAAAGGAAATATTTTTATTGGGTATAAATACTTCAAAGTATGTCTAGATTTTTCAAAATTTGACAACTACTTTAAAACAATTTCGAGGCCACGCTTTGGGCG
This sequence comes from Parasteatoda tepidariorum, assembly GCF_043381705.1. Taxonomy (NCBI): domain Eukaryota; kingdom Metazoa; phylum Arthropoda; class Arachnida; order Araneae; family Theridiidae; genus Parasteatoda; species Parasteatoda tepidariorum. The sequence goes on along the minus strand of NC_092212.1, from coordinate 65,962,252 downwards.
TGCTATATCATTAGGTTAGACATTGTTAGATATTGAGGTTAGACATTGTGAAGTGCAAAATATCGATGAAAATTTCATGTAATTTTCATAGATACCTTGAAATACTTAGAATGCAAACTGCATGGGAGGCAAATTATATGCCACATTTTACATATTGTAAGCAGATGAAAATTAATTCAGCCTGATAATAAACTCTATTCTTGTAGTAACACACCAAGCACAACCACGTGCTTAGACACAACCATGTAATTAGTAGCAAGAACCCAATTTTAGCAGTAGATAAGTGTTTTAATTCTGCTCTCAAACAAGTTAAATTTCAGATCGATAAATCGAATTAGAAGTGCACCAACCTAACGTGAGATTTCGATTTACTGAACTTACAGTTGGACATTGATAAGTTTCAATCAGGAAGGCAGAACTAATCATCCCATTTTTTTCCTCGACCGCAAAATGATGTGGTATATTAAATAGTAATATTTAACTTCTTTTAATATGAATTATAGAAAAAGCTTTTGCATAAAATTCGTTTTGTTTATGACGCGTCTTATGTTCTCACATTACTATGCTTAGTCATGATAGGGCTAATAAATTGAAATGTGATCAATGGTCCTATATACAACATCTGCAATTTAAAGGCAATTTTCTTCACATAAGTCCGCCCACGGATTGTCACTTATTTGCTGCTATTGCGTCAGTATAGCGGGACAGTTGAAGAGATGTATGGCGGTTAGTTCTATGTCTGGGCAATTTTAATCTTTCGGTTATTATTATGAAATTATTTAAGGTAATATGTCAGTGAAATAGAAATAGCCTTTTTAAAGAGAAAATGTCTATTTCTAATGACAAACTATTGCACAAATTATAAAAAGAACAAACATTTATAATGTATGGCATTAGTATTTCCCATCACATTTTTCAAATCAAAATAAGTAAAAAAATAAATCAAATCTGTTTCAAATAAAATAATTAAATTCTTTAATAAAGAAATATGTTTCCCTAATAACCATTTTCAACGTTTATAGCAGTTCATTTCAGTTTTTATTACAAAGTTAACTGCAACTCAGCTTATTTTATTCGATTTCAGCTCATATGAATACACCAGAAACAAATTCACAATTATATATGGCACAGATTTCAAGTCGGAAATAATAGGTAACTTAAAATTATTAATGATAAAACAATAAAAAATCTTCCTTCCTTTGATTAAATATTTTTCCTCTGATTAAATACTTTTAAGATTCTTCTTGAATTTTCTCATGTTTTAAAATATATACTGATTATATTTTGTAGATATTATTAAATTTTTGGAAAACGGAATTTTATTCAAGCGCGTTGTTTTATGTAGGAGTTACCAATTGCTGTTTCTAAGGCTTTGAGAAAGTGGGCGTTACTTTACTCCATTCACAATTACCCTTAATCCCTATTTGGATGAAATGAACTCATGCAACATTGTGAAACATGCTCTAATAATTTTGGGAAATTAAATAATATATTGCAGTTTTATTGAATATTTTTTCCATTATTGGAAAACAGAATTTTATTCTGTTTTTCAATGAACATCTGTTTCATGAACTTGCACGCTGTTTTATGTAGGCTTTACCAACGGCTGTTTGCAAGGCTTCGAGTAAAAAGTAGGTGTTACTTTTCCTAGTTACTCAATTAACATCAATGACCATTTGGATGAAATGAATACATGAAACTTTCATAATTCTGGAAAATTAAATAATGTACTTAATTTTTATTAAATAATTTTTCCGTAATTTAATTGTTTTTTTTTTTTTATTGTTACCGAGGTATTTTTTATGCATTAGCTTAGTAACTAAAATGAATTAAATAAAATAAAGTAATAAAATAATAAAGTAAATAAAGTAATTTAGATAATCGATTTATATTTTTATAAATACCAATTAAGCGAACAAAATTTAATGAACAATCATTTATGGTATTATTAAATATTTGCTAACGTTTGTTTTGGTAATACTGATAAGATCAAGTACTTGGATAAAATGCAACAAAAAATTTGACCCAGCCTTATTTTAATTTTAAAAAAATAATAGTTTCTCTAAACTACCATTTATTTTTAAAAATAAAGTATTTTGGTATTTTAAACGCAAAGAAAAAATACCAAAGTTGAAAAAGTTTAGTGTTGAATAATCCCTCCCTAGAGAGTTTCGATTCTTCGTTCTCTATGCTAAGGACGGGCAGTAAAAGTTAGAGAAGAATATTGGGAATTTTTTATGTATCTTAATAAATGAATATGGCCAGTAATTTTTTCGCAAAAGGAAAATGAATCTTCATAAGATAAATAATATATTTTGGATATTTACACAGATGCTATTAACCTGTTTCAGCCCGACTTTTTATATTGAAGTGATAGAAAAAGGAATATAATATATTAAACAGATTGGCTATTTCCTACTGCTAGCCACCATTTCTTTTTTAAAAATTTAGTCACAGAAACCTAAATTCATAATAAGTTATGGTGGAAGGGAATCTTTTAATGTTTCTAGACAAAACTGAAACAATTGTCCATGGTTAAAGTATTTTAATATTTTTTCGTTAACAGCATCGGCAAATTCTCTGAATTTATTAATTGAACTCGGACAATTTCTGGTCCATGTATCACGAAATTAAAAAAAGTGTAATAAAAAAAATAATCACATAAATTTAAAATATATTTCAGTAAAAAAGAGGTGGGACAAAATTAACCGATGGTGATTACAAACAAAGTAATAAATAATTAAAAAAAAAAATTGGGCCGTAAAGTTCATATTGCAATAAAAACAAGTTATTTGACGAATATCCCCTTGGCCATAATGAATTACGTAGTTGAATTGTAGATGAAGATAAGGACAAACAGTGATGATTATGTGATATGTAAACAGATGTTATTTACGTATTTTGGGATTTAAAAAAGGCGACACTGCAGTAGAAAACTGTTATGATTCTAGTTGAGAGAACTTATCTCAAATTTTCAAAATAATGCTAACAATAATATTTTTTTGAAGTTGACGGCCTTGCACTTGGAAACTTAGCAAAAAAGCTAGAATTTAATTTAGTAATCCATTGATTGATAGGACCAATTTTGAGATCTTTATGAATTTCTTTGTTACTGATAAATCATTAGGTCTTGGTTAAGATTTTGTGTCGGCATGTATTAAGCTTGTTCATTCGAGTTGGAGATAATGGTCCTAATGGAAAGAAATATTCTGACACAGACAAATGTGATATCTTCGCTGATAGGATCAAGAAACAGTTTACTTCAAATAAGGTATTAACTCGTGTGATGTTTTCGTAGTTTTCCTCTCCCCGCGACGCAAATGCGGGTTAATTCCATTGGAAAGTCCCCCACGAAGAAAAATTTTTCTCTCAATGTTTGATCCAGGAGTTCCCTTGTCTACTGGATTGGGTTCAAAATTACAAAACTATGGACTCAAACATTTTTATTTCCAATGAGCTGCCCAATCGGTCTTGCCGATGAGCAGACCTAGTGCGTTCTCCAGAGATGGTATCCACTCTTTCAGGACCACCAGAATGGGTGAGATACCGTTGGTCATATTCATTTGGACGTCTAGTTTCTGCCATACTAGATGGCAGCACCGAGACTCTATTTGGATGCTAAAGTGCACTAGGAATGAGACCATGAGACGTTTTCATGGTTTTACCTCTGTAAACGCAACGCAAATGCGGGCTGGGTTCATTGAAAAAAATCCATAATGAAGGCTAGTTTGTCCCAAATGCTTGATCCAGGAGGACCTTTGTCTTCTGGATAGGGTTCAAAATTAAGAGGCTACGGAGTTCAACATTGATAATAGTAAACTCAGAATTGGATCTGCTTTCAAGGTCGGTCATAAAATAAAATGATAAGCCTACCGATAGTGATTCCGAGAAGGAAATTCTAGATGTCTACCATAAAGTCATCATATAACTATCTAGATTCTATTGACATGACTACTGCTGAAGAAATTGACATGATCACCAGAAAATTTTGAAACAATATATCACCTGAACAGCGCAAAATCAGCAACTGGAAGCTAAAAAGATAATCAACTAACATAATTGAGCAAATCAATCTCTTGCAGCAGAATCAAATATTTTCCTCCGCTACTGAAACTCAGCAAAGTTATACTTTTTCCGAAATCGGAAAAAATTATCTAAATCCTGATAACTACAGGCTGTTTAGTCTACTCACTGCCTTCTCAAAACAATAATTCTTCAGAGATCGGAATCATTTCTAGATTTTCTACCAAATGAGCAATACGGTTTTCGTTAAAGCCTTTCGATAACCAAACAGCTTTATTAGATTAATCAAAAATATGTCCCAAGAAGAGTCTACTAATAGGAATCAACTGCACTCATGATTCTACAGTGGACAAATTAATCAAATTGGAGTGAAACATGAAGTTTAATACCTACATAAGCAAAATTGAACAACAATATTACAAATACAAAACCGCACTTGCCAGAAGTTTCTTACTTCCAGCAAATGCTCTAATATTGTTCTAACAATACTATTTTAAACTGAAAAAAATTTTTTTGTAACTAAAATTAAGATAACTTGATATTTTTAATTAGAGTGGTAGATTAGTTTTATTTTAAGAACGTGTTTTGGGTGAGTCAAATTTTTTCCTCATTTTTCAAGGCCTTGATATAACAAAATGACAAATCTCAGCTATGGGAACATCGCTTTCACCGTATTAGAATGGCAGTATAAAAAAATATTAATGTTTCCTACATGGAGTAAAGAGAATATGTCTTAGCCAGATTCAAAGGAGATGCACTAGAAGTCTTAATCGCAGATTTAAAAAAATAATTCTTTGCGCCATTTCTATTGAATCCATTAAGAAACCGTTCCTCACAATTTGAATAGAGCTTTTAAAAAGAAAGTGCTTATTGACAAACCTATGTAACGCTATTTTTAATTTATTTTATATCCGTCGTTGAACAGCCACCCAATTTTGGGTTTACGACTACTAATGCTCAACTCCGTAACCTTGTAATTTTGAACCAATCCAGAAGACAAGGACGCTCCTGGATCAGTACCCCCAGAGGTTGGTTACGGGAACATGGAGGACTTTGCGACTCGACAGATTTAACTTGCATCAGTCACCATTTACTACACGGAGAGTCTTCGGCTGGCGGGGATCGAATCCACGAACTCTTGGACATTGGCCCAGTGCCCTACCAACCAGGCTATCCCGGCCTCTGATGTAACGCTATTTATGTATGTACTTTACACTATGTAAATGGTATACTAAGTCGAATGGTCGGTAGGGATTTGCATTACTCGTGGTCGGTAGGGTAACGCCTACTCAAAGTTTTGCATGAAAAATTAGGTAATAAAAATTTTCTTTCACAAAACGAGAGGACGAGTCAATAAATTTTCATTTTCCGGAAATATTTCCGTATCGTAATCTATAGCGCGAGCTGCCTAATCACCAAATAAATTTTAAACTTGCCTTTGGAATAAATTTTAAACTGGTCTGGTACTGATCTCGGCGAGAAAAGGTTAAATATTTAGTCTTTCGTGTTGGCAGAAATGAAATTGTACTTACTCTGCTTGTGATCAGTGAAAATTGCCATAGATGAAGAAATTGATGGCAAGGAAAGTTGTGTCCGAAAACATTTGAGCAATGTTATTCATAATACAACATTCGCCAGATATTCGATAGTTCCAGCAAATGTTTTTTATAAGAGATTTGCAATGACGTCAAAATTAAAATTAGAGTTTTGTATCTAAAATCATGATAAATTTATATTTTTAATTAAAGTGGTAGATAAAAATCTTTTTAAAAAGAAAATTGTGCCTTTGGAAAATCAAATTTTTTCCGCATTTTTCAGAGCCTTAATTTGACAAAAAGAAAGAATGTACCCGTCTGTCAGTTAGCCTAGATCTACAGATTTTACGAAGTAGTTTGTAGTCACTACAGTTAAAAAAAAGTATTCGTAGTTATAGTTTACTTTGCTTTTAGCAAATTAGTGATATTAGTAGCAAACTATAAAGAAGAAAAAAATGCAATTTTCGTGGGAAAAAAATAGCGACTACAGTAGTTTTGCTACCAGTAGAGTGCTACTTCCGATCACTGATCAAAAGTATTCGTAAATATACTAGAATTCAACAGAGATGTTTACAAGGAAAATGTAAAAAAATCTAACTACACAAGGCAATTCTACATGGAAAGTGGTTAGATTTTAAAAACCTGCCTGTACCACCAACATTCCACTGAATGGTCCTAATGAAAAGATTTATTCTAACACAGACAAATGTGAAATTTTACCTGATATGACCAAGAAACAGTTTACTTCAAATGAGGTATTATATCGTGTGATTTTTTTCGTGGTTTACTTCTCCATATAACGCAAATGCGTTTTATATCTATCAAAAAGTTCTCCACGAAGGAAAACTTCTCTCTCAATGCTTGATCCAGGAGATCCTTTGTCTTCTGGATAGGGTACAAATTAGGAGGCTACGCAGTTCAACATTGATAATCGTAAACTCAGAATTGGTTCTACTTTCAACTTTGGTCATAAAATGAAATAAAAAGCCTAGTGATATTGAAACCGTAACCTATCGAAAAAGAAATCCTAGATGTCTACTATAAATTCAATATGTAACTATCTAGGCTCTAGCCGACCTGGTTGGGGTTAGGGAACTGCCCTTGCATCAGAAGGGTTCTAGGTTCGAATCCCGGGCAAGGCATGGATGTTCTTTCCTTTTTTATACTATCTGTCCTTACTGTGGAAGTAACGTTGGCCCACCTAATATGGTGCCCCTGAAAGAGTGGCCAACCAATCTGCCCTTCAGGTGCCTGTATGACCTAGGTCAGGGATGGCGAACCAATGGCACGCGTGCCATTTATGGCACGTGTTTCAATATTTTCGGCACGCCACCGATCACAAAGTTCACTATGAAGCACATTAACAATTAAATTAAAATTCACAAAAAATTAACAAGCTAACAATAAATAACTAGCGAAAAAAATTAACAGTTCTGCTTAAACTAACATCTTATATCCCTAATATAAGTTACTTGTCATCTAATCTGCAACAATGGAAGTCACACTGATCTCATTTTAATTTGAATTACGCTTATAACTGAGACATTGCAAAATGTACTTTTTTTTCAGTAAAAAAAGAGTTTTGAGTTGATAGTATTTAATATTATTATTTACCCAATAATCACGAAGTCAAAACTATTTGTCAGCACGTCTATGACCTCATTAAACAATTTTTTAGAAAAAATGGCACGCTGGTGCATAAAGGTTCGCCATCCCTGACCTAGGTCATTATCCAGGTGGGCATTGAAAAAAAATTTATCTAGGCTCTATTAAACTGACTACTAGGGAAGAAATTGATATTATTATCAGAAAATTTTTAAAAAATAAATCGCCTTAACAGAACAATATCAGCAACTAAAAGCTAAAAATTTTTTTCCAACTAACATAATTGAGCAAATCAAACTCTTGCAGCTGAATTAAATATTTTCCTCTGCAATAGAAACACACAAAAGTTATACTTTTTCCGAAACCTGAAAAAATAATAATCTAAATCTTGATAACTGCAGGCTAATTAGTTTCCTCACTGTCTTCTCAAAACTTTCTGAAAAAAATCGTTCTTCAGAGATAGAAAGCACTTCCGGAATCTCTATCACGTGAGCAATACGGTTCTGTTAAAAATCTGTAATTGTATTTAGATTTAATCAAGAAACCATAATTTTCTTACTATTATTGTTGGCCTTTATGAAATTAAATTTAAAGTAAAATATCAAAGAGAGAGCAACAGCAAATAATATGAAGAAAAAAAAGTAGTCCGTGGAGTCCCTCCGCGCGGAAGAAGTTAAACTTCGCAACCTGCGACGTTAATTGTAGAAGAATCAGCAGTCGTAGAAGGATCACTAGTTCTATTCAACGACTCTTTTTCCTGCTCCGCTCGCTTCCGTGCTCTGTAATCACGGTAATATTGTGCATTTTTCCCTCGTGGACCTCTTGAACCAGTGGAAGTGCTTGTGGTTGCCTCATCGTCTCGCCCTGGAAAATGTATTTGTATTAATAATGTATGTGAATGCGTCATAATGTAATTTCAGAAGAGAAAACCTAACAATCAATTGATATTCACAAGAGACGTACCTTGACATAACCTTAAATCCGTCGCATTGTCCGTGGGATTGTTTTCACTCATTTTTTACAATTGTTATCCACTAAATTTGAAAATAAAAAATACTACCCTATTAAATTACATGTGTATCAAAACAAACTAAAAAAATATTTATAGAAAAACAGTACTTTTATGCTAGTGAGAACCAAAACAATATGGAAATGAATGAGGGAAAACTGGATCCTACCGCGTGATTTCCCGGCCAATAAAAATGTAGCGTTAAACGTTTAACGCAACCTTGTTGGAAGTCGCATAAGAAGTATAACTTCAAAAAATTAATTATAACAAGGACATGCATTTATAAAAAATTGCAATAGTATTTCACATTGCGTTTTTGAAATCAAAATAAATACTGTTTCTTTGATAATCATGTTGCTTCAAATGTCACTACGATTTCAGTTACACACACGTATAGGGCGAACTCATTCATACATCCATCCACAAATCGTAATTTTAACCTAAACCAGAGAACAATCAATTTCCAATTCAGTTGCACCAGAGGTATGATTTGTTATGGATACATGGAAGACTTTGTGACAAAACGGATGTAACGTGCATCATTTGCTACACGGGGAGTCTTCGGCCGGCGGGGATTGAGCTCAGAATGCCTCGGAAGGATGCAGCCCCTTTACACGAATTTCGTATCAGTTACACACTATGATGAATGTGATAAACCCTCACCTGGTCTGGTACACAAGAAAATTAATGCATACCCTCCAACTGCTACGGAATTTCCGTAGTTTCAGAAATCTTCTTTTCAGACGGTAGCAAAATTAATGTCTTAATATTTAAGAAAAATAAATTTTAGCGTAACTTGTCCACTATTACTTATAAAAGTGCAGGCCATATGGCTAGATTCTTAAGTTCTGATAAAAGTTTTATGAGAGATCCATTTGCTTTAAAAATTTCTACTTTGGTTCGCTACCACTAGAAAGAATAATTTTCAAAATCCTCATAAGTTGGAGGGTATGCATAGTATATAGGTATAGATGATACTCGGTGAGAAAAGGTTAAGTATTCAGTCTTTCGTGTTGGCAGAAATGAAATTGTACTCTGCTGGTGATCATTGAAAATTGCCATGAAGAAATTGATGGCTAGGAAAGTTGTGTCCGAAGAACATTTTAGCATTGTTATTCATAATTCAACATTCGCCAGAAATTCGATAGTTCCAGCAAATGTATTTTATAAGAGATTTGCAATGACGTCAAAATTAACTTGAGGGTTTTGTTTCTAAAATATGATAAATTTATATTTTAAATTAAAGTGGTAGATAATTTTTTTTAAAAAAGAGAATTGTGCCTTTGGAAGATCATATTTTTTCCACATTTTTCAGAGCCTTAATTTGACAAAGGGAAAGAATCTCAACTACGGGAACATCTCCTTCACCATTTTAGAATGACTAGATAAGAATATTAATGCTTCCTACATGGAGTAAAGATAATATATTTTAGCCAGTTTCAAAGGAGGTGCACTGGAAGTCTTAATTGCAGATTAAAAAAGAAAATACTTTGCACAATTTTTATTGAACCCCTCAAGAAATCGTTAAGCACAATTTAAATAGCACTTTTACTAAGAAAAGTCTTTATTGGCAAACCTATGTATCGCGTCCCTTATACTAAATCTGGTGGTTTGTATGGATTTGCCTTCGATGAAAAGTAACGCCTACTCAAAATTTTCTCTGAGATATGAGGTGATAACAATTTACTCCCGACGGTGTTCCTGCCTTGACGGGGCGGCGAGGCTTGTGCGCACCTGACCTGGAGGGCTATGCCGGCGGTAGCTTGCTACAAGCTCCAAGCCGGGCAGGCCGAAGGGTAGGTGCCAGACTAAAAAGAACACCAACAAGAGCCAAGACAGACTTCTACCTTTATGGTGCTCAACCCAACAGAAGCTGCTTTCTACCTCTTCCATGATGGCCTCAGCTGAACATATCCTCTTTCCAAGGAGGACTTATATGCTTCTCCACTTCTTGTAATCGACTTTTTGAAGGTCAACAACCTACTGGATTTTGTCTGACTCCGTCAGACAATTAGAGGATAGGAAACAACAATAACAATTTACTTTCAGAAAACAGTGCGAGAGTGAATAAATATTCATTTTTCGGTATATTTCCGCATGGCAGTGTTTCCCAAAGTGTGGTACGCGTACCCACAGGGGAACGGGAATAGTTTAGCAGGGGTACGCGTTTTTATGCGATAGCAAACGAAAATTTCGAAAAATTTTATTTAAAAACAAAGCTATCATGATAATTTACGATTACGTATTTTTCTATTGGCTATTTTTTGCAGAGTTAACAGTTAATAATTAGTGGTGTCAACAGCCAGTTGTGATTTTTAACTTTTGTAAAAATTGTTGATAGAAAAAAATAAATTCATTTTTTTTATTAGTGGTACACAGCGTTACGAAAAAATGTAGAAAGGTACACAAAAGTCATAAGTTTGGAAAACACTGCCGTATGGTAATGTATTGTGTGAGCTATAGCCGCAAAATCACCAAATGAATTTTAAACTTGCAAATATTTAAAAAAAAAAGAAAAGAAAACATGTACCTAGTGATTTGACCGAGTGTGGCCTAAATGTTTCGAGATAATCCCTTTCTCTGCGGTTTTTTATACTTATTTATTTATTTATTATTATTATTTTTGCGGGACGCTACTCGGAAGTTGCCAAGGCTGGGTGATTATTCTACCACTATGATTTTTTTCTTTCGGTTTTACTTTTTAGTAGAATTTTGATACCCTAGCAGATTTTTTCAGTACCTATCAGACTGCTTTTTTATAATAAAAATATACCAATTATGTAATTTCAATCCAATGAAATAGATAATTTTATTTATTGATTTGAAATAAAAATCTATACTTTAAATTTTCATCTCAAGTAACGACTATTTCAGAATTTAAAAGAAGAAAAAAACTATTTTAAGTGCTCCATTTTGCTTGGCATTCCACGGCTTTTCTCAACAAATAAATAATTTACTTTCATCTGAATATTTTTCAAAACTTCCATGCACTCATATTAAATTATTTTTAAGCCATGGCCGTTAAATTTAAGCTTTATTAAATCAAAATTTAAATATTGAAACATAATACTTTGTTACCACTTAGTATACAAAAAGAAAATTTGACCAGAAATTCGACTTTCGATAAAGGTTTTCTGTAGAATTTAATTTAACAAGAAATGATCCACTGAAACAACAACTAATTTTTTTCCTCTTGTTTTCTTTTTTTTATATATATATATATATTTTTTTTTTAAACTTGTCATTGTTTTGCAATAAGTTCTACAATTCATTCGTTGCATTATTCCTTCGTTGCAAAGACAGTTTAGCACTTGAGCCATATAGTTAAATTAACTTTAGCTTACAAAAATATAAAACCTTTTCTTAAGCAGCACTATTTTTAAGGCATCTAAAAACTAAGAAAGCTGAAAGAAACATTTTAAATTTCTGTAAGATAATTCACAGTTTAAAGTATACATTCGTGATCACCCTATTTAAATTTAAAAACATTACATAATTAAAAAATGTTATTTTAATTTATTAATTTACTAAAATTTTTTTAAAAAACTAAAATGAATTCATGTGGAAGAAAATACAGTAAATTTAAACTTAAATCGACGTTTTTTTATAGAAATTCATGTTTCCAAGTATTTCTAATTTCACAAGGAAGAGAAACATTAATTCAATGCTTCAATATGGTGTTGCAGGTCAATAAGATTCATTATTAGTTTAATAAATTTATTTTTCAATAAACCGTTAAAATAACGTTATAGATAATATTGTTCACAGCTGTCGCTCTACGCAGTGTCGTATTATTTAGTTCAGATTAGATTCAACCATTTTGTTCCGTTTACATGATATTTTCCTGTTATTAAATATTTTCTGTTATCGAAGCGTGATTGTAATAATTTGATGAATGCAATGCAGCGTATGCAAACGTTAACTAACGTTAATTTAGCGTTTTAAAAATGGATATTACGTGTTGGTCAACTATGGGTGGTAGCATGTATAGTACCAGATGGGGTAAATAAAAAAATAAAAGACAGAGGGTGAAAAGAAATACGATCTTCCAATACTGAAAAGATAGGAGCATTGGACTTCTTGTATCATCAGAAGTGCTAATTCCACAATAATAAGTGCTAATTTCACGAAATTACTAGTACTGTATTTAAATTAGTGCTAAATTTAGCTAGTGCAAATTATGCTACTGCTAATTATTAAAAATCCGCCGTGACTCGTATCGTCAGAAGTGCTAATTTCTAAAAACAGCTAATGTTAATTATTTTATTATGCTAGCACTAATTATTATGTTAGTGTTAATTATTATGTTAGTGCTAATTATTAAATGTCCGCCGGAAACGTGTTGGTCACCTATGGGAGGTGGCATGTAAATTACCAGATGGGGAAAAGAAGAAATAGAAGACAGAGGGTGAAAAGAAATACGATCCTCCACTACTGTAAAGAGAGGGCTATTACACTTCTTATATAGTCAGAAGGGGTAATTTCTAAAAAATTGCTAGTGCTAATTACAGTGCTAATTATTAAAAATTCGCCATGACACGTATTGTCAGAAGTGCTAATTTCTAAAAACAGCTAATGCTAATTCTTATGCAAGTACTATTTATTCTGCTAGTGTTAAATGAAGTACTAATTATAAAATAAGTGCTAAATAGCTAGTGCAAATTATTATTCTAGCGTTAATTATTAAATATCTGCTGTGATAAGTTATGGTCGTCTATAACAGGTAACATGTATAGTACCCGGGAAAAAAAGGAGAAATCGAAAACAGACGGTGAAAAGAAATACTGCCCTCCAATACAAAAAAGAGAGGTCTATTAGAATTCTTGTATCGTGAAGCATTAAAGCAACTTGGATTAGAACAAAATAAATTATCTGAGACACTAATAATGAACATTGTTTTGCAACGCCTTGACGATGAATCAAGAAAGGCTTTCGAAATGTCTTTAAATTGTAACGAATTACCCACCTGGGAATTTTTTACTGAATTTGTGTTAAAACGTATTCAAGCTCTTGAAAATGTTCAAAAATGTATTTCCGTTTCAAAACCGAAACAAGAAGTAACCCCCAAACATAAAAGTTTCGTTTTGCAAAATGATAAACATTTCTCTTGCTCTATGTGTCATCAAAACCATTTAATATATAAGTGTAAAAAATTCATTGACTTATCTGCTCAAGAGCGATTGAATAGTGTAAGAAAATTGCATCTGTGTTTTAATTGTTTGGGTAAACACATGTTATTTCAATGTAAAAAATTAGAGTTTAAATGTAAACATTGCTCTAGAAATCATCATTCGACACTTCATGGGGTTAATTTCTTAAAACCCGAAGTTGAGAACA
>NC_092212.1:65907493-65948243 GCF_043381705.1 Parasteatoda tepidariorum | reverse complement strand
AAGACTTAGCAAAGAAGTAGGCATCATTTTTCGTTCCTTTTCTTGTGGATCCTTCTCGAACCCTCAGTATTTGTGATTTCAATTGGGGCGCAATAATAAAATTAGAAGCGAATGTCTTCCAAAATTATTATTTTTTTCCTCAATTTGTTTTACGCATTTATAGAGAGGGACATTTTGGGGAATAAGAAACATCAAATGATTAAAATTCAAATTTGATTTTATTGTAGTATTTTATGTATCCAGTTCTTTTCTTTACATTGAGACGTATAGACGGACTAGAGTATTTTTCTATAACTTTGTAGAGGGTTCCTATCACTTTATATAAATATAATTCAGCGAGTTCCAATTGGTGTTCCGCGGAACACTAGGGTTCCATGGAAGAGTAACTGGCGTTCCGGGAATTACGAATTTTTTTTAACCAGCAATGCTTTTCGAAACCCGTAATTAAATTTATATCCAATTGATAACCATTATTTATTTAATATTTTCATTACTTTTATGAAATCATTAAATTGGAATCCTTGTGAAGAAATAAATTTTAAAACAATATTTTTGCTAATAAGAATATAATAAATGAATTATGTCAAGGATATTCATTTATGAAAAATTCCATGAGTATTTCCCATTCATTTTCAGTTTATTCATACCAGGGTTGGGTTTTTGACATGACAAGGGTATAATACTGGTTTAAACCGTCAAAAACTGAAGTTTGCCAAGAAAATATATAAACTTCAAAACTACCAACAGTTACCAAGAATTATATTGAAATTTAATTATACTATAGGTAATCAGCAGGTATATCTTGATAACTTTATTNACATAATATTACAAAAGATGTGAGCTTTCAAAAGTACAAGATTTTGGTTACTATTCAAAATATAAGTGTTTCTTCAAAATTTTAAATTTATTTTTTCTAGAACATATTTAGAAACACTATCCTTTATAAAAAATATATAAATTTTATGTATTAATTAAATTTCACATATGAATATAGGTTTTTGACATTTTTGACAGTGAGGTTTTTGATGTGACGGTTTAAACCATGGTTTAAACTGTCAAAAACTGTCACATGTCAAAAACCTGCCAACCCTGATTCATACATTAAAATTAAATTAAGAACTCGAATAGATGTCGCTCCAGACCTGTGAACTCAACTGCTTGACATAAAAATCAATTTTAATACGACAGAAATGCCAACTTGCTCCGGACAGGAAATATATATTTTAAAGTGGTAGTTTATCAATTGTGAATTTTGGTATAATAAATTCAATTTAGTAGGTTTTAATCCACCACTATTTCTAAATAATTCGTAGGCTTATAAAATTCACCACTTAATAGTACTTTTGTCATGCTATACCTTTTAAAAAGAAAGCAAAAATAGTAAAATATTTGCAAAATTTACTTGTAGTTATTTACCGTTTTTCTTAAAATTATTTTGGCGTGTCCGGAGCAGTTGGCATCTCTGAAACGAATATTGATAAAGCAATAAGATTTCATTCTTCATGCGTTCAGTAAATATTTTCAAAATAATTAATAAAATTTAGATCAATAATTTTTTCAAAATAATTTATAATCTTTCGTTAATTCATATATTCACAATTGCTGATGATTTTTCATCAAGTCTCGGGGTTCCGTCAAAAAAGTCCAATCATTTAGGTTTCCGCTGATATAACTAATTGGTTCCTAAAATATTGTACCAAGTTTTTACTGTAATTATCAACCAAAAGAGAACAAGCCATTTAAGAACAATTTTATTTGAGCAACTATGTATATACATAAAAGGAATGTTTTCCATCCTTTTATAAATATGCCAACAAGTAAAACAATAACGACCTCATCATCAATGAAAGATAAAAATAAATAAAAAAAATTAAAATTTGTGCTATACTTAACAGTGACTTAGTAATAAAATATAAAAATTTCACTTCATATGGAATGTGACTAGTCAGACAAAGTAATCTCTTAAAAAAAGGAATACTTTTACAATTGATATCAGATCAGTTAACTGTTTTGTAACAAAACATAATATTTTTTTTTTATAGAAAATGGGCAGATTTCAAATATATTCAATAATTCTACCATTAATTGGATGGATAAGATATTTTTAAATCACATATATATTGTACACATAGATTATAGATAATTCACATTAATGAACTAGCATGTAATGTTTTTATGTACAGATTTAAAAACTTTCTTTTCATTGCTATGACACTCGCCCTTGCACGGAACTAATTGATCAAGAGATAAATAAAATTTTTAAGAGAACTACTACCAGAGTTACATGATTTAAATCACTTACTTTCCACAAGAAAAGAAGAAAAAAAATTGGTTTAAGTCTATATGCTATATAGTAAGGTGGTGTATATGGTTTTTTTCTTCTTTAAACTGGATTTCCATGAGGATGAAGTTTTTATTCCGAAAATAAAGGAGCGGAAGAATGTAAGTTATGAATTGATTACGAGAACATAGAAGAAAAAAAAAGACTAAATGTAAAATTAAAAAATCTGTTAATTATTAAATGTATTTTAAATATACCTACTTTCTTCAGGTATGAGTTTATTCGTTTTAGAGTCATCAAATAATGAAGAAAGTTCAGACAAGAATATTTATTTTCAGAATTTTTTTTTTTTTTTTTTTTAATGATTCTTGCTCTTACTTTACTTTTTGCTTGAAATCAAACTGACGAATTGGATCAGTGTTATTACAATTCATAAGGATGTTGAGCTCAAATAAAAATAGTATAATTTATTCAGTTTCATAAATGAAGAGCAAATTGGATGAAGGGTTTTAAATATTTTAGTGAATTTGAAGGCGTTAGCTTCAATAATTATACCTTCCTCTTTCTGGTGAGCGAGAAAATAAAAATTATACCTTGCCTTCATTTCTTCAACACAAGATTTCAATAAATGAATGCTAACAATAACATTAATTTCTGTTCCTGTCATAGCGTCTGCATTCTTGGCGTTTTATTCATGCTGCCAAAAGTACCTATTAACATTATCATTGGCTGATGTAAATGCAATTTGATAATTTTTCCAGTCTGAAAAACTAAAAAGACTATCCCTTATTTACATTCATCTGTTGACTTGGCAAAATAAATAAACGTTGTGAAATTAGATGAAATTAAAATCTTTCACTGAAAATTCTTTTTTTTTCTTTTTTAAGTCACTTTGAAACCCAATTCACTAAGCTCTTCATACATAAATCCTTTTGAAGAAATCATCTCAAATTCCTTTTGAAGAAAGATACACAACCTCTTAGGTTAAGTAAAGTAGTTATGATCATTGAAATTGGTGAAATATGGATTTTTTTAAACATTGATCATGAAACAAGGTGATTGTATACAATTTTGTCAAAATCAGTCTTGTACCTTCAATCATGTTACAACGCCTATTTTAGTTTATAATAATGGGGGTGCTATATCGAGTAACAAATATTTTTGTTTATTTAAAAATAATAATAATAATAAATTATCTAATTTCTACTCAATTCTAATAAGCATTATCAGTTGAAACGAAATTTGGACAATTCAAGGGCTGTGTCATTTGCTATGCAATCATTGATAAACAAACTTTCAATGTAATTCAACTTTATGATTAATGGCTCCAGAAAATAATTACTTTTAAAAAATATTTTATTAAATATAACAGGCAAGATTTTTTGGACAAAGAATGGCTGTTAGAGAACTTCAAAAAAAAATTGCTAATCTAAACTACTAAATCAAAAAATCGCATATCAATCGGATAGTTATTAAAAAAACTTTTTTATTTCTTAAATTTTTTTTTATCTATTTCAAGGTTTAGTATATGAAACTGAAATAACTCATTTAAGAAACTTAAAAGAACAAACACATTAAACACAGTTTTGAATTGATAAGATATTTTAAACACATAATTTATTATGAGAGTAAAGAAAGTTAAGGGACTAGTTCCTTAGTATGGCACTCTCTTATGACCAAAAAAAAGTTCTTTGTATTCACAGTAATTTTAAATGGCAGTTTTGAATCAAACGTGATTTCCTTGAAAAATAATTAAATCAAATTCAGATTACTATTTACTTATCATTAGCACACGATTATTAATTAAATATAATTATGAATTAACCTAGAATGGGCATAAAAAAGCAAATTAATTTTTTTCATATTTACTAAAAGTGAGTATCTCATCAATTAAATAATTTCATAAATTAAACTTATAAATTATAATTAAATGTGCAAACATTATGGTAATCCAATTAATAATTTAAAAAAAAATAAAATTCTTGATATTTTTATTTAATAATTGTAATTAGAAAAAAATATTTTTAATCTAAAATAAGAGTGCAAGAACTTTTTTGGAAAAGTGGTGCAAAAAAAAAAAATTTTTTTTTTTCTAAGAAAAGCAGTGAAGAACTCAATCTTAACCTAACTAACCTATTTTATATTATCTTGGAAACACAGGAAGGAAAAAAAAAGATAAAACCAAAACTACCATTAAAAATTACATAGATTATAAATTACATAATAAAGATAACTGCTTTATATCTTAAGGCAGCATGATAGAACTACCAGCTACATCACAACGAAAATTTATGACAACACATTTGGACTAGACTATATTTGGATGAGATTTAAAAACATCTGGAAAAACAGGAACTGATATGATATATTTACAGTGGCACTAAGAATTATAAGTAAATAGATAATCATAAAACAAAACAAGAAAAATATAATTCATATTTAAAATAGTAAAACAGCAGACTGAATGACATTCAGAATTTTAAAATTAATATATGGAATGTAAGAATTGAATGTATACAAGGCTTAAAAAACTTTAAAAATAGCTTAACTAGCAATTAAGTTAAATCGTAAAATATCGAGCTTTGTTCTTTTAAAGACTTTCTTATTTGTGTTGACCAGAGGGCATCAAATAAAAAGAATTTTTTCAATTACATATATTTTTAACTAAAGAACTTTATTTTAAATTATTAGAAGATAAACTATTTTCTATGTTATCAGGACCGAATAAAATGATCTATCAAACTAAAACTATTTTAACTATTAATTGAAATAGTTTTGCAATGATAAAAGGTCTCCTGTTTAATATTTTAAAAAGAAAATATTGAGCTACTTATTCAATAAATTTAGTATTAATAAAAATAAATGTAGGTTAAAATTTAATCAAAGATGTACAAAATGAAGCATTAAAAGAAAGGAACATTGAATAATTAATTAACATTTAATTGATGATATTAAAAACAATTGAAATTCAAGAAGATAGCAGAGAGGGCATAAACTCTTAGAAATATAATTGTCTCTTGAGTTTACCAGACTAATTTCATCGAATGTCCCTGATTTTTTTAAGTCAGCGACATAAATGTTATTAATTTTATTCTTCCCATTATAATATATTTTTTTTTTACAAAAAAAAATTGAATTTTAAGGTTCCCTATGAACTTATTATTAATTTTCCCTGACTTTTAAAATATTTTAGTTAAATTTGAGATTTTCCTGAATTTTTTTTATATTGATTGAATTTCCTAAATTTTTCTTGTCCATTTCAATTTCCCTGTTTTATGCCCACCTTGGTTTATTAAAATAACAAGTATTCATGGGTATTTTAAATTGGATTTGTTTGGATGCAGATTCGCCTTTTAAATCACATTAAACCAAAACAGTAAATAATGATTTACCTTACATATAAATGATAAAGATTGAGGAAAAAACTTTGGCAGGAATGATATGTAAAAAATAAGATCACTGGGAAAACAAATCATAAATTAAAAGATGACACAAATAAAATATTATATAATGAATTAAAATATTTTATGTAGGAACATAAAAGTTAAAACTTTTAATTCAAAATTAAATCTACACAGACAGCATTAATTTACTATTTGACAACTTGTTAGTCCAGAATCTGGCAATCAGTTAAGTTACAAAAACACAAAAATGTTAAGCAGATAATTAAAATTTTTGGAGGGAATTAAAAAGCATTATCATGCCAGTTACAGGACTTACTTATGGTTGTCAACTAGCAGTCATTCGGTGAATTTTGTACCATAGAGCCAGTGGAACCCTTCTAAATTGCATCAACTTTTAAAATGTAAACAACTGTAAAGTGAGTCAACTTTTTGAACAATTTAGTTCATATTTTATCTGCGAGATTATAATTTCTTATTTAATAATTCTTTTATAATAATTTTAATTCTGCAAGAAAAACAAATCATAACAGATTAAAATTTTAATAAAAAACAATATTCAATTTATCATTTTCAGATATTTAGGGAATGTATTTACTGGGTCTGTTTTGACCAGTCTGCCAAAATCAAATTCTCAATTTTATAGAGCATATTTTATATTTTATGTATTATTCAGTTGGTATAAAGATAGAAACTATTTTTCATCACAAATGAAAAATAGTTTTTAAAACATTTAACACTAAATCATTTGTTTACATAAAAAAGAACACGAGAAAATATCTTCTTTTCCCTATCCAATGCATAAATAGGTTTAAACTTTTTATGTACTAAAATGATTTTAACCTTTTCACCCATTTGGAGCTACTTACACTAGCTTAATGATACAAAACTCATTCCTTTTATCTTCTCCAAAGTTGGAAATCGTTTTTAACACAAATAGTCA
Organism: Parasteatoda tepidariorum; assembly: GCF_043381705.1. Lineage (NCBI taxonomy): Eukaryota > Metazoa > Arthropoda > Arachnida > Araneae > Theridiidae > Parasteatoda > Parasteatoda tepidariorum. The sequence goes on along the minus strand of NC_092212.1, from coordinate 65,941,618 downwards.
GTTCCATGCAGTAATCAATATCACTCACATTTTGATATCTAGAGCTAGTCATGGTATAAAAGATTCACACTAACATGAGGATAAATGAGATCGTTCTCAGTTCGTTTAAGTTTCACTAATTATTCTAGAATTTGGAGGAAGAATATGAGGGTAGCAGTTAAAATAGTTTATGATAAGTGTCACCATTTCTTTGGATAGGATACAACAGGCCAGACACTGTGCCTTCGAGATGGCGATGCAGTTGAAGTTGAAGGACGGGATGTTGATGCTTTCACTTTTTCAACTTCTCGTTGGACTGTGGTTAACTCTGCAGTTTTTTCTCTTTCTGCCTTCTCCTTTTCCATTATTCTGTAAAATAACTTTTTTGTTATTGGTTAAAAATACTTATAAAAAAATAAATTTTAAGTAAAATAATCTCTTGCTACATATTACTTTTCAAAGATACAAAGCAATGGCATATTTTGGATAGTTTAAATGAAATATCTTTAACACAAATAAATACTTCATTTATTAAAACAAATTTGGAAATATTTTTTCATAAAATGACATATAAGCAGATACTATTTAAAAAGAAAAATAAATAATAATTTTGAGTTCAAAATTTGCTATGATAACATTTTTGGCATAAGAAAAGATCATCTAAATATGTTAAAATAAAACAAAGAGATTTCTTTCTTTTTTTTTTTTGCTAAAACATTTTTACCATTTAACAAATATTTTAAAAAATTTTTGTAAACTAAAACCCTGTGAGGCAAGAATCACAACACCACATATTTTTCAAAATTCTAACTATTATGCCATTATAGTCATTACATATTTCCAAGTAGGGATGTAAGGAAGAGCAATTTGGGCAAATAGCAGAATATTCGGCCAAAAGCAATTGGTCAAATACTGAAAACTCGTCGGCTGAACAGCAACATTTGTTAAAAAAAATCATTAATAAATATTATTAAAGATTTTTTGTATAGATAAAAAGTTATAAATAGTTGTTTCAGATATAAATAAGTTCAGTCATTATTGAAAGATAATCATCTCTTAACTATGTGGCAAAGGAGGAAAAAAAAACTATAATAAAAATATTTAAGATAACAAAGACAATTAGATATAAATAAAAAGGAGATAAATAAAAACTGAACAGAAAAGATAAATAAAAACTGAGTAACTGCTAAAAATTATCCATAGAACGTTAGGAGATGTAATAACCTATAAAAATACAGTGCTATCATAAAAATGACATGAAAAAAGATTATATACAAAAGCAAAACAGAAAAAATAGAAACCGATCTTAATTTTTGAAAGAAAATTTTAAAGCTAAACATCTCAGTTTTCCAATTATCGTATTTTCAAAAAAACAAATGTTTTTAAAAAACAAAAAAGCTAAAAGAAACAAAAACTGTACTTAATTTTTAAACAATATTTTTTTTAATCATTCTGATTGAAGAAATTGAGTTACTTTTAAAAGTAAATCGTAATTTTTTTCACATTGCTGTATTTTTTTAAAAAAGGTGACCATAAAATAACAACGTTCACAGGGCTCATACTAATAAAGAATATTTCGACTGACTGTTCAAGGTAGATTTACGTAAAATTCCAGGATTGTTTTTTATTTTTAAAAATAACAAAATCGCAATGCTAAAAAAATTATTCATAAATTCTTTTTATTTATTTTCTTATTCATTACTTAACAATACGAACTCTGATTAGAAATAATAAATTGTCAGAACTATAATCATGATTGAAAGGGATAATAAGTCAAACGGAATTTACTGGGCGATTTTAAAAAAAAGAATCAAACTCTTGATAAGTACAAAGTTGTAAAAAAAATATAAATAATCTGAGTATAATTGAAATAAATTGCCTTTGATCAATATAAGAACATTTTTAAAAATGAAAACGAAATAAATAAATAAAATCTAACAAATTAGCATCAATAAAAAAATTAATTATGGAACAGATAACACTAATAAGACTGCGAAGCAAGTTAATAAGATTGATACAGGTTTAAAAAGAACATTTTTTTAAAAAAAGCATACTTTTAACTTGAAACATATATATTTATAAAAGCATACTATAACATAAAAAAAGAAACTAACAAACACATAAACTATCAATATTTAATTAAAATTAATCCATATTTATTAAATTAAATCAAATAGGATAAATAAATTAAAAAAATATTGCTTTATCAACAGACAAGCAAAAATAAACAATGGATTAAAACATAATTTTAAACCTGAGCTATAAAATAACTAAATTATCTAAAAATATGAAACAAAGTTTGAAAGTAACAAAAAATAAGGGGAGAATTTGTTGTGCCGACCTGGTGGCCGAGTGGTTAGCGTGCCTGACTGCAGAGCCGCTGGTCGCGGGTTCGAATCCTGCGCAGGGCATGGATGTTTCTTTCTCTCTGTGTTCTATGTCCTTTCTCCTTTGTGTGTGATNTTATAAAAAGGGCCGCCGGCAGTATTGGACAAATTCAAGGACCTATCAAGTTTTTCAAGGACCTAAGACGTTTTTCAAGCACTTTCAAGGACCTAAATTTAGCAAAAAAAAAATTCAAGGACTTTCAAGGACTCTCAAGGACCGTGGGAACCCTGATATTGACAAAACAATTGATTTAGCTTACAGTAATTTTCCAGGTCTTAGGAGTTTTTTCTCTAAAGCCAAATCATTTGAATAGACAATTAATACATTAAGAGACAATGTTTAAATTACAAAGTGTTTGATAATAACATTTTGCATCATAATTATAAGCAACATACAGGGCACCGGTAAAAAAAAAAAAAAAAACAAGCGACAAAACTAATAACATTAATAACAGTTATGAACTCATAACAATTATAAAAGTAGCATATTTTCAACCTTTCATATAAAGACAGAGCTCTTGAAGGACAATACTGTAAAGCATTAAATATAACACAAGATAAATAATTTCTTATATATTTTTTTAACAACGAGATGGTGCTAAGACAACAGAACAGCTTGGAAAAAATATGAATTTCCTGTTGTTCTCTCATTTTTCAGAGTATTTTCGATTTGCTAGATACCTGCCCTATGCAAGTTTTTTAGCAAATGCTGCAAATATTCTGCAAATAATACTAAATTGTTAATATCTAAACTGGTGCTTAGTCACTTTGCTTTAATGCAAATACTATATCAGAAAATAACACTTATCTACAAGGAGTGATCAAATGAAAAGGTACGAAACAACGTAAAAACATAACAGTATTCCGTCATGCATATTCCGTCATGGGAGAACTTAGCGAGACATCTCGGGATGCGATTGGAGTCTCTGACTTGGATCGGAGCATGCGCAGGAGCCCACATACGCAGAAGAGAGCAGAGGCTCTTATCAAAATCGCGTCCAAATGATGCGGCAGTCCGTATAAGGACAGGATGGCGTTCGCGTTGCAAAATTCGAGGAATGAGAAGCAGCGAGGTGTTATCCGATTTCCTCGAGCACAGAAAAACCATCAACTCCGATGTGTACTGTGAGACACTCTGATGCCTACGCAGGTTCATCAAGAACAAAAGACCGGGCTGCTCACGGAGGATGTGGTTCTGCTCCATGATAACGCGCGTCCTCACGTCTCCAGAGTCAAACACATGGAACTGTTCAAGATGGAGACGTTGGACCATCCGCCCTACAGTCCGGACATGTCGCCCTGCCATTTCCATGTGTTTGGTCCACTGAAGAAACACCTGAAAGGGAAGCTCTTCAACTCGGACAACGTACTCAAGGACGCTGTGAAGGACTGGGTAACGTCACGGTCACAGGATCTCTGGGAACAAGGAATCCTGCGGCTTGTTCATCAGTGGGATTGCTGTGCTCGGGCCTATGGTGCATATTTTGAATGAAGTCTACATTTGCACCCACCGTGTCGTTTCGTACCTTTTCATTTGATCACCCCTTGTATTAAGCAATATTGAAATCATGAAATTTAAATTGATTTCAGAAATAAGAGGAAGTTGAAAATATCGCTTACTCTGTTTTCAGAAGTTGGTTGTCACTTTTCAGTTTTCTGCAGTCGGCTTCTATCTGAACCCTCCACTTTTGCTCTCGGGAAAGCATCTCTCGCAAGATGGAAAGTTCCTTCTCACAGTTTTCAAACCTTTCTTTCCACTCTTGCTGTTCCTGTTCTTGCACTTCACTACAATTTATATCAATACATTTTGATGGTCAATAATAGCACATAAAAACAAAAAGTAATTTGTAAAAAAAAAATAATAATACAGTTATGATTTCTTATATCACAATATTCTGGATTAAATAAAGATGAAATTTTTCTTAAGTAAAAAAAATAATAATAAATAAATAAAATATTCTTGCAACAGCCTCATGAAAGGGGTCAGTAGGTTAAAGCCACACAATTTCTCGTGAAAAACGATGAGGGTGACTAGCCACCTTTGCTTCCTAAACAAGCCAGTAACTAACCATCTGAAACTGGCTTCAAGTCACCACTGGAATTAAAACCATGCATCTTTACAGTAACAGCTCAGTACCTTAAGCAAAGAGTCATAACGACTCAGTACAAATGTATAAGAGTGTAATGTTTTGACGATCCCTTTTTTCACCTATTCAAGTTTACAAGAGAAATAATTTTGAAAAATAAAGTTGGAATTTATAGGAAAAATAAAAGATAAAGTTACAGAAAAATTTAGTACTAAAAAAATATTAATCAAAAGAGTTACAACAGAGAATCTTTTTTAACCGCAATCCTAATGCTGCCGTCCATTTTGAACAAAAAAGGCTAATCCTTTGGATTCAAAAATTTTAGAATTCAAAATTCAATGAACTGATAGCAAAAATAAGTGGATGTTAAAGAATCTAAATATTGAGTTATTGGATAACTTTGGGTCAAACAGCCACTTCTTCATTTAAGTGAAATCAAATCATAGTGTAAGAAACAGTAAAAATAGGAATAATTTAAGGCAAAAAGATTGAACTGGTCATTTAAAAAATAGTAACAATATTTTATTTTTTATACTACAAGAAAAATATTTATTTAATATGTTTTACGAAGCATTTAACATAAAAAATGATACATTTTAATTAAATATAAGTTACTTAATTTTTTTTTAATAAGCTTTAGTCAGTAACTTATACAGACATTTTTTACAATTCATATCTTAGCATCAGCAACATATCAAAATAGAGCTGCAAAAATTATTATAGCAATTCAAAAGTCCTTATTTTTGTACAACAACAATGAATTTACAAGAAATTTCAAAAGCAATTATTTGCTGCTTATGAAAATCTTTTAAGACAAAAATATCTTTATAAAAAATATGTAGAGAAACAAACACAATTTAATTTTTTTTTTTTATAAAGTACTAAGGAGGTTTGAGTACAATGAAATCATTATTACTAGAAATCAAAACAATGTCAGTAGATTTTACTCACAATGAATTAACAAATCTGTTGAATACAAGTATTTAAACTTACCGCATTCTGTACATTTTCTCTCTGTATTTGTCTTTAGTTTGTTGATACTTTAGAGACATCACATCTAGTTGCTGCTGTATAGACTCTAACTGTTCTTTCAAGTTTTCTGATTCCTCTTTTAACTTTTTCACTTGTTCATCAGATGCAGTATCCTAATGAAGCAAGCAATAGAATTTATCCTATTTTCAGGTATTATCAAAGATTAAAAATACTAATAGAAACGTTTTAATGACAGATACAATTGTTTCACAAAAAAAAAAAATTATTTGTCAGTTTATTAAAAATATTAAAAAGAAACCAAGCAATATAATGTCATTGTTTGCCTAATGGAAGCATTTTCTCGAGAGAAGCAATGAGATTAATTTAATGTTAATCTTTAAAAAAAGAAAAATACTAGAAATCATTAACATAAAACGTAAATCTTTTTATAAAATGAAAAATAAAATAAAATATACAAGAAAGAAGAGACCTTTCCTAATGAAACAAATAATAAATTATATATTTTCTGGTATTATAAAATACTAATAGAAAAGTTTTAATAACAGATATAATTATTTCATGCAGAAAAATTTATTAGTTTATTAAAAATATTAAGAAAAAAAAAACAAGCAATTTTACTCCATTGATTGCCTAATGCAAGAAGAGTATTTTCTCAAGAGAAACATTGAGATCAATAAATCCTAAGCAGAATATAATGAAAAGGTATCAATCAATTAGTTAAGCATCGGATGAAGCTTGGTGAAAATAAACCAACTTTGTCAGCAATGAATCAGAAAAAAGCCAATGGTTGCTCAGGTGGTTTATAATTAGACTTTTTTTTCATTATATTTATACATAAAAGCAAAATTTTTAAACCCTTTTGTGAATGTCTAATTTACTTTTATGCATAGAAAAAGTCACAATACAATCCCTACTAAAAATATAAAATTAAAATTTTTAAAGTAGCAAACTAAATTGGATAGTTGGGGTGCTAAATGATTTCGAAAAGTGAGCCATTTTTTAAAACCGAGCATTCAAGAATTACATCAATGCAAAAAGTTATTTTGTCAATTAAAGTAGTTTTAATATTCAACAATTATTATTTATATAAAATGATTTGGACATAAACTGCATTAAACTTTTTTACCATTATTTTAATGGTTTAGATTTAATTTTTTCTAACTAAACAAAAATTTATTCTATTGAAAATAAATACTCATAGTACTTATGAAACACATCAGTGCAGCTTAAAAAATTTACATTAATTTTTTTAAAAATTTTTCTTTCCCAATCCAAATTTTAAATAACATTATTTGAATAAGGAATTCTTTCAATAAATTTGTCATAAATAAATCCTTAAAGGGACACAGGTTGTGCACCATTGTATAGATGCAGATTTTAAAATGTTTGTCAAGTGTTCAAGTTCAAATTTAATAACACAAAAAGCATGCACTTACTTGTAAGTTTGGCCTGTTGTCCAATAGTTTATTTATATTATTTTTGACACTCATAGATTCTTTGGTTGCTAATTGTTTAAAGAGAGATTCTCCTACAAAAATAAATCAAAATTTTACCTCAAAGCCAAAGACAATACTGCAATATCAATACTTTAACATCAAAGATTAAAATTAATAAATAAATAAGAAATAAACATAAATGAATAAAAGGGTAATAAACTTTAAAAAATGTGTAGCAATTATTGTATAGGTTAGGAGTTCTCAATATAATATTTGTAATGAGAAATTTATAATGACATTTAAAATTTATAATGAGAAATCAAGCAATGGGCTATATACCCAGATCTGCGATCAATCCATTAAACATTGTGCTATAGCTTTGCAATTGTGATTGTACTAACACAAAAATTTGAGTTTAAAGTATGAATAAGTAAAAGGAAATTCTTTACTTCTTTAAAATAAGTAATGTTATAAGTTCAGACAATATTATATACAAAAAATAATTATAGCAAGAAAAATTGCAATGTTAAGATGAGAGAGGATTTTGCATTAGTTTTCAATAGTGAGTAAAACTAAACAAATGAAAATTATAACATCAGTGATCACATAAGAATACAATGAGGAGCTAAATGCATCTTATTTAAGACACTGGAGAAAAAAAAAATTATAAAGATGTTAAGATTAGAAATAGGAAAACCATTTGTATGCTGAATAGGTTGAAAAGTCAATAAACTAAATGACGAGGAACTAAATTAATTTTTAATTTAAACACTGTCGGAAAAAAAAACTGAATGGAAAAGAAAAATATATTCCAAATAAAAAAATTAAGAAAGCAAAAGGTATAAAAGTCAACATAAATAACAAATGTAGGCACTAAATTCTATTTTTGTAACTCTTTATAAAAATTGTGGAACAGCAGAAAAAGAAAGAGGTTTTCTGAAAGAAATAGAAAAAAAAAATTATGAACACAAGGACAATAAAATAAATAAAAAATAATTTTATCATAAAAATAATAAATAGGATATATAAATAGTCTTCTGCTCTAGTGCAGGATGAGCTTGAGTGAGATTCATGCATTCTATATTATAAAACATAAACATAAAATATAGGCAAGAATATTTTGATCCTAAGAAGCATCAATATGCAAATACAGTAGGGAACCAATTATCCGGAACGATCGGTCNAGATTCATGCATTCTATATTATAAAACATAAACATAAAATATAGGCAAGAATATTTTGATCCTAAGAAGCATCAATATGCAAATACAACTAAAGAAATGTTATGAGTCCCACTTACTTCTAGCTCGCGTTGCTTCCCGTCTGAGCTGATCTTCAAGTTCATCAAATTGAGCTAAAGATTCAGAAAGCTAAAAAACAGAAAAATACAGTGAAGAATTTAAAAATGACAATTCATGGTAATTAGACATTTGTCTTAGTCCAAAGCTTGTTCTTAAATGATGGCATGGATTTAATAAAAAGATTAATTCTAAAAAAGGGTTTTCATAACCAATAGATTAAAATAAAAAAATAAAGAATAAGAAGGGGGTTCTGATCAATAACAATAAAATGCAATCCTCTAGTCCTTTTAGGATATACTTTCAGTTCTTGCTTGAAAACGTTTAATTTAAATTTCACAAATAATTTAAATTTGTTTAAATATAAGGCACTACTTGAATACTGGACTGACTCCACTTTTAGTTTCTTTATAGATATAGAGCCTTAATAGAGTTTAAGCTGAAGGTTATCTCTAAAATTACTTTAAATGGATGGAAATTACTTCTATGAGCATGAAATTAAAATTAACTCTTTTCTGTTTTTATAATTGGAAAACAAATTTAAATAACATATTCAATAAGTGGAATTCACTATTCAAATAAGACCTTAAAACAAAAATGTTATAGAATTTGGGTAGATTTCAGATTTTTCGGACGAACCAGTACAGGACCATGGACACACACTTTGGAATAAAAACTATGCATTCCCAATGTTACACCATAACATTTTTTCTTGTCCCCTTTACTATTTTCAGCTTATTTGACATGGTATAACAAAATTATTGTATACAAGAAAGTTTTGCTCGTGTTTATTCTCACCTTAAAGGCTAAAGTTTCATTGTCTAGTTCTAATTGTTTGTTGGTGCGTTCCAATATGCGGACAGTCTCACACTGTTCCCGAACCTGCTTTTGTTGCTCTTGGCACACAGACTTCAGTCTATCTACCTCTTCTTTAAAAGATTTCATTTCTTTATCATGTGTGCCATCCTAGAACAGTAAGAGAACCATTATTTTTTTTGGATTAAATTTTTTTTAAGTACAATAAAAAATAAACTCAATTATTAATATTTATTTACATAACAAAATAAATACAATGCAAAAATTATGCTGGAAGATTCTTTACACTTTAGATAACAGAAATAATTATTTCAAGGAATTATGCTTTTTTGTAACAAAAAATTGACAAGCTCTTTCAACGGGGAAAATGACTGAAATTAAAATAACTTATTAAAAACCCTTTTTCAGTAGATAGAAATGAAATGAAATAAATTCTGTTCAAAATTAAAATTTATCAGAATCAATAAATTTAGCATGTTTTACAATAACCAAGTATTAAAGAAATAAGCTCTTAAGCTCAATTAGGCTAACAATAAACATTTATTATCATCTTATTTTTTGCAGTTTACATCTTATTTTAATGCAGTTTGAACATTAATGGCAGGTTCAGATCAGCCCAATTTCAGATCAATGGACTCCAGCTTGAATGAAAAGAAAATGCGGCTTGTACACAATGCTAATCATATTGTCAGAATTATGCTATTGGTCACATAATTATGGAGCTTCAAGCTCTATGACCCAAAAGGGATTTTTACAAAGGCTTCACATTTACATTTAGTTTAATAATAAAAAATTGAGCAAAATACTCTCAGCCGCTTAAAAAGTGACACATTAAGTGTAACGTAGATAATTTAACACCTTTAAGTGGATTTGATGTACTTTAATATAAAATAAAGCTCTTCAATCGTGACTTAAATAATTCATTAAATATGCTGTATAACTATAGAAAACAAGTTTTAAAAAAAATGATTATGAAAAAGCATTATTAAAGCAAATACCTGATAAAATGCTTACCTAAAAAATTAAAATAGCATATTATAAATAAGAATAAAATAAAAAAATATATTGAAAATCAAAGCTATGAATTTTACGATTCAAAATTAGTCAGATAAACAAAAACCTGATTATATAAAATTCACTGAGTACAGCAATTTGAATGAAATGATTGAAGGCATAAAAGCAGATTAAAACAACTATTTACTGATATAAAAAATATTTCTTAAAAAAATAAATAAATGAAATAAAGCATATTTCTCTTAAATATTGCATATGTCTTCAAATTAATTTTTATACTTAGCTCTATATTATTGAAGACAAACTCTAATTATAAATCATTTAAAAGGGTTTTCTTTTTTTTGCTCTTTTTCATTATTTTAACATATTATAGATAAATTCGAATCAATTAGAACAATAAAAGATCATTAAAATAATTTAGTCAAAATTTCATTTCTGTTTTCAATTTGGCAAAACCATAATACATATATAACTAGAAAACAACATTATACTAAGAGTTCAAAACATTCACCAACTTTTTAACACATAATTTTATTCACAGACTTAACACTAACAAGAAAACACTCAACAATATTTAAGGAACTTTCTTCTTGGATAAGTTCCATTACTTAGCAATCATGGGGGTAAAAATCTGGTATTAATCATGGGGGTAAAATCAAAGAATTTTATCACACTCTTTAGTTGCCTTCTAATGGCAGTAGTTTTCATTTCAACATTTTTCCTATACACATCTGAGTATTCCCTAGAGAAAAGTATTAGAATATGTCTGAACAATTGGGGATTATAGATGACAGCAAATTGAATTTAAAAAAAATTAAAGGATAATTGTCAGGAAATTAGAAAAACACATAAAAAATAACAAAACACAGTGGTATGAAATGCCTGAAAAATTAAATATTACCAAAATATGCTGAACCCATGGCACTGAAGAAGTATCTTTTTCCTGTTGCTTGGCAACATGAGTGACTAGTTCTTGAAGCTTAATTGGAAGAGAAAAAAATGAATAAAGTTTAAAGAATACAATTGTCTTAATTTGAAAATATTTTAAGTAATATATAAACAGTTATAAATACAACAAAGGGTTAAATAAGAAAAAAATATATATGACGAATGTTCATTAATCTTATAATGCTGGTTCTTAATGTAATCATGCTCAAAATGTGGTAAACCAAATCTTCATTTAGATAAAAAAAATTATAAATATGAAGAAAAACAAATATAAAGGAAAATACATCAATACAGATCTAAATAAACCAAACGGAAGGAGAAAAAAAAATAGCAACAGCTATAGATAATCAATTTAATTTACTTTTAAATCAAGTGATGTTAATGAAAACTACAGTAAGTTTAATAAAAGTTTCACTACAATTTAATTTTATATTTACATTTACACCAAAAACAAGAAAAATCTTATATCTTTATAAATAGGCCTAAGACCGAAAAAAAAGAAAGAAAAGTAAAACAGGAAAAAGATGAGACAAAAATAGAATTAAAAATAAATACATTTTAAAAGTAATCAGTAAGATTATTTCACGGGAATAAAATTTATAAAAAAAAATACTTTTGATTATTAGCTGCTTCAAAATTGTGAAAAATATTGAATTTAATAATTCTGAATAAAATTTCAAAGCATAAATTTTTTCTCATAACAGGAGGATCAAGAGAGGAACAAGTCAGAAAATGCAGTGTTTAAAAAAGTTCTCATAATAATGGAATTTCACAGACGTAAAATTTTAATTAAATAAGAATAAATTGCGACATAAAAATTAAACACCTATTATAAATATGAATGGTTTTGATGGCTAAACTGATCTTGGAAAACATAGTTTCATGGTCACAACAAATTTAACTTTGCAAAATATTAATAGTGATTGACTTCTAATAAGTATATTTATATGTTACCACCAAAATATGCATCACCTAATAATGTGCAGATTAACTAGAGAATCCATTAAGTATGGAAATACAATAGTTTTCCTTACTTCAGGGGTGCAGAAAATGTCTGACTTTGTAAACGAAGTGAGGGAAAACTCAGGTAGTTCTGTGGAAGTTTTGTGTTTAATTTTTTTTTAAAAAAAAGGGGTTGAAAACTTTTTTTTATTGTAAAAAATGCTTTCATTTTACATTTTTTTTATTTATTCAAGAATTGCAAAAATTAAAATACAGTACAGAACCCGTTATCCGGAAATCAGAATTCGATGAATTTTCCCGCCATTTTTAAAAGAAAAAAATTTTTTTTTCCTCATAAGATTTTAGGATTTTTCTTTCTTTTTTGAAAGATTTTTACTTTACCATCATTTTGGAAATAATCATTAGTGTATTACTTCATTGTTTTTTCTTCTTTTGAAGATTATTTCCCAAATTTGTTTTCTTTTTTAGTTGGGTTTAACAATAAAAAAAAACAGCTTTTTGTAGCGATTCAGAAAACCGGAAAAATCAGTTATCCGGAATAGCGATGGTCCCGATCGTTCCGGATAATCGGTTCCCTACTGTAATTATTTTTCTTAGAAAGAAAAAGTAATCAAAAATTTTTAATAATATATAAACTTTGCTTTCTAAAAAAGATATTGTAACTTAATAAAAAAAATATATTGTAATTATAAAAGAAATTAAAAAATAATTATAATAATAATTGTTCTGAGAAATTATTAGGGCTTTGAGAATTTTCCGCATCCCTGATTCATTATACCTAACTTATGTGTACATTAATGGCTTTGTATTGTTAAAGTACAAATGTTTTGATTCTTTGCATCATAATATTTTAAAATATTGATTCAATCAACCAATTATTTTTTGCTTGTTAGATTGAATTAGTTTTATTCTTTAAACATTGAAAATAAATAACAATAAAGTTAATTTTCTCCATGATAATATTTAAAACTGCTTGATTCTTTCTACAATAGTTTTTCATTTTATTAATGATTGATCCTTACAACTTATTTGCTGATATTTTGATGGCATTAACAATATTCTATAGGTATAGAAAAATAAATAACATTAAGTAAATTCAGAAACATTGCAATTGTTCCAGCCAAGATCTTATTTGTAGTTGTATTAATACAATGAGAGTCTAATACTTAATGTATGAAATTATCTAGGCAATAAGAGAAATTAAATAATTTTTGACAGTTTAAAAGATCACTCTAGTTAAAATGCACATTGCCTAAAATAACTGACTTTTGTACATCAGCAGGGACATAAATATTTTTTTTTTAATAAGATTTAGGTAAGATTAAATATAAAAACTGAACTAATAGCGAAATTTAAACGGACCGCTTAAACACAATAAATGTAAACAAAGCAAAACTGCATAAATATCAATCTCAACCTTTTGACTAAGTTTACTAAGCTCTGTATTCAAGCGGTCATTTTCAGCAGTCAGTCGCTGAAGTTCATCTTCATGCACCTGCTTCAGCTGTTCTTTGACATGCTTCATGGCCTCTTGCTGGTTTCTGATTTCTTCCTCATATTCATCCCTTCAAAAAAAAAAAAAAAATAATGAGACATGTTTATTATGAAATAATAACAACTATTTTAATGTGAATAACATAGAAGCCGCCTACTCCATCAAAAAAGTATACAATTAATAATATACTTCCTCAAAAAAGTATACAGTTAATAATAATCATTAATTGACTGGTAAAATTATAGTGAAAGTTTGTAATAATTTTTCACATAAAATCAATAAAATTTTAGTAAAGCATTCTATATTAAAAATTAGGAAAAAAGAAACTTGTACACAAATTTAATATAACAAGTATTAGATGTTGTTAGAAAACTCAGTCCTGTAAAAAGAAAGGAACGGATGAAATGAGAGAGTAAAACTAAACATTTAAAAAAATGTCAAGATAAAAACTATAAAATTAAAAATCAGACTGTTAACTGACACAAAATGAATTTTAAACAATGCAAAATTACCATAAGAAAAGGTAAAAAAAAATTTGTTACATTAAAAGAAATCCCTTTAATAAACTTTGAGAAATCACACATTATATAATAGTAAAACTTGAAATGCTGAGGAATTAATTGAAATAAGCTACAAGATTCAAAGAAAATCTTCGATAATTAGAACAGATAAATAAGCATAGCTTAAAGATTTAAATTAATCTGGAAATTGAAACAATTTATATATACTGTAAAAAATAAAGACATTTTTTTTAACAGAGAAAGCAAAAAACTAATATAATTTAACTGAATTAAAACAAAAACCTGGGTGCCAGAACCAGATTTAGAAATCTGGGTCTGTAAACACAAACTGTCTGGGGTCCTCACTTATCATACTTAAAACCAAATTTATTTGTTTAGATAAAATATGTTTCGAAATTATATATATTAGTAAATTATTACATATATGAGCTTATATTGATTTAAATTTCTATTGGCAAGCTATTCTTAAGAAAGAAAGAAAATAAAATTGAGGGGCTCCAGGCTAGGTCCTCTTGCGTTCCCTGATAAGTCAGGAACTGCAGAAGTGTGGAAAAGTTTAATAGAAAAGACAAGTCACATCAAAATATACAAATAAAAATACTATAAATAAAATGTAAACAAACAACTAACTTCTGCCTTTCAAGTATCCTTTGAATATAAGGAGAACTCAGTTTTAAGCAGTCTGGAAGATTGGACGAAATGCGAATCAGTTGCTCACACTTTCTACGTAAAACCATTTCTTGTTCTAATTTGGTTTGCAAACGAGTCCTTAAATCTAATAAATAGGCAAATTTTTCTATAACACTAAGTTCTAAAATTTCAGAGAGTCCTTCCTCTTGAATCATGCGGCCGATTTCCTCACTGACCATTCGTCCAGAATTCTGTCCAGTAAAGTTGAGCTGTTCATGAAATATTTTATTCTCTTCTTCCAGGCGGGATACTTTAACCTCCCAAGCATTGCACATCTGTTCCATGCAGCTACGGATCTCCTTTAAAAAAAAAATAATACATTTCTTAGGTAAACCCAGCATGATAAATATTATAAGTTTTGGAGGGGAAAATTGATTTTATTACCATGAAGTAAATTTAAACTATCATAGCTCCTAACATTTATTACATAAGATATGGATATTAAAATAAAACATAAACTCAACTTCTGTTAATGTTGAAAAACTTTTAGTAACATATGTTTCATACTGAGTATTGATTAATCAAAAAGTTCTCCATTACTTTATTTATTATAACAATATGTAAGAAAATTTAAATTTACTTTGAAAACATAGGATTTTAAAATGGTTGATGAGAAAAAATTTAGAGTTAAAAAAAAATTTTAAGCACAGAAAATTGTATACAGGAGGCAACAGAATGGCAATATAATGATAAACCAAAAATTAAAATTGCAATAAGATGTTTTTGTGTATTATTCTATGTATATGTTATCTTTACATACTAGTGGAGTGTTATCTAGAGGAGTTCCAAAGAACTTTTAGAGTACTTATCTGGAAACAATACCAAGGAATATTTTGATAAAAAAAATTATGCCTTAAAAAATGCTAGATTGCTCAAAGCCATTCATTTATAGTCAGTGCAATTACAATAGACACATAAAATGCAATTAAGTTCCTAATCTTTATTTTTTTATTCTCAACATGTTACAAAATTCCTTAATTTGTAAATGCTATATTTACAGACTTTAAATACATCACAATTTTAAAAACAAAATTCATCAGTTTAAATAATTATTGTTAAATCTACTCTTTGCTATATTTTAGTAAATATTAAAAACTTTCAATTTTTAAAAAAATTAAATACTGTACATCATAGACATTATTATGCATAACATATTCAGCTGCAACTTCAATTCAACATACATCACATTTTTTCTGCATGTTGCACTGAAGATAATTTTCCGATATTACATTGACACCTGCATGAAATATTTAAAAAAATGAAATATATTGATTTGTAAATTTTAACATTAGCTTTTGATCTTTATTATCATATTAATTTTATGGTGGTTTTTAAGGGTTTTGAGCACTTTTTAACACTTATCATGCCAAAAAACTAGTTTTTGACACCATAAACCCAACCCTGTTAGTAAGTAATAATCCAAGATATACCTCCAATTCATCAGACTGTCTCCTACTGAGCTTGTCCAACTGATGCCGAAGAGATATGCAATTTGTTTCTGCATCCACCAGCCACCGCCATACGTAAAGAAGCTTACTGTCATCTGGGAGGTTTGTGTCGAGGCCCTCTTCTCGGAAGCGTTGTAGAATTTCATCCCATTCATCTTCATTCTGAAAACGTTAATAGAAATTCATAATATGAGATAACAGAAATATTAGATACAGTAGGGAACCGATTATCCGGAATGATCGGGACCCTCGCTATTCCGGATAACAGATTTTTCCGGTTTTCTGAATCGATACAAAAAGCCATTTTTTTACTGTTAAACCCAATTAAAAAAAAAAAAAAATAGTTGGAAATAATCTAGAAAAGAAGAAAAAACGATAAAGTAACACACTAATGATTATTTCCAAAATGGTGGTAAGGTAAACATCTTTCAAAAAAGAAAGAAAAATCCTAAAATCTTATGAGGAAAAAAAAAATTTTTTTTAAAAAATGGGGGGGGAAATTTATTGAATTTCGTTCCGGTTTTTTAGTTTTCTGATTTCCGGATAACGGGTTCTGTACTGTAAATAGAACAAGGACGGAAGACAAAATAGATTAAAATTTTGTTAAAGGAAACATATTTTTTTTACTGTTTAAGAAGCTTTTATTTACTTCACAACTGGTATCAGGAGTCTGTCTAGGTTTGTCTGAGAGGTACCTATTTTGTGAAAATTTAGCCATAATTTGTGAAAATTAAAAATTATATTAAAAATCAGCACAAAAATATGGATTTATCATTTCCTATGAGATACAAAGAAGAAAATGTATTTTGTGAAACTACCATTTTTCCCAACGTTGAATTTGTGAAAGTACCGCTAAACGGTAGTAAATTTGGCCTGGAAGGACCCCTGGGTATAGTATCAAAAAATTTGTAAAATAGGTTTTATTGTGCATGTTATGGTTTAACATTTTCAAAACTCCTAATCCTACCCAAAATTGGTAAAATATTTCAAATGGAATTGAAATAAGAGTAGAAACAATACAAATTTTACTCCAACAGTACANAAAAAATCAAAAAAAAAAAAAAAAAAAAAAACTGAATTTGGAACATGACTAAATCAATAAAATGCTTCAATTATGTTTAACAAAGCATTAAATAAATTTTACTGCTTATTAATTTTTTTATAAAAAGTTTAGAGTTTTTAAATAGTAAAGAATGAAAAATGAAGGAGAAGGAAAAACAAGAAGAAAACAAATTTATAACTTCCTAAATTAATATTAATTTCATGCAGCACGCTAGTCCAATAAAGTTATTTATCGAGTTGAGAAATTCATTATATTTATTAGTTTTAAGAAACTAAGGCTATTTTTGGACATATATTTTAACATTTAATACAATATCTTATTTTACAGTATTCATATGAAGTAAATAATTAATAAATTTATAAACCATTATAATTGAAATAATTGTAGTAAAATAATTTTTCAATCAAAATATCTTGTATGTTCACAGAAGTCCATTTAAAAAAAATATTAACATTACTCCTAATATTACAATAATTCTCAAGGTTCTAAAACACTCTCAGTAAAAGCTGTGAAAAATAAAGGTTACAAAATGTTTTATGTTCTAGCTCTTTTTTTTAAATTTTTTTGATAATGATGAAATTGTGCAGTTAATTTTTCCTTAAAAGACTAAGGACGATTTTGAATAAAATACATTAATAATGTTCATTAATAAGTACTCTTTTTCAAGCATATATTTTAATAATATAGTTCATTATAACATTATTTAGTATATTAGAATGACATAATTATAGTAAAATACTCCTACTTAATGCATTGTACAAACAATTTCCATTAAATCTGTAAGTGCAGCATAAACAGCAAAAATATCAATTTTGAATAAAATACCTTAATAATGTTCATTAATAAGTACTCTTTTTCAAGCATATATTTTAATAATATAGTTCATTATAACATTATTTAGTATATTAGAATGACATAATTATAGTAAAATACTCCTACTTAATGCATTATACAAACAATTTCCATTAAATCTGTAAGTGCAGCATAAACAGCAAAAATATCAACAAAAAAGATCTAATATAAAACAATGATAAACCGCATTTATTGTTTTAAAAGAGAACAAATAATGGGGTAGGCATCGATTTTAATTCATTTCTAATAATAATGTTTTTCACAATAGTGATTGCTACTAAATATTTATTATGAGAAATAGTTAATTAACAATTGAAATTTGTTTTTAAAAATAGAAGTGAAACTTAAAACAAGAAATCTATCAAATCAATTTCCTCACTAATTTAATACCATTCGTATTGTTTCACAAGCTAAAAAATTAGTAAATGGACGCCTAAAAAAATAAAATTTAATCATTATTCTTTCTCATGTTATAGTTATTTTAAGAGCAAGCCTAATATATTAACACATAGCCTATGAATTCATTGACCACTAGCAAAATTTAATAATAGGATATATGTATTATGAAAAATATAATACAATTGAATTATAAAATATATAATTTAATTTTAATTATGTTAAAAAATTGCTTTAACTAATAAATATATCTGGCATGTTATTAAAATAAGTGTAGGATAACATAAATTTAATACCATTCGTTTTATTAACTTGCTTCACAATAAGCAAAATAAATAAAGAATAAATGGACTCTTTAAAAAAAAAAGAATATAATTATCATTCTTTCTCATGTTCAATTTCATATACATATTTTAAAAACAAACCTAAAATGTATTAACAGTCTAAGAATTCATTAACCACTAGAAAAGATTAATAATAGGATATAAAAATTATAATAGAATTTTAATAATGTTAAAAAAAATTGCTTTAACTAACAAATATATCTGGCATGTTATCACACAAAATATAAGTGTAGGATAACATAAATTTAATACCATTTGTTTTATTAACTTGTTTCAGAATAAGCAAAATAAGTAAATAAAGAATAAATGGACTCTTTAAAATAAGAATATACTTATCATGTTCAATTTCATACATGCATTTTAGAAACAAACCTAAAAGATATTAACAGTCAGGATTCATTAACCACTAGAGAACTAAATAATAGGATATAAAAATTATAATAGAATTTTAATAATGTTAAAAAAATTGCTTTAACTAATAAATATACCTGGCATGTTATCACGCAAAATATAAGTGTAAGATAACATAAATTTAATACCATTCGTTTTACTAACTTGTTTCAGAATAAGCAAAATAAATAAATAAAGAATAAATGGACTCTTTAAAAAAAGAATATACTCATCATGTTCAATTTTATATATGTATTTTAAAAACAAACCCAAAATATATTAACAGTCTAAGGATTCATTAACCACTAGAAAAGCTTAAGAATAGGATATAAAAATTATAATAGAATTTTAATAATGTTAAAAAATTGCTTTAACTAACAAATATATATGGCATGTTAATAAAATATAAGTGTAGGATAACATAAAGTTAGTAGGACCATTCGTTTTATTAGCTTGTTTATCAATTAGCAAAATAAATAAAGAATAAATGGACGCTTTATAAAAAGAATATAATCATCATTCTTTCTCATGTTCAATTTCATATAAGTATTTTAAAAACAAACCTAAAATACATTAACAGTCAAAGGATTCATTAAACACTAGAAAAGCTTAATAATAGGATATAAAAATTATAATAGAATTTTTACATTGTTAAAAAAATTGCTTTAACTAATAAATATATCTTGCATATGATCAAAATATATATGCAAGATGATGTAGTATTTATAAACCAATAAATATAAAAAGCAAAAAATTCGAAATTTCCAAACACAGCAGTCATTTGTTTGTTAATTGGAAATACTTAGTTTATTAATGCTTGCCATACATTCTAACTATACATAACGAAAAATATAGTAGATTATACAAATATAGTACAATATTTTAAAATCAATAATAACATATTTTTGCGCAAGCCAGCAATTAAAAATATATGCGTATGTTCGGAATAGTTAATATTAAAAATTGAAGATTAAGTTCAAAGCATTTCGGAAATGTACAGCATTAAATTAATATTAATGGAAGATGTGGATGCAAAAGAAAGGTAGGGGAGCGGACGGCATTTTTTTTAATAATCAGAAAACGAATGATAACATCAATAAATTAAATACCCCACCATGTTTTTGTAAACGGTACGCTCTTTTAGGTCTTCGCCTCCATCGATGAGAGCAGCCGGTACATCACACTGTTGGTTACCCGTTGTTGTGAGGAGTAAAAAACCCAGCAGACAAAGATATTCAAAAACTCGATCACTTTATCCACACGTTCTTGCAGTGACAGATGTGTAGCTGGGAAGCCCTCATGCTTTTGTTGCAGTATAAACACATTCAATAAGCAGTGAAGTCTTCACTTCCTCACGTAAATGGGGAAATGTTGCCATCTGCGCGCGATCTTTCTGAGGCGCAGGAAAGGGTGCCAAAAATCACGCCAAGTTGGGATTAGGGCGGGAAAACACCACAGCTAGCGTGATGGGATAAAATAATT
This sequence comes from Parasteatoda tepidariorum, assembly GCF_043381705.1. Lineage (NCBI taxonomy): Eukaryota > Metazoa > Arthropoda > Arachnida > Araneae > Theridiidae > Parasteatoda > Parasteatoda tepidariorum. The sequence goes on along the minus strand of NC_092212.1, from coordinate 65,921,016 downwards.
GCAGCTAAATTACAATTTATTCTAGATTTTCGTAGAAATATCAATTGGATTTATTTTTGGAAACACGTTTAGCTTTATTCGATATATATACTAAAAGTAAAGAAGAATTTTTACTTATTAATATTTTTTTCCTTTTTACTATTTAGAAATGTTTTTGTTGCAAAATTTAAAAATTATGATCCAACAGAACATGAAACAGTACTAAAAAGGAGATTCTAAAACAAATAAGTAAAAAATATTAAAACTATTTAACTAAATCTGTTTGACAGTTCAATAAAAAAAAAAGTAAATTTTTTAAACTTTTTTAAAAATTTGTTTTTTCCTCTTTAGCATAGCGTTAAAATTTATACATATTACGTAACCGAACTAAACCATAGTTTTTTATTCTTTTATTATTTTTTATTTTACTGCGTGAAATATGGCATAAATAACATTTCGACAGAAATAGTACCTTTAAATAACATATTTTATACCATGCAAAATTTCCTTTAAAATCTATATGACTAACGCTCTGAAAAATTTAAAGTAAAAAACATTCTACAAAGAATTTTTATCTATTTAATTTAATGTTCTCCTTTTCATTGTTTTATACTTAGGTTTAAAAAAATATGTACAATTTATATAAAATAAAGAAATGTCATTAAATTAATTAATCAAAACATCAAAAAAAATAGCACACATTCAAAAATAAATAAATAAATAAAAATGAATAAATAAAAATAAATAATATAATCGAACCTAACTTATTAAACAAATTTTTTCATATTTCTTAATATATCATTTTAATCATATCACTCAAGAGATAATTGCAAAAATAAATAAATAAGTAAATAAATAAATAAGTATATAAATAAATAAGTAAATAAGTAAAAGAATAAAAAATATATAATAAAAACTGCAGCTTTGAAAGAACTGTTTCATTTCTTTTTTTCTTTTTTTTCTTTAACATTTGCTACATGTATGTGACATCATGTACTATAAACTTTATATAATTTTAAAACATAATATGATGATAAAAAAGATTTCTAAGATTCATATTTTATTGATTGAATTTTCAATTTAAGGATGCTGGAACTTAACACGGCAAAAACTACTTCTAACTCGAAATTAAAAACAAAAGATGCTTTTGCATATTAACAAAATCAGATTAGCTAAAAACTATGTCTGACTTAACAAACGAAAAAAAAAGCACAAGAAAAAGCAGCAAAAAAGATGATCTTGGTCATGAAATTATTTGTATCATATCGTTTAAATCAATATTAGTCTTAAAACTGGGTTTTTCGTCAGACAGGTGAGTTCTTAGGGTTAGAGCAGCATCTAGTTTAATTCTTAATTTGATTTTGCATGCATAAACAGAAAATGAATGAGCTGAAATATAGTTTACATTAAAATAAAAGCAGAAAAGGAAGAAAATAAATATGGTTATCAGAGAACCAATGCTTCTACATTTTCGAATTTGGTTATTTTTATTCGATGCGAAATGCTAATGAACATAACTTTAACACAATTTATTCATCATATTGTAATTAGAAAGACATTGTTAATAAATTTCTTTCTTCACAAGCATTTCAATTAAATAATTTCATAAAAATAAAGGAAATGTTAAATAAATAATGGATTATAAATTGGCTTTAAATTTAATTGCAGGTTTCGAAAACCATAACTGGTTAAAAAAAATTCTCGGAACCCCTGTGACCCTTTCAAGGAACCAGAGAGTTCCGCGGAACACCATTTAGGAACCTCTGTTCCAAACTATGAGAAATTTTTCAATATCAAAAGAATTTTTGGAAAGTTTAGAATTGTTTAAAATTTGTGGAAAATGTACTAATGCTTCAAAATTAATTAATAATAGGAAAATTCGCGAAAAGAGTCACTGTTCTTGCATTATCATATTTGCAAAAAAAAAGTTATTTTCGTAATTTCGGTTTTCGTTCTTCTTTTACCTTCTTTCTCTATAATATCCTTCATTTATAGTTTCCCTCAACTTTTTTGAATGCTGGAAGATGGATGCGCTCATTATTAACGGTTGGATTAGTTGATCCGCTAAGGAAAAAGTTTTTCCTTTTTCCTATTCTATTTGTTTCTTGTTTTGCTTTATTTTAAAATAAATTAGTCTCCATTCTCTGAATACTGGGATGCCAACTGCACCACTTTCACTAATAGATTTTAAGAAGTGAAAGAGACAGTGACGTAGCGAGCTTAACTCGCGCCCGGGGCATAATACCCTTTTAGCTCCCCCCCCATTCGAAAACCATATTATATTATATGTAAAATATACTCGCAAATTAATAAATAAATAAAGTAAAATAAATAAAGTCGTAGACTCAAGCTAGGCTTTAAATTTGAGACAAAAAATGTAGTTGAGAGAACAAGACTAGATTTTGAAATGTATATGATCATCTAGAATTAGTTCAAAAAATATCCTATTATTTATTTTACATATTTATAAAGAAATATTTTAAAAACACGCAGTTTTAAAACAATAAAAAAGTAAATATTTATTATCTCTAAGGAGATACATATATTTAATAATCATATGATTATAATACATTTATAAAATTAATTACTGTATCTAAATTTTCCGTGCTTTTGATGAAGCAATGTATCAATAATATCATCAAAATTGATCATTTAAAATTTTTCTCTTTCCACACTTAAAAATGCGAGGTCACTTAGATGATCTGTCAAAATTAATTTTAATTTGCTGAATGAACGTTCGCAGCTAGCAATTGATACTGAGATAGTCAGGAGTATTTGAAATACCGCTCTCAGATTTGGAAAAACATCTTCTCCATTCGAGATCGATTATAAAAGTAAGAAATTCTAATGGAGTTTTAGGTTTAATTTCTTTTCTACTGCGGAGTAACATTTTGCTGTCACATATTTTGATAAAAAGTTCTATTGCATTGAAATCTGTATTATAAAATTCACCCAGATTTTTACAATTTTTTTTCAAGGTCGTTATCAATTTTATACTTGTTTAATAAATTTTCAACGTCTAGTAGAAATCCAAATTTGAAATTAAGGTCACTTAATCGTGTAAATCGTGTACACATTTCTCGTTGGAGACGATCAAGAGTGTTTTTCATAACGCGAGAAATTTCACTTTCTGCGGAAAGACCACCATAGCCAATTCTCCAGGCACGTGTTGTTGTATCCATATCCCATTTTTCACAAAGAGACTCTGCTTTTTTTATTGCCTCTCTACAGAGCTTGTCTCAAATTTCGTCTAGTTCAGTCGCTAAAGATTCAAGATCATGGAACACTTCTCTAAAATTCATTCTAGGATCTTGTAATCTGAGCTGCACACGATCAATCCTTCTTAAGATTTCATACCAGAAATGAACTAAAGTTATAAAACTAAAGGTTAGTATATTTTGCAACAGAATTGTAGCTTCACTTCTGTTGTCACTTGTAGTGGTAGTGTGCTCTGCTAATTTTTCTATTAGTTCTTTTATATTCTCTAGCCCATAGATGATAACGATAACCGCTTGTATTCCGGCGCTCCATCGCGTTTCAGATGTGTGACCTGCCATCTGATCGCGGGTTCGAATCCTGCTCAGGGCATGGATGTTTCTTTCTCTTTCTCTGTGTTCTATGTCCTTTCTCTTTTGTGTGTGATTGTGTGAATGTGACACGCCCTATAAGCGGGTTTGTGGTTATGTGACGTGGGCGACGCTGCCCTACCACCGTGGCTTTGACACAGGTGCCCACTGGGTAACGAGAAGAGAGTAGCAGTTCTGGCATTCCTGTGGCCAATGTCCCAAGTGCCCGCCATTAAAAAAAAAATAATTATTAACTCTCTATTTCGAAAAGTTGTGATTCTGGGTAAAATCTACGCAAAATTTTAAGAAATGGGGATAAATATTTTGTACGACGGATGGAAATGTTATACATTTTGACTTCTGTTTAATTTTAAGAATTTAATTGGACAGTTTTAGTAACTAATTATACTTCATTTTATTAGCAAATATTTTCTGGTAACCATTGATTAGTAACTAAAACATTTCGTTTCCTAAATATCTTTTCTCTTTTAAATTTATTATTATTATTATTATTTTGTAACTGAAAAACCAAGATATATATCAAGTTCAATGTATTAAAGTTTGATTTTTTTTTCAATGGTTTCAATTTTTTTATTATTCCGATATCTAGCAATATTAGAAGTTCTCGGTAAAGTCAATAAATACCAAGATAAAAACCAAAACTTACATTAATGGTAATACCATTAATAAAAAAATTCTTCAACCATCATACTATGGAAACCATACGAGTAAAACATAGGCAATTTATGCTGTTCAAACAAAATAAAGGGGGGGAGGGGAAATGCAGCCCGAAATTTGATACCGAAGTTGTATAACTGTGGAAAAAGTCTACTTAATCCTTTAAAAAATACTACTCAGGAACACAGTGGCGTACGCAGAATTTTTTCAAGGGGGGTGTTCATAATTTTCTGAAACTACTAAAAGAAATTTGAATCTGTTATAAAGAACTATTATTTCCCTAATTTAGACAGCTTGACAATTTTGACTTTTTATTTAGACAACATTGTTTAGTTAAATTTTGATTTGATTTTTTAAGTTTAAGAACATAATGTAATATTTTCTCAAAAAAGTTTAATGTCATATGGGTGGAAAGTAACACTTTGAGGGCCACTTTCACATTCATCAGATTTTGTTACGCTAGAAACGTTTTCTTCAACGGAAATATCACATTTCTGTATAACAGAAAAACTTACATTGGCACTAGATGCTGTCACCTCACTAATTTCAGATCGTTATTTTTTCTCAAAATAATTAAAAATTGCTAAATTCTTGCGTTAAAAATTGTTAAATCCTTAAGATCCAAGAGCAGCAAATATATGTATATAATGGCACAGAAATATCCGCTATGCTACGATCTCAAAGTTTCGAGCTGGAATGAATAACTTCAACGAGCACAGTATCTCTGGTATTGTTTCTGATTTCTTCACTAGTCGAAATACTGGCGATGACGATTCGGCGATCGAATGAACTTTTTTGTTAACACAAAACAAAACAGATTTAGCGACAAGCTACGAAAGACAAGCGGCAGAGATAACTCTTAGTCTGACTAACTCCACTGTACTCCGTTCCCCCTTTTATATAATTTTTCACCGCGTCTCCAAAATTCTCGAATTGTCTCAAAGACGACAGAACGACTAGGATTCCAGAATCATCGCGTAAAGACCTCGCAAATGACAGCCAGTCTCGAAAACTATACTGGCAGGACAGAAAGTAACTAGTTCATAACAGTATCACGTGAATTTGGTTTCAAAAGTACAACCCTATTATAGTAAATGTTTTTTCAGTATTCTGAGAAATACCGTGAGAAAAAAAAGTAGGCATAAGGTTAATAAAAATATATAGTCTTAAAGAATAATAGCTCGCATAATTTCTACTAAAATTTTTATTTTTGCCATTTTGTCTGAGCTCAAGGGGGGTGTTTAAACCCCTAAACCCCTCCCTTGCGTACGCCACTGCAGGAACAGTAATTTTAACGAAATCATTTTTCTAAGTAATTCTAGAGATGCTTTGATAAACCAAATATGTGAGCTGCGTTAATCACGTATAGTATCATCAACTATAAATAAAGTATATAGTATCACCACAATCAAGTGAAAGCAGATGTATTTATTTTAATTCATTCTGCGTGCTTTAACTTAATAGTATTCAATCACTAATATTGCCATGATGTGAAGAAAAAAATATTACAACATCTGCGTTTTAACTGAGTATAAAATTTCCTCAGTTACTTATCCTTTTTACCATGGAAGAAAAGTGCTTTATTTCAGATCTATGCATTAATCAGGGCCCGACTTGTGGGTCCCGGGGCAAAAACTTCTTTAGGGGCCCCCCTCTTCTATTCATTTAGGTATATAAATTTTTCACCTCATTATATATGTATAACAAGACCTAAAATAGCAAGTCCAATTCAAGTCCCCCCCCCCCTCCCAATTGTCAGACGAAATATCGCTCAGTCCATTTTCTTGATTTTCTGACAATTCTTTGTCCATCATACCAAATGCAGTTTTCTGGTTGTTAACTTTGTCATCGATCTGCGAAAAATTCATATCCTTGCTGACATTAGGGCGGAATTCAGCTAAATTTTCGCAATTAGGATGGCTCACTTAAGCCAATCAGAAGCCTGTGTTTTTGTAAACATATCGCATTTTGCTATATGTAAAAATACAGGCTTTTTATTGGATAAATTTGTCCATCGTAATTGTGAAAATTTAGCTGTATCCCGCACTAGAAAGCCATGGATTTACGAAATATAGATTTTTTGTGTTCATACGATATATTAATGAAGAAGTTAACATAAAACTGACGGATTTTACTCTGTTCTGATATTTTGCTTAAAAAAAGTATATTAATGAAGGAAGCCTAAAATAAACTTTCAATTCTATTTAGGGGCCCCTGTCTTTGTCAAGCTTTCGCATTAATATTAATACTTGGATCTTATATGATATTAATGTTTGGATTAATACTATATTAATAAATAGAGACAGAGGGTATATTAGACATAGACGTGTTTGTTATGTATAGAACACTTTTGGTGGCTAACAATCAATTATGTCTGTAATTTTCCGTTTATAGAAAAAAAGCTAATAATAAAACTACTTCATTTTAGCTTTGTAAGAGAATAATAAATGACTATCATGAATTATCTCTCTCATGACTACCATAAATTATCATGAATTACTCTTACTGCCATGAATTATCAAAAGCCCGGATTTTGATTTTTTCCTTTTTTATATCTTTAGGGCATCTTTTCTTTTTTAAATTGGGTTTTTTTTATTTATTTATTGCATTTTTTAAGTTTATATAAAATTTTTTTAAAAACTTTATACAATTTTTTATTGTTCCAGTAAAAAATAATATTAGAAGTTTTTATGTTAATTAAAAGTTACATGTGAAAAGGAAATGTTTAAGTGACTTTCTTTTATTATTATTTTTGCATCTGCTTAGGGCTGCCAACTTTTTATGCTTTTTGGGAAAATTTCTTCTAGTGGTAACTACATGTTTTTGTTTCGTAAATTTTATATAAAGTAATTTGATTTTGTGCAAATTATTCGAATTATTACTTGTGAAATTAGATATTGGCTTTGTTTCATAAGTTTTATTTAATTTGATTTCATTAAATTTGATTGATTATTTGATATTTTACATATCACAATATGTAAATGATTCAAAAGTTTATATAAAATGCCACTTTGTTCCAACTCTCCCGTGGTAAGACTTAAAATGTTTGCAATATTATGAAAAATTCTAAAAACTTAAGTTTTTAACTGCAAACAACTATAACAGATGTTTTGTAAAAAGTTTAGTAGTTGGCAACCTCGTAGAACATTTATTTCTAAATTTAATCTTTTCCGACATAGAGTTACTAAAATGTTACAAACCATTAGAAATATAAAATAATTATCTTCTAACGATTGCCAATTGAAATCTTTGCGAAAGAATAGAATGAGTTACTTACGAGAATTGATACTTGGCTAGTTTGGCTTACTCGAAATAGAATGGAAAGAAAGTAGCCAACGTAAACAAATACCACGTTTCCACAACCAATCAGGATCGAGATACCAAATACTTAACATATTTAAAGAATATAGTTAGGATATTTATATATTTATTTAAATTACTTATTTGTAGTGATGGAAAAAATCATGATAAATAAACTTTGTTAAACGAAGTCAAAAGTATTAGCCTATACATTTTGTTATCATTTTAAAAATAAAAATCTTCCAAAAGAATAGAAGATTCGACAGCTATGCATTTTATGTAAAATGTTTATTTCCAAATCTTTGTTATCTGAATTAGATCCGATTTCTTATTACGCTTGTAACCTCTAAACATTTACATCATTTTGAGTCATTTGAAAATATGGAAAAGCCATTTCGCTTTTATCAATATTAAAACTTGATAGTTCTTTTTCTCAGGGAAATAAAAATAATAATATGAAAACAAAGTAAATTTTTTAAAAAAACCCTACTAGGTAGTGGTCAGTGGAAGAGGGGATGATGATGTTCCCTGCTCTTTTTCGGAATAGATATCAGCCATTTAAAAAGTCGTTTGGAAAAATAATGGAATACATTTCAGTTTTTCGCTCCGATAAAAGACGTTGAACGGAAACATAGAATGGAGGAAAATATCCGATTTCTCGAAAACGAAAATTTATTTGTTCTATTTTCTGTTCGACTGAGTTTGTTTTTATTCTTAGGCATTGGAGGAATTGAATATCGCTTTTAAGTTCTTGCAAGGACTAATATGGGGTATTGCTTTCTATGGTTTATGAAAATGCTGAAAACACCTTTTTATTGTTTTTATTTATAATTAAAAATATTATGTATTTTATAAATAATAGGGTGAAAGGTTTTTTGAAAATAAAATTACTTTTGAAGAGTAAATCGAAGTACCTATGGTTCTTCCGACTATTAGAAAGAAAAAAAAACTAAGGATTTCCAAGGCGAATTACACAATTTTCACTTATATAATCTAAAGACCATTAAATAAATTGATTAATAAAAACTAAATTGTAAAACTTTTGGCATTCAGAGTAGTAGAAAAATCGACACTTTCTACAAAAAACCCTTTATTTTTTTTTTCTCCTCGAAAAATTTCTTGTGGTAGCTATTGTACTTTGAACCTTTCCTGTGCAGTGTAACACATCGGCAGATAAGTTTCGGGTCTGACATACAGATGGCGCCCGAAATGCAGAATTAGTATTTTGTTTAGCAAGTCCTAACCTTCAAGTAAAAGGTGTCAAAATTTTATAACGATCTGCCGATTGATTTTAAAGTTACAGTGATTTTAATCGAACACCAATTTATATTATTGAAACAAAGGATAAAAAAGAATTTCGTGTTCTTATTAAACATTGTTATTTAATGGGAAAAAACACGGTAGAAACTGAAGCTTGGCTCGATGTTATCCGGGTTCTTCACCAGAAAAATCGATCATTATTGACTGGTTTGCTGATTTTAAACGTGGTCGTACAAATGTTGAAGATGCGCCACGCTCTGGACGCCCTAAAGATGTGGTTAATCCGGAAAACATAATAAAAGTCCACAAAATTGTTATGGAAAACGGCAAAGTGAAGTTGCATGACATAGCTGATACTCTAAATATATCAAAAGAGCGTGTAGGCTTTATTTTGCACGAACATTTGTTTATGAGAAAGCTGTTTTCGAAGTGGGTGCCGCGTGTGCTAACAGTTGACCAAAAACAACAACGAATTGATGATTCCGAGAGCTGTTTGACGTTGTGTCAGACACCCCCTATTTACCCGCACCCACCCTATTCACCAGATTTGGCTCCTAGTGACTTCTACTTGTTTGCAGACTTGAAAAAAATGCTTCGCGGGTAAGAGATTCAGCACGAATGAGGAAGTGATCGCGAAACAAACGCCTATTTTGAGGCCAAAGATGGTTCTTTTAAGAAAGGTATAGAGATGTTAGAGAGGCGATGGAGTGATTGTATATCTCTTAAAGGAGACTATGTTGATGAATAAATTTGAATTTTACTGAAAAAGTTGTGTTTACTTCATTAGACCGGGAACTTATCAGCCGATGTGTTATAGCTAGTATGGCATCACTTATTCAGCAAATATTGCAAACAACAAGAAATATGAAACTTATTACGCATAAACGTTTATCAACCTCTATTTTATAAGCAACCTAGCGTTAAAATTGTCGCGCGAATAAGAATGGTCTCACAGGGTTCTTACGCACCTGAAAAAAATGAATAACTGGTATTAATTTTTTTATTAAGAAGCTGAAAATACTTAATATTAGCTTTCACTGTCGAATTAAAATTTAACTGCCACCACTTTCGGATCACAATATATTTAATTGAAGAAAAGATAGCTACAAAATTAATAAAATTAAAAATGATTAACATTTCTACCAGTTTTTATTTTTTGAGTATGAATGCTTGGTGGGTATGAGCTCTGTCTAAGGTCGCACTTGATTATGTGCTGCCTGACTAAAATTTTCAATCGAAATTTGCTTCTTCGAAAAGGGTTAATTTATTTTATATGTCTTGTAAATTTGATTTAAAGCCCTTTTACACACCACTACATGCAAATGACATATAAGTTTACATAAAACTCACATTGTTCAATTGCAATAGAAGTTGAATATAGTAACAATAGTTACCATGTAAGATGAATCGGCTCTTCGGTGGGGAGGCTTGTAAATGTTGATAAAATTACCAAAAATTCTGATAATGGTGCAAGGAAGATTTTAACACGTTGAATGCCATGGGGGTCACCGGTAACCGGCACTGAGTTTGTTCGTAGCCTCACGGGGATCACCGATGACCGGCGAAGCCAAGATTATAAGAAACATATAATTCGAGAAAATTTCTAATTTTTTATATTATTATCGTTATTAAAATGATTTGAAGAAATAAATGCAATATAGAACACACAAAAATAGTTATATTTATATACACAGAGATGCCAACTTGCTCCAAACAACTAATAAATATTTTCAAGTGGTATAGTTTATTAATTGTGATTCTTGGTTTAATAAATTCAATTTAATGGATTTTTATCCACCACTATTTCTAATCAATTCGTAGGCTTATACTATTCGCCACATTTATCAGATATGTCATGCGAAACCTTTTAAAAAACTAGCAGAATCTGTCTGATATTTGCAATTTAGTTTGTAGTTATTTACCGTTTGGCCAGACGGGCAAGCCGTATTAAATTAGCGTGTCATTCAACGTGTTAAATGATGGCAACAATTAAACTAACTTTTGTTCACCATAATTATTCTTACACACGCACTGAAAATATTGTACAAATATGTAACTTCCGTCTCGGTAAGTACATAAATACAGGGATGCCAACTGCACCGCTTCCTGCAAAAGTTTTGATAAATTGTTAACGAATTAATTAGTAAAACTTGTAGAATAGGGATTAGTTAGTAACTGCTGAGTTATATTATTGCTCAAGGCTTTTAAGCCCAGAAGGAGTCTTTTACCTTTTCATCTCGATTTGTGAAATCGTGAAGTAATTTTCATAATGAGTTTTGAAAACAAAAAATAAAAATAAAGGTAATACAATCATGATATAGAAAAAAATAAAAATAATAAGCAACTATTAGTTGCAATAGCTACGCCATTGGCTAAATTTCAGCAACAATAAGAAATCAGAGTTACAAACAGTTAAAGGAACGACCGCAGCGCCAATCATTTGCTGTGTTTTAATTTGAAGCTAAAAATTAAATTTTTTTCAATACCAATAAAAGATTACAAATAGGGAACAATTAAATAAATTAAACTTGTGAATTATCAACACTAGTGAAATAGTAGGCTAAGATTCTGATTTAGAAGTAAATTACAACAAAGTTGCATTTATGATATTTTGAATTTTTAATATGTAGTGGTGGAAAAATTACTTTAAAATGAAAAATAGTAAACTAAAAATAACTTCAATTGTATTGACACTAGTAGATATTTTTTTTACAAAGCGGAGCAAGTTAGCATCGCTCTAAATATTTTATCAAAGCTATGACTTTTAATGGTGATAAAGCTTCAATAAAAATAAGACAAGTTTTGATCAGTTACCACGTTGAGCGCCGCGTCAGCCACCGGTGGCTGACACTAAAATTACATTTAGACCGCGTCAACCACCGGTGGCTGACACTGAAATTACATTTAGGCCGCGTCAACTACCGGTGGCTGACACTGAAATTACATTTAGGCTGCGTCAACCACAGGTGGCTGACACTGAAATTACACTTAGGCTGCGTCTGCCACCGCTTGCTGACCTTTCACATAGGCCGCGAAAAACAGCTGGCTGACAGCGTATAACATGATATAGAACTATAAAATTTACACTCTTTTATGGAATTGCAGAAAATTGATTCAAAATTTACTTAATTATTGAGATTCTTTGTTTAATAAATTCAATTTACTAGGTTTTTAACCACCACTATTTCTAAACAATTCGTTGGCTTATATAATTCACCACTTTTTTCGCATAGGTCATGCTAAACCTTCTAAAAACTAGCAAAATTTGTCTAATGTTTGCAAATTTAGTTAGTAGTTATTTACCGTTGTGGCCTGAAGGGCAAGGCATGTAAAATTAGCGTGGCGTTCAACGTGTTAATATATATGTGATCACCACTATACATTACTTTGCAAAGAAAATATATCTGTATAAGAACTGTGCCCAACCAGATATCTAATCGCTAGCTTGGTATCCTTAAAAATAAATTCCTTCTAACATTATTGTGAATTTAGTACCACAATAAGATAACCCCACAGCCAACTGTATGTCCACACCAGGGGTGAAAGCCCTTATATAGCAAGACGGAAAAGAGAAAAACCTGGTATGTAAAACATTTCATTCCAGCATTTTTTTCGAAAAAATGAAATATCTGTAACTATCAAGATTTCTTTTATAATTCGGGCATATATATGAAACTGCTTCTTTTCCAAGATAAAGTAGATATTGTTGAAAAATTTAAAAAAAGAATAAGTAAACTCCTTCCCAAAACTAGCTATAACTGAAATGGTTTTACTACCAGCCTTTCCTCTTTTCCGTCTCGCTTTCACCCCTGGTCCACACTAGTCCCGTGAAGTACTTAGTTCGTGCGTGCAGACTCATAATGGGTTCATTAAACGGAAGGTAAATCAGATATGATTACTAAAATTTGTAATAAGCATATTCACTCATAATATGATCAGGGATGTCATGGACGACTGAAAATGTAAAGTGGCAGAAACTCCGTAACCACCAATATAATTTACATTTCAAATTAATTTATATTTAAAACAAAAACATCATTTATTTGCTCTTCCAAGAGTAAATTGGGGAGAAAAAAAATTTGCTAGAAAGGGTAGCTAATTTTTATTTCTTAATAAAATTTTGAATTTTATTTGTCACAACGTTTTGCATTTTTAATCGCCCGTGCCAACCCTGTATAAGGACTTCTATTATTTAAAACGACGAATAAAATAGTTCATGGTATAAATTAAAGCAAAAATTAAAAAGTTATTTTTCTATAACAAAAAACCTTGTTTTTTTTTATTCGCTAATAAGCAATCAAGTGCTTTGTCATGCAACTATATATGAAAGTGTGTAACACAGATTTACCAGTCTGCCAAAATTTGCAGAGAAATTTCGAGTGATAAATAATAAATAACATTATAACTATCTATCTATATCCATCTATGTATCTATATATATCGCATTCCATTAAGACTGCGAGACTTTTCAAAATAAAGAATAGTTATTCTAAAATAAAAATCATTTATTTTTTATAACACATCTTTGCCCCTAAAAAATTAAAAAAATAGTAATTGTAAATGAGTTTAAGGTGAAAGATGAAAAGCAGCAAACAAACTTACTGATATGAAGTAAAATAAAATAAAAATATGTTGAAATTAGATAACAGTAAAAAAATATCGCAAAGAAGAAAAAAAATATATTGAATATGCGTTTAGCTTTATAGTATAAAATAATAAGTGGAAGGTAATATATATATA
>NC_092212.1:65869557-65907437 GCF_043381705.1 Parasteatoda tepidariorum | reverse complement strand
ACACCCTGTGTATATATATATATATATATATATGATAATGATGATGTCTATCGGGTGGTTTTCAGCGTCAGTAGATGATAAATCGATAGATAAATTAAGGGAATAAATAAATAATAAAACTTACTCGGATGATATTAGAAGTGGTAAAAAATAACCGCCTTTTTTTCCAAAGTACCATATCCAAACGATCTCCCAACAAAAAATCGCAAGTTTAAGTAAAAAAATTCAAGATACACCTCCCAATTCCCGACATAGAGCCATTTGAAGCGAAAATCATAAACCTTCTTTTTTGAGCAGACGACACCTTCTAACTTTTCCGTAAAGTAAATAAATCGTTTTCAGTTCCGACGCGTGACGTAATGTTCCGGTGGAAGAATCTGGCAACGTATTCAGCGAAATCTTATCAAATAGGAGTGAAACAAAAGGAAAGTTCATTCTCGCAATCTCATTTGTGGATAAAACCTGCTTGTCAAAAAGGTTAGAAAGGCAGTATGGAGATAAGCGCGCTTTCTTTCAGCAGCTGCTAGATTTTTAAAATAATAAGTAAAAAAAAAAAAAAAATCTAAGCGTAGAATGGTACGTCATGGTAATAAATACAGTTTTCAACACCTTGCTTGAAGGTAGAATGAGAGAGCAAAAGATTTTACTGCTTCTTTATTTTGTGACAGATTTGTGATGTCCGTAGTTTTATTGTTTAGATAGATTTTTGAAAAATAATGGGTAAAATTACACAATTACGTCAACATGTTTGACTTTTTCTGACTTTTTTAAGCACTCTATTTTTATATGCTCTATTTCCTACTCTTATAGAAAAACTTATTTTCTTATGAGTAATAAAAGTTCAAAATGTTATTGCACTTTACCCATTTTCCAGATTTTAGTTTAATTATAAACAAACGAATTTCATGATCAAACTTAATAAACGTAAGGAACAAAACTTTTTTCCGTCTGTTTATAAAAAAAATGGATCTAAGTGCGGTTATGAGAAAGAACAAAGATGAAGAGCAAAACAGTAACGGATGTGCTAACATTATACTAAATTTGTAACACTATTCTTAAAAGAATTTTATTAATTATTCGATGTGACACTACCTGGTATGCATTTGCCCGCTTTACTCTACACTGATTTTTTTTTAAAGGTTAAGTGCCACTGCCTGGTATATCCTACACCAGCGGTTCGCAATTTTTCACTGCTGTGGAACCCTAAATGATCAAGCATCTTTTGCTGAACTTCAGGATAATAAGCAAAGTTAGTAGTTCTGAATATACAAACCGAAAAAGACTGTAAAGTATTTTGATCATATTTAATGTAAAGAATGAAATTTATTTAGTCAATATTTTATCAGTAACAGACTTAAAGTTATAGATTTATATCAGTAACTAGAATTTGCATGTCTGGAGTATCATCTAGACAAGTTTTAAATTTGTTTTTGGCGTTTGTTCGAATGAAAAGGAAAAGAACTTTTTACAAATATTGAGAATAGTTATCAGAGAAACATAATTTTATATTCTAGGATTTGATCATTTTATATTGAATTGAAAAGTTGGATGAGAAGTAATAATGCAGTTCTTTATAAAGACATATATCTATTTCAAAATTTATTCAATATATTGTTTTCGGAAGAAATATTTTTCGAAAAAATTCCTTTTAAAATTTTTCTTCTTAGCAATTTTTTTATTATTGATATTTAACCTAAATAATTTCCTAAAAATGACCAAAATGCCAAATAAATGATGGTTCATTGTTTGGATATAAGACAGATTTCAAAAATCATTATTGGTTTAAAAAAATTTGAGCTCTCGGAACCACTGTGAGCCTTCCACAGGACCCCAGTGTTCCATGGAGCACCATTTGGGAACCACTGCCCTACTCTGATTTTTATTTATTTATTTATTTTACTTTTTTTAAATTTAAGGTTAATTGCCACTGTTCGATATACTCTACATCAGTGTTTCCCAAAGTGTGTTACGTGTATCCCCAGGAGTATGGGAACAGTTCAGCGGAGGTACGCGTTATTATGCAAAATATCTTACAACAAACGAAAATTTCAAAAAATTTTATTTTAAAACAAAGCTAGCCATGAAAATTTACGATTACGTATTTTTCTATTGGCTATTTTTTGCAGAGTTAACAGTTAATAATTAGTGATGTCAACAGCCAGTTGTGATTTTTAACTTTTGTGCAATTAAACATTCATTTTTTTTATTAGTGGTACATAGCGTTACGAAAAATTTAGAAAGGGTACACAAAAGTCATAAGTTTGGGAAACACTGCTCTACACTAATATTGTTTTAAGGTAAAGTGTCATTGCTCCGCATAAGCGAAGTGTTGCCTTTGTGGTCTCTAATTTGCTCGATACGATTTAATAATCTTTTCATTTTAATTGAGTAGTAGTGCTTTAATTGAGTAGTACTCATAATATATTTGAAAAAAAAAATTCATGTAAATAAATAAATCCCTTGTTTTAGGCTTTTAATACTCCTAGGATTTACCGCAAAGACTTAGTTTAAGTACTGAATTGGATAATACATCGGACGTTGCGAAATCTTGGGATTTTCTGTCATGACCTAGGTTTTCCAGAATGAACGTTTTTATGCTAACTAAACCAGTCTTACAATCTTTTGGATTTTCAGGGAAAATTTTGATTTAATATTTAAAGTGGTGACAAAATTTATGTCTTTTTTTCTTCCTTTTTTTTTTAAATTTTTTATTTTATAAATATAATTTAACGTGATTTTAACCGCCACTGTGAATTAATTTAATTTATGCATAAAGTCATTTGGCTCTATTGATTATTGGTTCTACACAGCCACCCCATAGACTGCTAAACTCGAAGTGTTTTTTTTTTTAAATTTCTGTAATATTACATGATGTTTGGGATATGAGCCTTCTGCGCGCCCCAGGTGCCCAATTTTTGTAAGTAAAGTAAAGATTAAAATGAGTAATGAGTTCGTTTAACTCATATCAAGTCATTTCAGGTTAGCTTCGAGAAGCTATGCAGAATTGTAAAAATATTTTTGCTCTTAATTGCAATTTAGTTATAACTTCGTTACCACTTCTACAACTCATTCTGGGTAAAAGTCGCCAGGAATGGTGTAATGCCAATTGCTTTGCTTTCCGTAAAAGATTTTAAGGGGTGATAGGGAGTTAAACATTTAGCTTATTTAATTGCGTTTTTAAATTCACCAATACTTTAAAAGGCTAACTAAAAAATAATTCAAACAAAGTAGCAAGTTATACGATCTATTAAAGTGTTATGGTTAGCAACAAAATTTTAACCACAACCTTCCTGAGCATATTTGAATTTTTACATACATTTTCAAAATTATTTATGAATATTATTTTAAGTGGTGGCAGAATTCTAATTTATTAAAATATTGATACATTACTTTTTCTACAAGCCAACGAGTAGGAAAAATATTTCCTTAAACTACGAAAATTCTGTAATAGGTATGAGTCCCACCCCACAATTAGTTTTGATCGCAATAATACATTAATAATAATATAAAAAATTATTTCTAAATAATATAGTGTTTTTGTACTAATTCATAAATCAATAATATCAAGATCAAATAATATCAAGATCTAGAGTCAAATGCAAAAATAGAGAAGTTGCTGCATCAAAAATATTACTGATAAAAGATTGTTTATACTTCTCAGTACGCTTTTTAATGAGCTATTGGCTAATTATTTGTGCGTAAAATAACTCGTAACACGGAAGTGTCCAGTTTTATCAATCAATAAATCAGTGTAAGATATCACGAAGAGTTTTATTAGAATAAACAAAGAGCGGCATTAAAATGCTTTAAAGTGTTATTGAAGAAGATGTGTAATCGATCTGATCAAAGAACAAAACAGATCAGTTCAATGTCATCTTTAAAAATAATAATTGTAAAAAAAAATCCTTTACTGCTTAGGGGTCCGATCATATATTACATTAGCATGTTTTTGAAAATTTTGGACTTTTTTAAATTGTTTATTGAGTAAAGTACATCAATTCAGAAAGAGATTCTGGAATTATCATTAAGATGCCCTATGTCTCCATTCAAAATTTTGATTTTTCAGAATCCATCAATTTGTGGTGAAAAGAGAGTTCCTTGACAATTCATATTATTTTAAGGTTGTAATGTATACTGTTTTCGAAGATTAACGAGTGGACTGTAAAATTAGCAAATATTTTTTTACAGGACGTTCACCATAGAATGTCCCATAGAAGAACAATATATTTTTAATTGATTATCCACAGTTTTGTTCTAGAGCGCTCACCATAGAGTATCCTCATCGAAAGAACGAATATGCAATAATTACAGAAACAAAACATTATAAGAAAAAGTAGCCAAACTGACAAAATGTCTTTTACATGGCGACAACAACAAATTTAGATCCATGATATTTAACATAAACATTAAATATATTCTGCTTCTTCAAATATAATTAAATAAAGTCCTTCAAAATTAATTTGTAAAACTAAATTTTGTCGCATGTTTATATTATTTTACTGTTGAATTAATTTTTCTATAGCTGCAGATGATTTCTAATATTATTCTTTTTTAAAAATACATAATTTTTTAAAAAACATCTTTAATACATAATCAAAGCAACAAAAAAAGAATGGTTTGAAAAAGTGGCTATTAAATAAAAAGAACCTATCAATACCTGTCACAAACTCATTAGGTTTGAAGAAAAAGTGGCTACAAAGTTAACAGAGTCTACTGGCCTCTTGCTACTAAATGAAAACTTAAATTTACAGGTGCTAAAGTCGGAGATGCGAACTCGCTTCGATGGCGGATAAATATTTTCATGTGGTAGTCTTTAAATGTATAATTCTTGATTTAGTAAATTCGATTTATAGAGTTCTTATTCACCTCTACTTCGAAGTAATTCAAAGGCTTATGTCATACGAAACTTTGATGCATTTAAGCTGTGCTTAACATTTTAAAAAATTGGCAAAATTAACCTGAAATCTGCAAATTTTAGTTCTTTGTTCACTTCCTTTTTTAAAATATTTGATCCAAATCGAAGTGGTTGACATCGCTGCAAAGTTTGCGTTCGAATCCATTTATTAAAATCTTGAATAGAATTATTCAATTAGAATTCCTTCTGGGCTCAAAACTCTAGACCAGGGGTTTCCAACTTGCATGAGGCCGGGGGCCACAATTAAAAACACAAATCAAATGGCGGGCCGCACCTTTATCAAAATTTTTTGTAGGACTCTTTTATGTTTGAAGGAACATTAAATATTGCTGTCAGAGTTTTACCAAATTGTACGAAGCAAAAGTATTGAATTACAAATTAAAAAAGAAGTGGATTTTTAAAAATATTTATTTGTCATTAATAATATTTTTAAAAATATTAAATAAATAATAAAAATTCGGGATACAATAACTTAATGCGCTCCTATGTATTAAACAATTAATGTGCAACAGATATCTAATTGTTAAGGTATTAAAACTTACATAGTAGCACACAAAATATTCAATGAGAAAATTGAGGTTTGTCTGCTGCAACAACCGGAGAATAAATATTTAAATTTAAAATTTACAAATGTGTGTGAAAATATTTTCGTCCAAAATGAGTGGTTTCAAAAAGTTAAATATGAGAATTTCTTCGAGAAAATTTCTGATACACGCAAGTTAAATTATATTCACAAAATACAAAAAAAAAATGAAATTAAAAAAGAGCAACATACACAATTATATTTGTATTTGAATAAATATTTCCTTGGAAGCAAAACCTGAAAAATAAATTTATTTGCACCGTTGGTATGTTAAATTTCACGGAAACGAAGAAATTAGGTTTTTATTAACAAGAAAAGTATTTTAAACCCATATAGATTTTTTACGAAAATTGTTCGTAAAAAAATGACAACTAATATATTTTAGTTCGGGGGCCACAAAAAAAGGCTTCGCGGGTCGGATACGGCCCCCGGGCCTCCAGTTGGAAACCCCTGCTCTAGACCTTTACATCGAAGAAATTTTTTTCTAAATTTTCCAAAACTCAACTCTTATTCAAAATCTGAATTTTTTCCATAGTTATTTATTTTATCATTTTCACAAAACCGCTCTACAAAATAATAAAACCAACTTCCCGTTAGGTACTAGCGCAATATTTGATCGGCCCCTTACTGAAAAGCATTTCAATTATACTTTTTGAAACAATCGTTTTGTTCCCCGCTAATAGCTCCTAATTCCCTCAGTTCTGAGAAATGGCACCGACTTCGATAAAAAGCCGGAAGCGACTTTTCAGCAACAGATAGTTCCGTATAATTGATAAATGCCGATTTGTCAGTGAAAACAATAGAAGAGTTGAACGAAAGATACTAAGTAACTGCATTAAAGATATTCCATTATCTTCAATTGCATAAAGATAAGATCAATAATGAAGAAATGAAACTGTTAGATTTTAAGAACTGCTAGATTTTATTAAACTTCGTTTCATATTGCTTTTTAAAAACTACATGCTAAACCGGATAAAAGGGAAGATACTAGGGGTACAGCCCTAGACCCCTAAGTCCTTAAGCGGTCTAGGGTAACTAGAGGCCCAGCTAAGGGTGCAAAAATAAAGGGGAGTAAAACTAATTACGGTAAACTTTTTAAAATTTTTAAAAAATTTTTCTATAGAATATAAATGCAGAGGCTTTTCAGAGCCCAAGAACCACAAATTATTTAGGATAACTTTTTAAAATTTATAAAAATTCATTCTATAGTGTGTATATTCAGAGGTTTTTCAGAGCCCACACAGCTTATTTAGGTGCCTCCAGAATGGGAGGAGTAAAACAGATTACTATAACTTCTTATTTTCTTCTTGAATTTTTAAAAATGTATTCTGCATTTTAAATATAAATTCAGAGATTTGTTACTTTTCTTTTTTATTTATGAGGTTTTTAAAATGTAAGCAAAATTATCAAAAATTGGGAAACCTTTGGTTTTTAAAGTTCAACCTCTCCATAAAATAAGCGTAGTAGTTGGAATGCCTGAAAAAGTCACAGATTTGTGAAATCTTGAAAAATCTATTCATAATTTCGCGTGTGTTCAAAAATTAGGGTTTTTTTTATAAATTTTTTCACAAAAAAATAAAGAAAAACGGTGGCTTGTTCAAACCTTTTGTAAAAAATCTCTTTTTGTTAAAAATCTACGCGTAAATAGGTATGATGCCAGGATCATGTTATTTTGAATATTTAAGATCTTGTTTTTGTGAGAAAGAACTCAAAATCATGTCTTTCAGGATCAAAATTGTGAATAAGAGATTGCCAAGGACTGTGTTTTTCCAAATTAGAATTTTTGAAGATAGGAAGGCTGACTAATCATATATGATTCTTGAAATTCGGAATTGTTATTTCCTGACTAATGCTGGCAACTTTTCTGTCGTTATTTATTTTCTAGCTGACATCAGATATTCATAAGGGAATTTTTTTATATATATCCTTCTCAGGGATGATGTGATAAAAACTGCCCCACTTATTTTTGACAATAATATAAACTAATAAAATTGTAATAGTTTTTATCTCTTAAATAAAGTGTTTATTCATCAATTAATTTTTATTCTGTAAAAAATGTAAATATAAAGTAAATAACTTCATTATGAATGTACGTAAGATGACTACAATTCTCTTGGCTTTTCTTGACTAAATTTTTTAATTAAAATTATTCACTTCGCAAAGGGTTAAACTTATGCCTTGTTGTTTAAGAAAAGTTCTTTTTTTAAAAAAAAGTAAATAAATAAATAAAAATCTAAAATTTTACATCTATTACAGACCCTAGCAAAATTAAACTTATTTAACCATTCTTATTTTCTGAAAAACATCAGTTTTCACGAGTTTTTTTTTCAATACTTGTACCAGTTTTATTAATAAAAAAATATTTTAATTCCCCTGTATAGTTTTAAACAAAATAATCAATGTTTTAAACCTATTATAGTTTCCAGAAAATTTAAAGTTTTTATTAATGTGATAACATCAGAGATGCCAACTTGCTGCTCTTTGTGTGGAAAAATAGTTAAGTATAGTAGGAAAGGTTAAGCTTTTATTTTTAACTCCTGACTAAGTAAATCTGATTAACCCTTTCCGGTGCACTGTAACCAGTCTGGCAACACTAATCCAACAAATATTACAAACCACTGGAAATGTAGTTTATAATTGTTTTTAAGCGCATAGCACCCGCTACAGCAAAGAATTTCAAATTATGTTTATAAATATAAACATAATTTGAAATTGACATAATTGAATATATGACAATATGTGTCAATTTAGATTCGATATTCAAATGTTATATCTACTATATGTCAACCTATGTATATATATTTCAAATTATGTTTATATTTATATGCTTATATGTGTAAATTTAATTTCGATATTCAAATGTTTGTTTAGCCAAGCAAAGTGCTTGTAATTTTGTATTAGCAACCACATCGACTGCTAAATTCAAAATATTAATTCACTTTAAACTGTCACTGTTCAATTAATGTCACTTTAAACTTATGTAAATTTCTAGATGTATGGGATAGGGGACGCTGCGCGGCCCAGGTGCCCAATTTTTCATAAATAAAGTTAAAAAAAAAAACAGCAAAGAATTTAAGTATGTCGTTTCAGTTAGTTTGCTCACCGTCTGAGGTCGCACTTGTTAATGACCTGCCTGATGAAAATTATTACTCGAAATTTGCTGCCCTAAAATAGGTAAAAATAGATCTTAACTGCTTCTCTATGTGAAATTTATTTATAAAATTTTCAAAATTATCGAAAATTTTACTGAAATTAGTTAATTTACAATTTCAGGGATACCACAGGCTGCAAAAATTGTAGAAAGTGTTGATTAAGCGGTTAACGCCCAGCGTCATTTATTTAGGACAGTTCCTTTTTTCAAAGACATTCATTGTGATGGGAAACTATTTTCAGTATTTTCATTTATCTGGGTGAATTAAAAGATTCTCAGATATCATAATGATTTAGTTATTTCTGATTAGAACAAAAATTATAAGGAGCAAGTACTTTTTGATCTATCAAAGACTTTTTGAATGCTCTAACAGTAGAAAAACCAATTAAATTCGATAATATATTATACCACTTTTTGTATGATTTCAATGTATAAATTCGGGACATAACGGGTTAATTAAAAGCAAAAATTTGTCCAAAGAGATAAAAATTAGAAACATTTTGTAACATATGTTTTTCAGATAACTATTGAAAGTGATTGCAAAGACTTTTTTTTCGTTTTAAATCTGAATAATTTACAATGTCATGATGGTAGTTGCGGTTGAATATTTATATAAATTAAATAAAGAAAAATGAATTGAGTTTTTACCACTTGTTACATTTTTAGTAACCTGTGGTATTCCTGCATCAAGCGAAACAATGCCTCCCCCCCCTTCAATATTTATATAAGTTTTTTTTTTCTGATAACCTATTTGTCAAGTAATAGTTCCGAATTAAACCGTCTCTGCACATGATTTCTAAATTTTTTATAATGGAGAGCAAAAAAGAAAATCTACTCTAAAGAATTAACAAATTATTTTATACTCTTATATTTTCCATATCAGCAAAAATGTCTTAAGTGTTGTTTACTTTATGAGGAAAAAAAGAAATTTTTTAAAAAAAGGAGCTCATTTTGAAACTTTTTTCTTCTTGGTCAATGATGCATTGAAGTCTTAGGCTGTGCGAATGATTATGATTGAAATAATTGATGGTTTGGAATGACTACATGCACGCGAGAAAATAAATTGAGATTTGTTTTAAATTAATTTACATCGTTTCATCTTTTACTTATAGTTATTTCTTCCTGTTTTAAGCGATAGTGGAATAAAAAAATAGAAGAAAATTTTTTAACTTATAAGCTCATTTCATAACAGATTATGACCGTTAAATTTTGAACTTATCGTTTTCTTTTTATAAAACGGCACTAGTAACATATTTTAAATTTTTATTATTATTTATGTGAAACACTCTTTGAGGGGGGGAGGGAGCACAGTTATATACCTGCCAACTTTTATTTTTCTAACTGGTAGTGAAATGACAGATGAATTATGGTAGTAGGAAAATATCTATTTTTATTTTGTCACTACATAAACACGCTATAGTTTTTTCTTTCTTTGAGGAACTAGGGCCTGAAGTGCTTATACTTATCAAAATTGAAATGTATTTATAAGATAGAATGCATATTTACAATAAATGGAGCATTTTTTCTTCTTTTTTTCCGAAAATTTTTACAGGTTACAGGTTTTCTCTTCGGGAAGATTTTTATTTTGCTAATAATTTCCTGAACTCCGATATTTCACTTTTACTCGTAAAGTAAAGCTGGAGGCATTAAGTTATTTACAAATAGTGGTGTCGTGGTTAAAATTATTTTAAAATAAACTTATTTAACTAAAAATAAAAAAAGCATATATTTTACAGCGGCTTTAAATTTAAACACAAAATCCTGAAAATCCGCAAAACTTCTGACGATAAATGTTCAAATTTTTAAACTGAGTTACTTCATTATTTTGCTAAGGAAATACGAGAATTACAATAATAGGCACATACTTTAGAAATATGACTTTATACAATGAGGTCAAATGACAAAGAGAAGTACAAGCGGTGCATGTGTGCCGGTGTCATATAGTGTTTTTTTACTTCATAACCTGAAGTTGAGATTAGCTACATTGAGAGGGCAAGATATTTTGTTGCATTATTTGACAAGACTTTATTTCTCTTTCCGTTCAAAATTCAGAAAATATTAATTTCAGATGTGCACGAGTAACTCTAATTAGACGTTTTTATTACGCTTTGTTCACTGTGACATTCAAATGATTATTTTTAACTCTGGTATCAGAGTTTGTGATCATAGATGTGCTTAGGATTTTAGCCACCTTGGACGAAACATTAAGGTATTTTATCATGGATAATAAAAATCATGTTTTGCTTTACAAAGTATATATTAAGTATTTGATTTTTGTTTTATTTCAGTCACATTTTTTTTATAAAATTTGTTTTCGCGTTTTACGATATGACAAAATGTATAAATAATACTTGATATTATTTAACAATAATACTCCAATTAAATTTTTTAATACCTCTAATAAGAAAAAGGTTAATATTATTATTTAATAATTGAAAACTAATTACTGAATAAATAAAGTCAGTTATTTTTTTTTTATTTATCAAACTAAAAACATTAATAAAGGCAGAGAACCAACTTGTCGAATGAAAAGTATAATTCAGTTAAAAAAAATTTTTTAAAAATAAACTATTCTTGACAGAACAAGTCTTTATTTACAAGTTGATGTTTAATAAGTTTTAAAATTACTTGTATTAAAATAAATGCGTATAAAATTAAATGAATCGAATTGAAATATATTTATTGATAATAAAATTGCAAATTATTGTACGTGATTTAATTAATACATTTTTTTCTAAATTTAAGCTCTTAAAAAAAGAGGTATTTTGTTTCGTATTTAATTAACTTAATTCTTGATTCTATGAATAAAACTTTTATTATTAATGAGATTTGATATCAATGGTTTATTATCACGGCCTTAAGTACATTATATTAGTTAATGGAGTACTGTATTAATACTTTTCAAATAAATAAGTGATTAAAAAAAAATCATGTGATTCAAATCAATGATTTTTTTTCAATCAATATTTTTAAATCATTCCAACCCTTTTTTTTTATTTTTCTTGACATTTTCCACAGCAGTAATAAGGGATTGCACACAGGCTAACATATCGTCAGTAGTTGAAATTCTTAATACAATTAATTTCTATGACATAAAGATTGAAAGTGGGAAAAAAGTTCCATGTTGTTATTTTAAAAATTACACTCCTGATATAAAGGAACATTAATAGAAATGAAATTCATATCTGGAAACGTGAATTATAATAACTCGTATGAATTATATATCCACGGAATAGTAAAAATATATCCAAGATTTATACAATGTAAAAATAAAAACACTTAATCGTTCAGAAATTTTTGGCGGCCCTAAATTTTAACGGCTCTGGGCGGCAGCCCAGCCATCACCTCCTACATCAAAAAGCCTCCACACGGTCTTTTATAAGTAGTCCGCGTAGACTATTTAAAAAGTGAACCAGTTGTGAGCATGAACCCAAAATCTTTTATAAAAGTAATTGAGAGAAATTCATCTTATATNTAAAATATATATTTGCAGTCCGAAGATGAGGTAAGCAGGCAATGGAGTTGCTTTTATGAATGTTTCAAGCTCTTTGCTTGAATAACTAATAAGGAATCAAAAATAAATTGAGCAGCTAGCTCTAAACTGTGTTTGTTTGATTTTGGAGTTGTTCAGAATTGTATCATACATTAGTTTAGTACTCTAAAGTGATGAATTATATCAGCCTACGAATTATTTAGAAATAGTGGTGGATAAAAATCTACTAAATTGAATTTATTAAACCAAGAATCACAATTGATAAACTACCACTTTAAAATATATATTTGCTGTCCGGAGCAAGTTGGCATCTCTGATATGACTTTATACAATGAGGTCAAATGCCAAAGAGCGGTGCATGTGTGCCGGTGTCATATAGTGTTTTTTTACTTCATAACCTGAAGTTGAGATTAGCTACATTGAAAGGGCCAAATATTTTGTTGTATTATTTGACAAGAGTTTATTTCTCTTTCCGTTCAAAATTAAGAAAATATTAGTTTCAGATGTGCACGCGTAACTCTAATTAGACGTATTTATTACGCTTTATTCACCGTGACATTCAAATGATTATTTTTAACTATGGTATCAGAGTTTGTGATCAGAGATGTGCTTAGGATTTTAGCCACCTTGGACGAAACATTAAGGTGTTTTATCAAGGATAATAAAAATCATGTTTTGCTTAACAAAGTATATATTAAATATTTGATTTTGTTTTATTTCAAACACATTTTTTTATAAAATTGTTTTTGAGTTTAACGATATGACAAAATGTATAAATAATACTTAATATTATTTAACAATAATACTGCATCTAAAATTCTTAATACCTCTAATAACAAAAAAGTTAATATTATTAGTTAATTATTGAAAACTAATTACTGAATATATAAAGTCAGTTATTCTATTTTATCAAATTAAGAACATTAATAAAGACAGAGAACTAACTTGTCGAATGAAAAGTAAATTAACTTCATTCAAAAAATATTTTTAAAAAAAATTATTATTGACAGAATAAGTCTTAATTCTCTATTTACAACTTGATGTTTAATAAGTTTTAAAATTACTTGCATTGAAATAAATGTGCATAAAATTAAATGGGTATAATTGAAAAATATTTATTGATTATAAAATAGCAAATTATTGCATATAATTTAATTAATATATTCTTATTTAAATTTAAGCTCTTAAAAAAGAGATATTTTGTTTCTTAATTTATTAACTTAATTACATGAATAAAATATTTATTATCAATAAGATTTGATATCAATGGTTTATTATCCCAGCCTTAAGTATATTATATTAGTTAATGGAGTACTGTATTAATATTTTTTAAATAAATATGTGATTTTAAAAAAAATCATGTGATTCAAATCAATGATTTTTTTTCAGTCAATATTTTTAAATCATTCCAACCCCTTTTTTTTTTATATTTTTCTTGACATTTTCCACAGCAGTAATAAGGGATTGCACACAGGCTAACATATCGTCAATAGTTGAAATTTTTAATACAATTAATTTCTATGACATAAAAATTGAAAGTGGGAAAAAAGTTCCATGTTGTTATTTTAAAAATTACACTCCTGATATAAAGGAACATTAATAGAAATGAAATTCATGTTTGAAAACGTGAATTATAATAACTCGTATGAATTATATATCCACGGAATAGTAAAAATATATCCAAGATTTATACAATGTAAAAAAAAAACTCTTAATCGGTCAGAAATTTTTGGCAGCCCTAAATTTTAACGGCTCTGGGCGGCCGCCCAGCCATCAAAAAGCCTCCACACGGTCTTTTATAAGCAGTCCGCGCAGACTATTTAAAAAGTGAACCAGTTGTGCGCATGAACCCAAAACCTTTTATAAAAGTAATTGAGAGAAATTCATCTTATAAATTTGAGAATTGAATCTGTAGTGGTTGACAAGTGAATAAGGCAAACAAATAATATTCATAAATAAAACAAATTTTTAGTCATATATTTGCTACCACTTTCTTATTTTACTAGATTTTGTATTAAGTGATTCGTTCGGAGAGTGGACATCATTCAACATCAAATTCGACGCCTAAACTTGCTCACCGATTAGTGTCATTAATCAAAGAGTTACAGGAATTGCTTAAAAATGAAGTGCTCCGCCTTCTGCGGGGATCATCGGGGAAACATCTCAATCCCAGTGAGTTCTATTTTTATTTTCTAGACTCTAAAGTTAAATTCACCGAACTTTTCACTGCAGGCTTTTACTTACGTTAAATTGAATTACATTAAAATTTATTTTCTGATAATATAGCCAATTTATGCATACATATTTATTAACTTATGCACGTTAAATTCTTTTGCAAATTCTATTGTATTTAAAGAGCAATATTTCTCTGAAAAAATATATTTACTGCATTTTCTCCAAATATGTTATTTTATCATGTATCAAGGTATGATTTATCTATATTCATCAATTATGTCTTTCATTTATTAAAAATCAATTATTGTACCTATCAAATCATGTTTTATCTTTATTTTTAATTTAAGTCTACCATCAATATTTCTAGTGTTATGTTAAAACGCCAATTTGTCATATTGAATTTTTTTCATTGTTTTATTATTTCACAAGCAAACGGTTTGATTTTTTATGGCTACCACAAATCATTATGACATGCTAAATGGTGCCGCTAAGGCTTAGCAAAATTTACGTAGAATCTTCATAATTTTGAATCCCGATTTTCTGTATATATGCTATCATCAATTTTTAATGCTCAATTCCAAATTTCTACTGCAATTAATGTAAATNGGAATAGTAAAAATATATCCAAGATTTATACAATGTAAAAATAAAAACACTTAATCGTTCAGAAATTTTTGGCGGCCCTAAATTTTAACGGCTCTGGGCGGCAGCCCAGCCATCACCTCCTACATCAAAAAGCCTCCACACGGTCTTTTATAAGTAGTCCGCGTAGACTATTTAAAAAGTGAACCAGTTGTGAGCATGAACCCAAAATCTTTTATAAAAGTANTTTCATGTATATCCATCTAATCATGGCTGTATTCATTTTTCAATGGCAATTAATGTAAATCTCCGATCAAGTTTGTACATACTTCTAATCATGGTTACTTTATTATAATGTTCACATTGTTACATAATTCAAAATGTTTTATTCACTGTATATAATTTTCATGATGAATGGGGTAGAGGCCGCTGCGCGGCCTAGGCACCCAGCTTTGTTTAAATAAAGAAAGTGGACATCCTTCACAGTGGTCTGATCGGACTACCTATGAAAAACCGTGTGGAGGCTTTCAGTTGTAGGAGGCGTTGGCCTAGCTCACTGATCCCTAAGCACGGCCCTGAATGTTATATGGACAATAATTTTTCATTATTGGAAACGACCGGACAATCAAACAATAATTATGAATATAAATATTTCTTAGTTAGCTAGAACTTAACTCTTGCGTAATTTTTCAATTCAGCGGCCTGTTTTAGTTTATAAGTCAAAATTATGTCATTATTTTAACAAAAAATTAAGCTGCTGTTATTTTTTGGTGACGTCATTTATTCAACTTAGTCCTAATAATTTTGACAGCCAAAGAAATGATTGACATGATTTCATGCACCTGTATAGACCTATTTTTCAAATTTTAGCATTTATTTAGCTCTTTTTTACCCCAGTGTTCCCTCAGGATTAACATCATGGTCAGTGTTAAGAGTTTAAATGCATGTGTGATAGTTTTAATTGCCAAGAAAAAACGATGCTATGAGATAGTGATACATTGTTTCAATCTTTTTTTTTAACTTATGGCTTTAGCAGTCACCGCAGTTGTCCAGATAAATAAGGAGCAATGCTATATATAACATTAAAAGTGGTGGTAGACTTAATAACCTGTCAGTTTCAGAATGATTTGATACTATGACTAGCACTACTTAAAGAACGTATATACAGGTTAAAATTATTATTATTTTTTTTTTATGATTATGTTTGTTCTTAGAGGAAATTAGTTACTAATACGTGATTTGTTAAGTAAATCTCTTCATTCTCCATAAAAACAGCGGCATATTTGTCAGAATGTCCTTCTTTATTCGTAAAGTTTAGATTTAAAAATTATTTCTGAAGACTTATTCTAACAATTTTTTCAAGGGATAAAATCAAATAAAAAAATGTATGAATTATTTACATTTTTACGAAAGCTTGTCTAGACAGCTTACTGGGTTATCAAGTTCCGACTATTTGAACTAAGTATATTCTTTAACAATTTTAACAAATTTCAAAACTTTTTTGTAGACATCTTAAAAGAAAAATATTGCGCCAAACATTCCCCGAAAAAGTTATTTGAATTTATGGGTGTTTTTTACGATTGTGTACGGTATAATCTGACGTTATAACCTTCTAAGACCTCATGCAATTTGAAAATACGTTTTTTTTTTCTTTTTTTTTTTACTGGCGTTGAACGGCCGACTCAATTCTGAGTTTACGACTTTCAATGTTAAATTCTGTATCCTTTTAAATTTTGAACCAAACCAGAAGAAAAGGGAGCTCATGGATAAAGCATTGGGACGAACTGGCCTTCATGGAGGACGTTTTTATGGAACTAAGCCTCATTTTTGTTATATGGTGAGGAAAATCACGTAAACCTGTCATTGTTAGCCCGATGGCAAAGGGATTCTATCCCATGATCCGCCTACCACTGAGGATATTTTCATGTCAGCACTGTAGTCGGTGCTAGCCGGGAACAGAATTCCTATTAACCAGTGACCGCTGGGATTCGAACCTGGGTCTCCTCATTTGACTGTGACCGCTATATCCCCTGAAACACGGTGATTTCGTATTTTAATTACTTTATTTATTTATATTTGTATAAAATAGTTCAAAACATAAAAAGCGATGGGACAGCTATTATGTTATGAATATTATTCTAAGAAATTCGAAATAATCTATGAGCACTTGAATACTTTATTAAATTTAATATCTAATTTAATGTTTGTTGTGAAGCAGCTAGGATATTTTTAATATTGAAATAATAGCTAAAAAAAAGAGAAAATTTCTACTCAGTTTAATCATGGTTAAAAATGAATATAATACCATTACGTAGACCAAAATATTTAAATTTTCAGTTAGTCGCCAGTGGCCGTTAGACTCTAATAACTTAGTAGCTTTTTTTTGCTTCAAACTTGATGAGTCGGCACCAATATCGATAGGTCCTTTTTATTTAATAGCCACTTTTTGCAAATTTTTGTTTGATAAGATTAAATTATAAAATTAAAAAAAAATAATATTAGAAATAATCTACAGCTATAAAAAGTTAATTAACAATAAAAATAATATTAATTTGTAACAAAATTTAGTTAAACATACTGACTTTAAAAGACTTTATTATAAGAAAATTTGGGAGGCAAAATACACATTTAAAGTATGTAAAGTTTTAAGAAAATTAATATTAATTTGTAACAAAATTTAGTTAAACATACTGACTTTAAAAGACTTTATTATAAAAATATTTGGGAGGCAAAATACACATTTAGTGTATGTAAAGTTTTAAGAAAATCAATATTAGAAATAATCTACAGCTATAAAAAGTTAATTCAACAATAAATATAATATTAATTTGTAACAAAATTTAGATAACATACTGACTTTAAAGGACTTAATTATAAAAAATTTGGGAGGCTAAATACATTTGATGTATACATTACAAATTTGAAATATGTGAATTATTAAAAAAACTCGCCTTCCACACGAATCTTTCCTCCACCAATTGATGGTTCCAGAAAGATCAATATTTTGAATGGTGACATTTTAATGAAAATTCCGTTTTCCAGAATTTCTTCTCATATTGATGTGCTTTAATCATCAAACGATTTTTAAAAAAAGCGATTGGAAAAAGCGACCGGTTGTTTACTTAATTTAAGTCGACATTTTCTTTCTCTCCTTTTTTTGACTCGCACCATCGTTTAAAATGTTCGCGCAAACAATTTTAAATATTCAATTTGCAAACGAAATTTGCAAGCAATTAAATTGATTTAAGGTTCTTGCATCATCCTGAAAAATCGCTCTTAAAAGAATATGATACATTCTATTTTTTAAAAGATAAAATCGGTCTTTTTGGAGACAAAAAAGCCGAAGCATGAATATACAAATTATTTAACAAAAACAAGAACTACTTATTAAAGGTTCGCTTACCATGCGAAACGAAAACATCGGTTTGAAATGACGTCACGGCCAGATATTATGACGTTTCCGAAATGTTCTATCAGCTGCGTATGAGTTCTTTGGCATCAATTTCTATTTTAGTGCTTGATCTGGCGTCAAATAAAGTTTCTCAATTAGATATATGTTTGCGTTTTACTGACAGCTCTTCCTATGTTATCTTAGGCTACTGAAATGTTAATCCTAAAATACATCAGCCGGAAAAGAGCTTGAGAAGGATGAAGGAGATTTATGTTAGAGATCATCGATTGATATTTGTGAATCCTTCAACCAGATGTCATTCAAGGGCGAATTTGTATGCAAATGACCATGGATTTTTTTTTCCTCTTTGAAATTACGGCATCGAAAGTTCTCTAATAAATTTGTTTACATTAGAAATCGCATATTTTAAAGCGTGCTTTATTATTCCCTTCATGGCGCTGCCGGAATTTCGTGAATGCCTTGTCACTTATTTGCGCAATATTAAATACAATGTACTTCTTCTAATAGTCTTTAACCCTTTAGCACCGATGTCCATTTTATATGTATACTTTTTCTGGTGCAACATGTTTTGTGAATTTTTTTTTATTATAAAAAATGAGCTGTGATGGCTCAGGGGATAGAGCGTTTTCCTTCCAATGAGGTAAACTGGGTTCAAATCCAAGGGATGGCTGGTTGATACGAATTCCGCATCCAGCTTGCACGAGCCACAGTGCTAACGTAAAGTATCCAGTAGTAGACGTATCATGGGTTAGAGTCCCTTTACCGTCAGGCAAACCGTGGGAGGTTTTCATGGTTTTTCTCTCGATGTAACGCAAATGCGGTTTAGCTCCATCAAAAAATCCTTCACAAAGGCAAATTTCCCCCAATACTTGATCCAGGTGATCCCTTCTTCTGGATTGGGTTCAAAATTACCAGGCTACGGAGCTGAACATTAGCAGTCGTAAACCCAAAACTTGGGTCAGCTGTTCAACAACGGTTATAAAATTCAGTCTAATAGTTGCTGAAAAAATGTGTGAGATTATCGGAATTATATTTGTGCGAAAATATAAAATCCAAAAAGAAAAACAAAGTAAACTGAACTTTTTTTTTTCATTGATGTTTAAAAATGTATCAATAATTGATTTTTTTTTAATTAAAGAAATTTCAATGATGAATAACTGTTTCTCTTAGGTCTAAATAACTTAAAATAAGTGCAATTTAGGAAAGTTAATCTTTGTAAGTGAGACGTGTTTAGATTTTATTACCTTTAGCACAGAAAAAGACACCGGTGTTTCATGCTGTATTTCATAACCACAAGTTATTCAAATGTTAAATGTAATTTTTTTTATTTATTTTGACTTAAGTTAATACAAATTAAGGAACAATGTGTTCGAATTTATGCTTGAACGGGTTGAATTCAATTAATAGTTTTAAAAACTTTATTATACGTATAAAGATAAGTAATATTAAAGTTAGATAATTTTCAGAAACTCATTTTTTTCAGAAGCTCGTAATTCTTTACTGCCTAATGCCGAGTCTTTCACAATTGTCGTTATAAAGATATCGTAATAATCCTGAAAAATCAGGATATGATTGTGATGGAATAAGCAGCATACAAAGTTGTTTATGATTTACAATATTACAGGTTTTTTGTCATATATTTTTACCAGTGACAAACTAAAGCAGAGATTTTGAAAAAAAAAGTTGTTTTAAAGAACAAGGTCTGAAAGGTCAAATTGAAAGTTGCTTATGTCTAATAATATTAAAAGTTTTTTGTTATATATTCATTGGCAAAATAAAACAAAAATTTTGAGAAAAAAAATTGTTTTTACAGAACAAGGTCTTAAAGGTCAAATTAAAAGTTGTTTCTGATTAACAATATAACTGGTTTTATATTATATATTTTTACCAGTGACAAACTAAAGCAGAATGTTTGAAAAAAGTGCTTTTACAGAAGAATGGTCTGAAAGGTCAAATTACGAAATCTCTTAATCTACATTAAGGAAAGCAACAGAAGCTTCGTAAGTATTGGAGAATACCTGCCATCTTTTGCTCTTTCGGGGGTAGATTTTTATAAGTGGTAGTGCGATAATAAATGAATCACATTTGTAGGTAGAAATACTTTTTAATTTCTGGGGAATATCAAATCACACCATTTTATGATAATCATGCGTTTATATAGATGATCAAAAGAATTCTAAACTGAATTAATAAATTCAAAATATGAACAGAAAAGTATAAATTGTATTGCCACTTATAATATATAAAAAAATCTTCCNAAAAAAAAAAAAAAAAAAAAAAAAAAAAAAAAAAAAAAAAAAAAAAAAAAAAAAAAAAAAAACGAAATGGATATTTTTATAAAAAAAAATTGTACCACTATTTAATTTAAAATTAAAATATCAACAATTTTTAAAACCGATCATTCTGATCTATTCATTAATTCTCGTCCTAAATTCTCTCATGAACTTTCGCTCAAGACTACCGCAGCTCTCTGCTGTGATAACCGAATTCTTTTTCTGAACTTTTTTCCAAACTTCGCTCCAAATTATTCATCATTTCCATGTAGATGAATGTGATAAAACCCATTCTGGGGCTGGGTGCATAGGCAAAGGCAGATTGTCGTTGTTTAATCGCGATAAGAATTCAAAAATTCTCGCTGTTTAGCAAGCGTGAATTATTCCTATTTTTTACCACAGGAACCATATTTTGGTTATTTTACTTTTTTTGCCATTCAGATCTTGTCAGTTTGTGTAAAATTTAAAACTAAGGGTTAGGTCGTAATCAATTTTAGAATCATGGTGATAAATGGCAGACTTAAAGCGAATGATGAAGAAATTAACTAAATAAAATTGAAACAAGGTTTCGATGGAACTTAAACAATAGTTTTAACAGTGGAGAAATTTCTTCTCTATAACGATACATTGTTTTTTGGAAAATAACACATAATGGTGGTTACAAATATGTTCCATCATCCTTTTTTTTAACACGCTCACGACGGGAAAAGTGAAAATACTGGTACGGGAAAAGAGTAAATATTAGTAGAAGAACTATTTCAATATTAGATAATATTCGGGAGGAGTTAATCTATTCTCAAAAATAACACTTTAGGAAATTTAACACAGCGAAAAAGCAATTCAATATAAAAATTGCATCCGTTAAAAATAATTGGTAGTTATGGATTTTTATCATTCCCGGAAAAAAACTAAAAATTGAAATTTATTGTTACCAGTTTTTACACCGGTGAGCTGCCAAGATGAGACAATCTAGCGTGACCCACCGGTGGGTCACCCTGGCGTGAACGTGCTAAATGATTTAACAGCCATTTTATTTTAATCCTCATAGGTCTAAAAATTTGTATATATTTTTTCCCCTAGTAAATTTTTTCGATAGAAACCTATTTAAATTTTATGCATAAGCCTAGTCAATATTATTTCCTCGCTGATTTATGAAAAGAACTTTTTTTAGAATCTTAAACTAAAAATTTAAAAGAGAAAAGAAATATTAATGCATTTGTAGAAATGAGATCTATGCATTTCAACTAACTGTATGAATGAGGCACTCTCAAACCCAGGTGCTATTGATCCCTTAAGGATTGGGGATAAATATATTATTCTAAGAAACAATCATGAGTGCTGTAGGCTTATTCCAACATCTGTTTCGACAATGCTTATAAAAAGAGAACAATAAAGCAATTTCATATTTCCAAAATATTTCTTTTTCAAAAGGAAATTAAAGAATTGAAAATGATTTCGAAAAACAATCCGTCTCAGATCCTCTAGCTTTAAAATGTTTTATTTATGAAATTATTTTGAAATAAGAACACAAAATCAATTTTGCACGGTATACAAATATTGATTCTTCAGAAAGTCGTGCCACATTCAAAAGCCTTAAACTATGATTCATAAAGTACTTCCTTTGAAATTAGTTGAATTCATAAAACAAATGTGAAAGCCTCCTTCTAAAATTAAAATTGTGGTAAGAGATTTAAAACACTTTTCGTTTATTTTTGGATGAAATGAAATATTTTATCTGTCATGTTATTTAAACAATATAAGTAATAATACTTAGTTTTAAAATTGGTTTCGTTGTTAATTTTAAACTAAATTGATAGTTTAAAGTAAATCGGTTATCACATTTTAATTTTTTATAGGTGACTCCTGATTAAACATAATCTAAAACAGCGGTTCCCATATGGGGTTTCGTGGAAGGTTCTTAAGGGCTCTGAGAGTTTAAATTCTTTTAATCAAAAGGATACTACCGTCGACTAAACGCTGTGAAAAGTAGTGATTAATTAAAATCAAAAAATTTTTAAAAGTGATTAAAATTAACAACTCGTTTTAGTATTTTTTTTTTTTTTTTCAGTTTACTATTGAAGATTGACTTGACTTGATGTAGGATTTTGGTGAAATTCCTGCCCGCCGCCGCCGGCACCACACTTCTTCATCTGGAATTTGCCTTAGGGCAGCTGGGATTATTAGGATGATAATTAGAGATAAATGAGGCAGTTGGTGGCTGAAATAGTATGCTGTGGTGTACAGCTCAGCTTTAATCTTTACTTATAATGATTTAAAAGTGAAGATATAATATAAGAGAAAATATATAAAAAAAACTTAATAAATATCTAATATTAAGAATTGAAGTTCAAATACAATCTAATTATCTAATTAAATATCTAGTGGTGGTATACTCCCAAGCTGAACTATTGAAGTTGTTACTGGATGCTGGATATTGGGGTTATCTCGGCGTTTGGCGCGAAGCGCCACTAACCGATTCATCGATTCTGTTTTGTCGTATTCTAGGAGGTCCTAAATATCTTTGAAGTTGTAGTATGTTGTAACGACAAATTAAGTCCTTAAAGAAGTAAATCTTTAGTTTTGAAGTGAAAATCATCTTTGGAATGGGGAGATCCCCTTGAGTAGAGTTTTATGATAAAGTTAATAGTATTTTGATAGTATGCAGTCTGAGCATAAAAAAACGGTAATTGGGCTGAAATTCGAATTATCACGGATTATATCAATATCGAACAACTTATTGAAATCTGATGTGGTGCATGTTTTTGCGTCGCAATAAAGTTTTGTGGTCAATTTAGCTATAAAGCAATTGATATCATCAATGTTTAAGTCTTTTCTGAGTAATCTATTGCTAATCGCCCTTTGGGGCGCCAGTCATTGTGCGTAAAAATTTACCTTCAGTGGTAGATAGCTTCTTTTTTAGGCTGTTGCTTATAGTAGTGAGGGCTGGGCAAGCATACGTTAGAATTGGTCGAATCGCTTGTATATAGATAGTTCTTTTATTTCCTAGATCAAGCTTTGAATTCTTATGCAGGAGGGCTTTGAGCGCAAAAAACGCTCCTCTTTCTCTTTTGATTATGTCGTTTAAGTGAGTACTCCAGCTCAGATTATATGAGATCGTGACGCCGAGGTATTTAACGTGTTTCACTGGTTTGATCTCAGTATTAAAGAGATAGATGTGGGGAGTATTTTGTTGTTTTTTCTTACTATTGATGATTAAGAATATTGAAATTGTTATTATCGTTTTAAATATAAATATTGTACAATGTATGTAATAGTGGTAGTCATGATGCAGTAATTAAATAAATTGAAAAACTAAAAAATGATTTGAGTTTATACCAATTCTTACATTTTTAATCACCTGTTACATCCCTGAAATCAGTGATAAATTTTGAAACTTGTAAATATGTTCACATCAAAACAATAAAGCATAATTTGTTTGATTGTTAGGTCATTTTTATGAAATTATTTTAGTAAAATACCAAAAAAAAAAAGAAAAAAAAGATAAAATTTCTAAAAAAAATTATCAGTATTTTTCGTCGCACTTTTCACATCAGAATAAAATAACCAAATTCAAGAACAACGAATTACGTTTCTCTGATAATTTTCGACGTTTATGAGAGTTTTTTTTTTTCTTTCCAAAAGCCATAATTCTGCTTATCTTATTACTCATTTTCAGCTAATTATATAAGCTCAAGAATCCTCATATCTGGCAACTTTTATGCTCTCCAAAAATGCTTTTTCTTGAGGGTAATGAAATAGCTATTAAAGTTAGATTATATGTAAAAATTAATTTTACTTTTTGGTATCACCTTACTCTGAAACATTAAGAGCTATAAAATCATCCCTTGTCTTCTGGATAGGGAAGCTATTTTTACATATACACACATATACATATACGATATATAGGGAAGATATTTTCTTAACTAATTTACTTTTTAATTAATTAATTTAATTTATTATAAATTTGCTTTCCTTAACTTTTCTTCATTTCTTTCAATTTTATTTATTTATATTTATTTATTACAGATATCTATTTACACGTATAAACATCCCACATCTTTTATGTCTATATATTTAAAAGTGCAAACGTTGAAATCAACAGTCAAAAGTGTAATTGTTGAAGTGTAGTTGAATTTTAATAAAATTTAATTACTGTTCGGATATAACATTGCAACATAGTTTATTAATTTTTAACTGCGCCAATTGCAACTTAAAAAGTGTAAACATTGAAATCAGTCATATTCTATATGCTAATTGTAATTGAGTTTCAGTAAACTTCAATTGCTTTTCAAACGATGTATTTTAATTCAATTTATAAATTTTTAATTGCATTTTAAAAAGTGTAAGCATAAAAGTCAGGCAATATTCAACGTGCTAATTGTAATTGCGTTACAACAAATTTTAATTTTTATTCAAGCGATGTATTTTAATTTAATTTATCAAATTTTAATTGTTATTTAAAGAATGTAAGCATAGAAATCAATCATATTCTGTATGCTAATTGTAATAGAGTTTCAATAAATTTTAATAGCTTTTCAAACGATGAATTCTAATTTATTAATTTTTAATTGCATTTTTAAAAATTTAAACAAAGAAATCAGTCACATTCAATATGCTAATTGTAATTGAATTTCAATTACTTTCAATTACTGTTCAAAAGATGTATTCTAATTGCATTTATCAACTGAATTGCATTTTCAAAAGCTTGAACATAAAAATCAGTCATATTCTATTTGCTAATTGTAATGAATTTAAATAAATTTAAATTACTATTCAGATTAAATTACTATTTTTATTTAATTTATCAATATATAATTGCCTTTCAGAAAGTGTAATCCCATTAACCGATTGCATTTCAAATACTAGTTTCAATTGAGTTTTAATAAAACTTCAGAAAAAACATCTAAAAGTTTCATTTATTGATTTTTAACTGCGCTTCAATTTTAATCTCAAATCTAAATTGTATCAAGTTGATTAAATGCATACGTAAGTAAAAAACTATTATTTCAAATCAACCTGCAATCAATAAAATAAAAGAGTATTGTTCTTATACCAGAAAGACATATCCACAGGTTTTTAGAATTAGTTTCACTTGAAAGCTTTCAACAAAAAGTGAAAGAAAAAAAATAGAGATTTACTTATTCCTTTTTATTTTCTTTACTTTCTTTAGTTTAATTATTTCCGCTTGACATTTGTCACGAACAGCAATTAGTTTTTTTTTCCTGTCTCACAATTACAATAAAATTATTTCGAAAGATTTTTGGTTCTGACCTATTGAATAAAAAATTGAACACCTTAATATTCTACGAATTTACTCAATACGTGATTTTTTTACTTGAAAGCGCCATTTCTATTTCAATAGTTCAACAATTTTACAGACATCGAGAGAGAATTTTAATGAGCTGATTTTATTCTTTTACTGTCTTCAAACTACTCAATAAAGCTCACGTTCTCTTCATTTTATAATGACTATCAATTTTTTCTTCTTTATTTCAAGATTTTATTATAATGTCAGGGCGATCAGTCATCCCTCAAAATGTTATAGTGGTAGTTAATTTATCATGAAAGCAATAAAAATTCACCTCCTTCTGCAATTACTTAAATGTTGTCAATTTTCACCAGATTCATTACAAATTTCTTAGTACAGAGTGTACAAAAAAAATTGGAACCGATCAACTAACTCTAAAAATTTTCATCAAATCGAAAAAGTCTAAATAGACGCATTCAATATTTTTTTTTAAATTTTATGAAATGATAATAAACTAAGATGAGAAGCAACTTTGAAATCTTAAATATAAACCCCTATTTTATTTTATTGTTTTTATTTATTTATTGCAGACTTGGATTCTCTAGAAAAAATAACCCCATTTTATTTATAGGTATATGCTTTAAGAATGAGAATTTGCTTTAAGAATTTTAAATGAGAAAATTAAAAAAAGGGGTGCAAAATGCTATAAATGACGCCCTTCAGATGAAGAACATAAAAAAAATAGACATGTTTCGATTCTTTTTTAAAAAATTTTACGGAAAAAAGCATATAACCGAAAATAGTTTTATACTTAAATGGACAAATTTAGATTTTTTTTCCTTCGAGTTTTTCTTGGAAAAAAAAAAAAAAAAAAAAAAAAAAAAAAAAAAATNAATTTTTTTCTTCAAGTTTTTCTTGAAAAAAAAAATTTAAAAAAAAAACGAAACATTTATATTTTATCTAATTTTTTTCAATTTGATGGGTCGCAAGATACCGCAATTTTAAATAGCTACGGTAACTACGCCATTATTGAAGTAAAATGCATAAACCTCTATAAGAATACTTTTTTCTGGAGAATCCGAATCTGCAACAAAAAAAAAGAAAGAAAAAAAGAAAGGTTATAATTTCAAAGTTGCGTTCATGGCCCTTTTTCTCAGGGGGAAGATAGATTTTGGTATCATTAGAGAGTTGTTAGAAAATAGTGACTGCTTCAAAGCTTCTAGTTTCACTCTTTCGATCTGATATATATTTCTCTAGATACTTGCCAGTTTCAAAACTCTTTTTACACCTTATATGGATTTCAGTTATTGAAATACAGGGATGCCACAAGCGACTAAAAATGTAAAAAGTGGTAGAAGCTAAATTACCCCCAATTAATTTATTAACTATTTAATTATCAATTCGTAATTATCACTAGGACTCAAGATTCAATTTCTTCATATTTAAAACAAAAACATACAGTGCATTCATTTTCAATAGTAAACTGACATAAAAAGCTATAAAGAGTTGCCAATTTTAAGGTTTTTTAAAGAAAATTTTTTGTTTTATTAGTCACCACTAGCAGTCTGTTGCAACTCTGAAAATGTGATTATTCGAGGTTTTTTGCGATTAATTATTAGAGTGATGATACAGAGATGCCAACTGCTCCGGACACGCCAAAATAATTAATAAAGTGGTAAATAACTACAAACTAAATTTTGAAAATATTTCACTATTTTTATTTGCTTTCTAAAAGGTATAGCATGTCTCAAGTACAATAAAGTGATGAATTTAATTCAATTATATAAGTTTGCGAATTATTTAGAAATAGTGGTGGATAAAAATCTACTAAATTGAATTTATTGAACCAAGAATTACAATTGATAAGTTACCACTTTAAAATATGCATTTGCTGTCTGGAGCAGGTTGGCATCTCTGTCAATAAGAGCTAAACTATGCATTATTTATTGTTTTTCTTTTAAATTTTAAAGTGGTGATTTTATTTTTATAGTTTTTCTTTTGTTGAATACATTTTCATATGTAAAAATGTGATTGTAACATATGCAAGGTTCCAACAGCCCTTAGAAAATTATAAATTTCGAATTATTACTCTAATAAAGAAGTTACACATTTTTTTATTAACTTTTATTTAAAAAGTCTACACTTTGGATATCGTGACTAGATATTCAGAAATATGAAGCATAGTGATGAATATTAATTTGCTATCACTTTTTAAATTTTTTAACCATATATACTGATGTATCAGTATTAAAACTGGGGAATATTCTGAAAAACCATGATCGATCAACTATAGCTAGAATCATCTAAAATTAATTTTTTGTCTTTTGGTAATGTAACGCGTTTCACGTTACCAATCAACAATAATAGTTTCATCTCCAAATAAATACGATTTCGATAATTTCGCTTTCACATTTGCTTTGCTCAACCTCTGTATAATTATTCATTCGAGTCTGATACGTTTATTTTCAAATTGAAAATTTATATTGATAGTTGCCTAGCTTGAATTGCAAGTCCTACTTTGCAATTGTTTTTTAATTTCATTTTTGCAAAGATTTTTATAATATATATGGTTGTTATAATTGTTCACTGCCATCTTTACATTTAAGGGGCATAATTATTGTATATTTTGACAGCAAGCTGATAGCAAGACTTCATTTTATTTATATTTTATAAACGTCCTTGAAGAGCCGACCCAATTTTTGGGTTTACGACTACTAATGATCAGCTCCGCAGCCTTATAATTTTGAACCCAGTCCAGAAGACAAGGGAACTCCTGGATCAAGTATTTTATTTTATTTTATTTTATGACCGCCGTTGAACAGTCGACCCAATTTTTGGGTTTACGACTACTAATGTTCAACGCCGTAGCCTTGTTGNGTACTCTAGGGGGGGGAGAGTAAGACCTTATGTACGGTAATGTACGAAAGGGGGGGAGGGGTTTAAAATTTCTCCATTTTTGTGTACGTACTTTTTGAACGGCCCCTTACGTTACCAATCAACAATAATAGTTTCATCTCCAAATAAATACGATTTCGATAATTTCGCTTTCACATTTGCTTTGTTCAACCTCTGTATAATTGTTCATTCGAGTCTGATACGTTTATTTTCAAATTGAAAATTTATATTGATAGTTGCCTAGCTTGAATTGCAAGTCCTACTTTGCAATTGTTTTTTAATTTCATTTTTGAAAAGATTTTTATAATATATATGGTTGTTATAATTGTTCACTGCCATCTTTACATTTAAGGGGCATAATTATTGTATATTTTGACAGCAAGACTTTATTTTATTTTAATTTTATAACCGTCCTTGAAAAGCCGACCCAAATTTTGGGTTTACGACTACTAATGATCAGCTCCGCAGCCTTGTAATTTTGAACCCAGTCCAGAAGACAAGGGAACTCCTGGATCAAGTATTGAGAGAAATTTGCGTTCGTGGAGGACTTTTTGATGGAACTAACCCGAGTTTGCGTTACATGGCGTGGAAAACCTTCCATAGTTCGCTTGACGGCAAGGGGACTCTAACTCATGATCCGTCTACCACTGAGGATATTCAACGACAGCAGTGTGGTCGGTGCACGCCGGATGCGGAATGCGTATCAACCAGCCATCTCTGAAATTCGAACACGGTTCACCTCATTGGAAGGCGAATGCTCGATCCCCTGAGCCATTTCGGCTCCTGATAAAGCAAGACTTGATTGTGAAAAAGCTCTATTGATTCTGACGCCCGGTGGCTGAGTGGTAGCGCTTCGCGCTGTCGTGCCACAGGTTCCTGGCTCGATCCTCGGGCCGGGCAAGGTTGACTCAGCCTTTCATCCCTTCAGCGGGTCGATAAATGAGTACCAAGCATGCTTGGGAACTAAACACTGGGGGTTCCCCGTTCGGCTGACCACCTGACCGGAACATCTGCTTCTGCACCCCAGAGCCCAAGGTCAAGAAAACTGAAATGGGCACAGTAGGCCTTGGCCCTCTAGGGCTCTCGTGCCGCTGAGTTTAGTTTAGTTTCTATTGATTCTACTCAGTAGTTTTTGGTTGGTGCCCTTGCAAATCAGGAAATCAAGAAGTAGAATTGTCGGCATATTTTATTCTTTTTACTATCGAAAGTGTAAAAATACTCTACAATTAAGAAGAAAAATATCCGATGCGCATAGAGAAGGTGTATTGGCACTATGCCAGAGATGCCAACTGCTCCGGACACGCCAAAATAATTAAAAAAAAACGGTAAATAACTACTAAGTAAATTTAGCAAATATTTTACTATTTTTGCTTGCTATTTAAAAGGTTTAGTATCACATAAGTATCATAAAGTGGTGAATTATATAAGCCTACGAATTACTTGGAAATAGTGGTGAATAAAAATCTAGTAAATTGAATTTATTAAACCAAGAATCACAATTGATAAACTACCACTTTAAAATATATATTTGCTGTCTGGAGCAAGTTGGCCAGGGGTGAAAGCGAGACGGAAAAGAGGAAAGGCTGGTAGTAAAACCATTTCAGTTATAGCTAGTTTTGG
Organism: Parasteatoda tepidariorum; assembly: GCF_043381705.1. Taxonomy (NCBI): domain Eukaryota; kingdom Metazoa; phylum Arthropoda; class Arachnida; order Araneae; family Theridiidae; genus Parasteatoda; species Parasteatoda tepidariorum. The sequence continues at coordinate 65,877,090 of NC_092212.1, read as the reverse complement.
GGTGGAGTTTACTTATTCTTTTTTTAAATATTTCAACAATATCTACTTTATTTTGGAAAAGAAGCAGTTTTACATATATGCCAGAATTATAAAAGAAATCTTGATAGTTACAGATATTTCATTTTTTTCGAAAAAAATGCTGGAATGAAATGTTTTACGTACCAGGTTTTTATCTTTTCCGTCTTGCTATATAAGGGCTTTCACCCATGAAGTTGGCATCTCTGCTATGCTTGGGCCAAAACTGGTTTGTAAAATTTACATCTGGCAAAATTTCGATTAAAATGCACGAAGATGCACCATGTCCATTGAAGTTGATAAAATCACAATTAGGGTATTAATTGATGCAAACTTGCGAATAATGGATCATGAAAAATTTAATTTAGAAGCTCGATATATGGGTTCCTCATATTCGTACCGAAAGAAATTTGTGCCATCGCGTTGACGTCTGTAATTTGCTTCTCAAACGTCAACAAAATTACATATTTTTGAAGCGCATTATTACCGAAGACGAGAAATGGCCTTTCCGGACTTTTCAAAGCTTTTTTAGACGATAAAACCTTTACTTCAAATAAACAGGTTAAAAATCAACTGGATCAGTTTTTTACCAGCTAAGAACAAAACTTTTATGAGTGAGGAATCATGTCAGAGGGATGGCAAAAGGTATTGAACCAGAATGGGCAGTATATCGTTCAGAAGAAACAATAAAGAACATCTTGGACAAGAGCTAGGCTATCAAAAATCTCTGTCCGGTTTCGACGCGTAATACCTGGAAAATGACTTGTTTTAAACGGTTTTTTCGATGATTTTCGGCTGTGGTGTGAGGCTTATAAGGATGACAAGTTGATAATGACTGGGTACCCATAGCTCCGTGGTTAAATACACAGTCTAAGTGCTTAGCAACCAGAAAGATCGCTGGTTCGATCCCCAGTCAGCTTTCGCGAGTAGTGTAATGCTATTTGCATTAAGCTCTCAGGGGGGTCACCCACGGAGCATCATCGATAATAAGTGATGGGGGAGACTAGTGGTCTCCATGTCCAATTAGATGTATTTATGTATGTGTGTCGTCCTTTCCTGTACTATCTGTACCCTTCTAAGTTCAGGCCATGTAGACCGGTTCAGCGTACTAGGACTTCGGTTCTAGAATTCGTAAACAGCTGTTGGAATCGGAGTTCTAGTACGCTGACCTAGTAGGCAATTTTGCCGTTTTTTATTGTTTTTTATGACAGAGTACAATTGTTTTTTAAAAGTGGGTGCTACAGATTATTTTTATTCCCCATTGTTTTAGAGGGAGGGGGTTTATATATAATATATTATGGGGGTTTATATATATTATGGTGTTTTTCAACACCACTGTTATAAAAATTGGGTTACGCACTCCGTTTTTGATTCCCCTGGTCCAGAAGTCTCATTAACACTCTACTTCATTCAATAAAATATTATTTCACCATAAGAAAAAAACGACAACTAAACAATTTAATATATATATAGATATGTATAGAGTGGCCGTTAGAGACATTCTAACCCTGGCAGATTTTACTGTGCGTTTAAAACTGAAAATATATAAATTTGTCTCATTTTTTACTTATAAACATATTTTTCAATAATCTATAAACATAATGTCTGTTTCTGTACCCTTTGCATGTATCCACGACGTTCGACGCATGAAAGTCCATCTATATTTATTACGACACACTGAAGTTGATACATCAAAATGAAGTCATCTGGTCAAATAATAAATAGTCTCCAAAAATAGATTTGTGAATTCAGCCACTTCCAAGGAATAAACATATGGTGCGTGTAAAAATGCGTGATGAAGTTTACGATACGTAGGAAATAAATTTATATTTGTAACCAACTAGGTCATTGCGTCACGATATCGTAGAGATGTAGTGTAATAAATATACACGGCTCCGATCTTCGAGTTAAACGCCCTTGAACTTTGACATTTTAAATGCAGATAAAAAAAAACATCATTAAAAAGAGAGCTTATGTATCAAATTTATATTTATTATAATATGTATCACATTTGATGGCACCTGCGTCTTTTTCCAGATTTTTTTTTACACAATTTTTTAAAAAAAGTGAAAAAAAATATCCTTTAAAATAATCCATTAGTGAAACTAACCTTGTCGGANAGGAGACGAATGAGGAAAAACTGGATCACACCACGTGATTTTCTGGCCAATAAAAATGCACCGACAACAATGGAACACTGCGACACCATCATTAGAATTTTATATATAGTAAGATAATATGTATCTTATTTGATGGCATTTGCTTCTTTTTCCAGATTTTTTTTTTACTCAAATTTTTTTAAAAAGTAAAAAAATATATATATATCCTTTAAAATAACCCATTAGTGAAACTAACCTTGTCAAAAATGTTGCAAATTATACCGAGAAGTAGAAAATTAATATTTAAACGAGAACAAAAACAATGACGCTGTTAAATTTGACGAATCACTCGTGAGGAAAGCTGATTGAGAATCATCATCAGAACCAGTTTGATTATCTGATGAAACTTGAAAGTGTTTCTAATAATTACCTTCAAACTTCTCTCTATTTTCTCCGACAAACAAAAAGTTATAAAGCTTTCTGACCCGCATAATTTATGAGTGATTCATTATATTTCGAGAGAGTTTTTGTTTTTCTCTTGATACAAGAATAGTTTTCAACCTCCACTAGCCCCTTTTTTTTTATTCTTTTTTTTTGTTAACATTTTAAAAATATATATAAAGTAAATATACTTCGAACCATGATCAGTCGAGGTAAACAAGTTTATTATTTATTTTTAATTTCTGTTTAATCATAAGAAAATGTCTTTTTTCATTAAACGCCTCTTTAGTTGTTTCAATTTTTTTCTCATTTGTATGCCATCGACCTTTTAATACGAACATTTGACAATCGTTCTACGCCTGAAATTTCTTCCAAAGCAGCCCCTATATTTTTATCACTATAGAATCATTAATGAGTTCATTGGTAAGATCCGTTATTTTTCCACCTGCGCGGATTGTTTTTCTTTTTTAAAACAAAGTTACGGGTATTAAACTACTGATGATTTTTTTCAATTCGTTCTATTTTGGTGAGGGCACCTGTCGAAGATATCGTGTGTTTACGAGCAGTTCATTTGAGTGACCATGAACGCGCGTGTCAGTGTCGTTCTGGTCAGAATAAGTAAGTCAGGACAATTCAGCAAATTCGACTGACATGTTCTAAATGGGATGGGATTAAGTTTCAAAAGTAAAAGCTTATGTGGTGGAAACTGAAGGATAAATTTTCAAGGTCTTATCAGTTCCTACAAGACCATTCAGATAATATGCAAAAATTGTTTTGATTTTAGACTCAATTTAAAAGTAGGAAATCGCAAACTACCTACAAGATTTTTTTTCATTTTTTTTTCAAGATTTAAATTACTAATTTGATGTTTTTTTTAAATTGAAAGCTTCTTAGGGGGAAATTGAAAGGTAAATATTCAAGACTTATTGGTCCCTAAAAGACCTTTTAAATACTATGCGAGCATTGTTTTGATGGTTTTGGATTCAATTTAAAAGTAGGAAATCGCAAACCACCTACAAGATTTTTTTTCTAATTTTTTCTCTCCAAGATTTAAATTGCTAATTTGATTTTTTTTTAAATTGAAAGCTTCTTAGGTGGAAATTGAAAGGTAAATATTCAAGACTTATTGGTCCCTAAAAGACCTTTCTTTCAAATAGTATGTAAGCATTGTTTTTATGATTTTGGACTCAATTTAAAAGTAGGAAATCGCAAACTACCTACGAGATTTTTTCTCTCATTTTTTCTCCAAGATTTAAATTGCTAATTTAATTTTTTTAAATTGAAAGCTTCTTAGGTGGAAATTGAAAGGTAAATATTCAAGACTTATTGGTCCCTAAAAGATCTTTCAAATACTACGCAAGAATTGTTTTGATGGTTTTGGATTCAATTTAAAAGTAGGAAATCGCAAACTACCTATAAGATCCCCCCCTTTTTTCGAAATTTAAATTACTAATTTGATTTCTTAAAATAAAAGTTTCTTAGATGGAAATTGAAGGATAAATATTCAAGGTCTTATTGAACCCTAAGAGGTTATTTTATTATTTTGTTAGTAAGGTTTTTAGTTTATCTTATAACCGAAATTGAACAGCCTATCGAATTCTGTGTTTACGACCTGTTCAACTCCGTAGCCTAGTAATTTTGGGTTCCTTGGGGTATTAATCCACTTTTCCTTAGAGGAGAATTTCATACCCCTTCCTTACCCGTCGAATATCGAAGGCCGTGAAATTAGTCCTTGAGTGATCGTTTTGAAAGAATTCTGAATGCTCTGCGTGTGTGCATGATTCTTTATCGTCTTACGAGATCATCGCCAACAAAACCAATTATTTTCATTTTTTGAATCCGGAATGAAAAATGTAACAGAAGAGTTCCGATTTCTGTGTGGATGCTAGTTTCTGTTGGATCGTTAAACTAGTTAAAGTGATTCTTCGCTTACCTGACTAAGTACCAATCTTCATTTCTATAGTTCTTTCTTTTTTCCCTTTTTTCCCTTTTTTCCCCCCCTTTATTTCAATCGCTTTATTTTTTTATTCGCAGATATATTTTGAAACAAAAGGATTCACTAAAATAAAAAGTTAGTTTTTCATTAATGCCTGATATGTAATTAAAATTAAATAAATTAGTGTCTTAGATTTAATTTGTGTTATAAAATTTTTAGTATAATAAATTCACCACATGTTTTAAAGTGCTTTAAGACAGGGAAAAAATTATATATCACATTTACCCATTATAGCTTTCTGATTATGTCATTTTAATTATAAATATTCCCCAAGTATTGTATTTCCTTATATCTAGCTACATACTTCCCAAGAAGGCTATTGAAAAATTTCGTCAGAATTATGTAAAAATTATCCGTTTAGGTATAAACAAATTAGTTAAGTAGTTTGTTTGTAATGACGTACAGGGACGTGTTGCTGGAGCAAACTCCTAGATAAGAAAGATATGAAAAGAATAGTGTAATAATGTAATCGCTAGGAGAGGAGATTTTATTAAATAAAAATGAAAAAAAAAATTGGAATAACATACATTAATAAATTTTTTATTTTAAATTTATATATACGTATGTGTCTAATCATATATACAGGAGTTTGAAAAAATAATTGAGACACTTCGATACTAACACATTTTTTAATTTTTAAAAAAAAAAATACTTAGAGAATCAGTTCATAGATGTATTAGATGGTTAAAAGTTATTAGATGGTACTATTTCTCCTACATATCAATGAAGTTTAACGCTTTTTGAAGTTTGAGGTACCAACAATGAACTACAAACGGAAAAAAATGTTTTTCAACAACTGTGCCGAAAAATGTGGCAATAAGTTTGTAACTCATAACTATTATTTTGGATATTATATGAAATAATTGAGCAAAACTTCGTACACCTTGGTTAAATATTTATAGAGATGTATGAACATTTTTATAAAAAAATGAATTTTTTATCTTTTTTGCTGCAGCTTAAATATTTAAAAGAATTAAGCAAAGCGTTTGAATCAATTTTAAACTGATAACGAAATTATTGCCTTAAAATTAAAAAAAAAAAAAAATAATAATAAAAACTGCGCCAGATAAGAGTAATTGAAGTAGTTGCTCTATACAGCGCATGTGCGGAAATTTTTTTTTTAAAAATTATCTTAATTTTACAGTAAATCGTATTTGACAACTAATAAATTAAGTCCGATTTGAATATCTTAAAAATGAAAAAAGTTTCAAGCAATTTTCTTAGTAGTTTCCTTACTCTTTTAAGAGAAAGCTCAAAATTATAAGACATTTTCCACAAATTTCATTTTGTACTATTAAACAAGATTTATTAACAAATGATAATATCCTACTAATGATGGTCTGGACGACAAAATGTGATGGAATTAGGAAATAAAACATGCGAAAGAAAAGATACTTTAATCGGCATAATCTCCAACCGGTGTCATTTATAAATCTTGTTTAATAGCACAAAATGAAATTTGTGGAAAATCCTTTATTATTTTAAGGTTTCTTTTAAAAAGAAAAAAAAAACTCCTTAGAAAATTGCTTAAGATATTCAAATCGGACTTAAGTAGTTGTCAAATAAGATTCACTACAAATTTAAGAAATTTTTTAAAATTATTTATTTATTTTATTTAGTTATTTTTTTGCGCATATGCGCAGTATAAAAAAAACGTTAATTACACGTATTTGGAGCAGTTTTTAAAAAATTATTTTAAAATTTTATGTCAATAATTTTTTAATCAATATAAAATTGATTCAAACTTTATTTTTATTTTATTGAATTTTTTTAAAGTTATTAAAAAAACGCAAGACAGAAAAATTTATTTTTTATAAAAATGTTCATATTTTCGAAAATATTTATGCTACGTTTACGAAGTTTAGTTCAATTAAGAACCAAAATAATAAGTTACAAATTTATTACTACATTTTTTTGTCATAGGGTGTTCAAAAGCATTTTTTCCGTTTGCTATTCATTCTCGGTGCCTCAACCCTCAAAAAGCTTTAAATTTCATTGATATGTATAAGAAATCGCAGGATCTAAATTTATTATTTGATTCTTCAAGTATTTTCTGAGAAATATCAAAAAATGTGTTAGTATCGAAGTCTTTCGATTATTTTGTGCAACTCCTTAGTATTCTTTTAATCAAAATTCGAACAATCAAAATTCGAACATATATCTTCATTTTGAATTAAAAAATCGAACATTATGATGTTAATAATTTGGAAGTATACTTTTTTAACAATCGTTTTGTTTAAAAAAAAATTAACCACTACTGCATATACGTGAGGGGGCTATTGTGGATAAGTTATAAAAATAATTATTTAATCTATTGTTAATTATAAAAAATAAATAAAATAAAAATACCATTCAATTTCCAACTTGGTTATTCGATTTGTTAATATTCTGTACAGCCGCTATATTTTTAATAAGATACAGCGACCGCTGTGTCCATAAATGATAGCAAAATGATAAATTATAGCATTTTTTTCACTTAATTTGAAAATAAACAAAAGAACCAATAATAATTCAGCAAGTCTTTTGTGTTTAAAATAGTAGTTTGAAACAGCGCAGGTGTAGAAATCAAAAAATTTTCTTTACGAATTCAGCAAAAGCTGCATTTGAATGGGGAAAAAAATTAAACATTGTTGGCAATTAATAACATATTTTTCCGGAATTTATATAAAAGGAAGCATTTGGATAAGGAAGGATTTTAAATAATTTAGATAAATACATAAAATGTGGTCATCATGTTCTGAAGTTTATATATGTTAAAAATATCGCGCAATCATACCTTATCTTTATTGTTAAGACTTTGATATATCAATTTAAATATCTCTTAACCAAAAATGTAATGAAAAATAGTTAATAGGGCTTCGTAATTTTTTTATAATTGTTCTAATTTCGCTTCTTGTTAAACGTCATATTTTTAGAACCTAAGGCTCATCAGCAATCCAGTTCGAGACACACACACTAATTCTTTATTTTATTATATGTATA
>NC_092212.1:65731351-65869461 GCF_043381705.1 Parasteatoda tepidariorum | reverse complement strand
ATATTATGCACTTAATCGCTGGCACGTCACCCCTACGGACGCCAAACCGAAGGGGTGTCCCTTTCGTACGCCAAAACGAAGGGGTGTGCAATCCTAAGTCCCACCAGTCCTCTTTAACTCCCCATATCATTATCTCCTCCATCATAGCTGCAGCTTCTTAGAGGGGCGTGGGCTGAAATCCAGGTGCATCTAAAAGTGGATTAATACCCTAACCCAAGGAAACTGTAGGATCAAGCACTAGGACAAACTTTGTGGTGGACTTTTTGATGGAACTAACCAGCATTTGTGTTGCATAGAGGAGAAAACCACTAAAAAAGACCACGGTTAGTCTGAAGGGGATTGTAACTTATGATCCTTCTACAGCTGAGGATATTTTATATCAACACTGTGATTGATGCAACCCGGAAACAGATTTCGTATCAATCAGCAATCCTTGGCATTCGAATCTGTGCGAATGTTCCATCCCTTGAGTTACTGAGGTTCTAAGTAAGGTTTTGCTGGTTTTATTAGACCCAATCAAAAAATAGCAAACCACCAATAAGTTTGCTTTTGTTCAAAATGTTTTATTCCCCCTTCCCATAAAAAACGCATATTAATTTTATTAAATATTGTAATTTGACTTTCAGAACTACCTCCGGTGGACTGACAGACAAAAATCTAACCTATCTGAGGAAATAGTAATCATCTTCTACCGATAGTGTTAGCGTATTTTGGAAATATTTAGCACTGAAATGGACAAGATAGGCGGACTAAATGGATAATGAAATGGACAAGACTTACATAATTAGTTAATAACTTTCATGATCTTAAAATTTAACCCTTTCTACTGGAAGGCGCCTCTCCGGCACCATAAATTACTCAGAATGTTAAAATTTTTACTCTTCAATGCTTAATAACCACTTTATTTATTGGTCTCTATGTGCTATTATAGTAGTGTTGCATTGAGTGCATTTTGTCTTATAAACGTTTAATGGTTGCGTTCTTTTATTTAAATTGTAGAAAGAACCTCTTTTGCAGAAAAGTTAATAATTAATCATATTAAAATTAGTTAATTCAGCATGGTTTTCATGGGTTAGTTAATTGGCACTTATACTTCTAGGAATGTTCTTTCTTTTAACATACTATTTTATTCTTTTAACATACTACTTTCTTTTAACAAATTACTTTCTTTTTTTAACATACTACTTCCTTTGTTTTTAAACATACTTCTTATACTACCTTAACTTTTGGGGGTATGACAGAACACAGTTTTCACTAAGATATATTCTCGTTGCAAAAATAATATGCATATTAAAGTCAGAAGTGTAATCGAGGTTTGTTATCGTTTCGTTACCAGTCTTTAAAAATAATAAGGTTCGTGAAAATCCTGATTAAGTTCAAATTAATAAATCCATTTAATACTTGCTGGCGTATTAATTAGTTTCCTTAAATATTTATGCATACATTAACCCTTTTGAAGGCCGTGGTAAGTACACGTTTTACCACTTTTAATTTAGGTTTCCATTTTTTAATAACTTCAGCTTTCTTGAAGTGAGTTTGAATAAAATTGGTAACCATTTGTCACTTTTAAAAAACGTAAAAAAGTTATAAAATACATAATTCCTTTTGAAGTTTGTAGCATTTAAGGAATTTATTTTATAAATAAAAAAATAATAAAAATCAGTAAGTTCCTAATAGGTCATGTTAAATATATTTACCACCAAGAAAATGGCATTTTCATAAACTAAATGAGTTTTTTCTTTTTTATATCAATTACTGTTCTTAAAACAATTACTGTTCTTAAAACAATTTCAATTCCAAAAATACTTTAATTTATCTTCACTAGAAATAAAGGGCCCGTTAAAGGGTTAATTAAATAAATTATAATATAAGATTTTTAAAAACAACATATTAATGCATCCAAATTTAAATAAGTTTATAAATGTGTTAGTAAATCATTGCTGGATTGCGTAAACCTGATATTAGTTATGTTGGGTTTGAAAATAAACGAATCGTAAACTATGTTTTACTTAAGGTTTTTTTAAATGCAATTTTTTTCCAAAATTAAATTAGTTTATATACAGGGTGATTCTAAAAAGATGGGCAAAATTTTAGGAAGTAATAGTACACACCCAAGCAAACAATTTTTATCAAAGAATGCATGGTCGAAACCAAAATGCAAAACCGCTAGAGGGTGTCAAAGTTTATGTTCTTAGATGAGTCAAAAACACACAAAGAACGATGAAGTTAAGTTATAAAAGCAAATTTAATGTCATGCGATTCCAATAAGTGTTCAAAACAGAGGTTGGCAGCGGCTATGCACGCAGTACAACGGCGAAGAAAAGGTAGGCGAACATTCTGAAACACACCAGGCATATCACGAACTTTCCCTGCAACGGCCGAAGCTTGGCGACAAGCAGCGCAGTAACTCGCAACAGGAATGGAGCTTTCACGTTTACATCAAACAACTTTCCAAATGCGCCAGCACCTTTGCATTTTGATTTCGACCATGCATTCTTTGATAAAACTAGTTTGCTTGGGTGTGTACTATCACTTCCTAAAATTTTGTGGAATAAGAAGTGATATGAATTATAAGAAAGAATTAAGAATTATATATATAGGGGTGTCCCTTTCGTNATTTATTTTGCTGTATATATATATATATATATATATATATTATTCCACAAAAATTTGTCGTAAAATTTTTAGCTAAATTTTTTTTTTCTTTCAAATCACACTCCATTGAATGTATGAACATAAAAAATGGATATTTGTAACTCATTAAAATTACTATTAACAAACTTTTTTTCCTCTGAAGCTGGACTTATTCCACTTTCAAAAATAACGGATCATATCTCGAGCCAGGGGCGGATTAAGGGCCCTAGGCCATTCAAATTTTTGGGACCCTTAGATTAAATTTTTTTCTCGTATATTTTCTATATATTCAAATATAAAAGTATTTATATATCTTTTCATTTAAGAAGGCATATTCAAAATAAATAATAATAATTTAAATTTTACTTTATTTTATTAAATTAGAACTAAAAAATAATCATAACAATTTGAAAAATCATTGTTTCTTCTAATTTTTTAAAATTTATTTAAAAAAAAACCATTTTAAGGGGGCCCTAATCATTGGGGGCCCTAGGCCATGGCCTAGTCTGGCATAATGGGTAATCCGGACCTGTCTCGAGCACTCTTTAAGAGAATCTAACACTTTTTGTACACTCTTATGAAACTCGTCTACCCCAAGATAATTTCACAAAAAAAGTAATTCTTAACAATCATTTAAATTTTTTTCCATTATATAAAATTTAAAAAAAATTTTAATGATTGTTCAGAATTAAATTTTTTTTGTGACATTATCTTGGAGTAGACGAGTTTCATAATAGTCTACCCCAAGATAATGTCACAAAAAAAATTAATTCCTAAATGATTGTTAAGAATTAATTTTTTTTGTGACATTATCTTGGGGTAGACTATTATGAAACTCGTCGACTCCAAGATAATGTCACAAAAAAAATTAATTAATTAATTAATTAATTTAAAAACTTAAATTAAATTGTTAGGAATTAATTTTTTTTTGTGACATTATCTTGGGGTAGACTATTATGAAACTCGTCTACCCCAAGATAATGTCATAAAAAAAAATAATAATTCTTAACAATCATTTAAATTTTTTTTAAAATTTTATACAATAATGGAAAAAAAATTTCGAATTGAAAGAACATTAGTTTACACGCAATTTTAAATTATACAATTTTTAGGGCAATAATTAGGGCTGCTAACTTCTACCCTTTTTTGCGAAATATCTGATAGAGTTAAAATCAATTAAAAGCGAAATCTTTCAGAATTTTGGATTTTGTCTTGTTGCTCGACTGCTTTCGTAGATTCATTCGATATGGTTACGATAGAAAGTGATGGAAACGTGCCTTTGAATAATCAAATAGGGGCGAACAAACACAAAACATTTAAATTTTAATTTATCTATTAGTTGTTAGTATTTTGTTTTATGCTTTTAATTTTTACTCGTTACTTTTTTCTTGATCTATATATTTTTTACTTTTGACCTTAATTCTGCTTTATGCACAGATATTTTTACTTGTTACTTTTAAATTCCCGTGTATTGATCAATATGCATTTCGGAATTTCGAATAGCAGGAAGTAGAAAGTAGGCGTTACTTTCTACCGTGTCTCTGTGGGGGCTCAAAGTTATTCACAGATCTCGTTTTGAAAATTTATTTCTGGTCCACGCTACACCCAAAAACCTCATAGGATGAAATCCATCACTGATTTCGTTTAATTTGTTGCTTACATTTGCGTCAATAAAAGAAATATTAAAAAAATAAATGAAAAAATTTAGTAAAAAAAATTTCAATTGTTTTAAAATCGATCTCAATACATACCTGTCAAATTTTACGCATTTGGTGTGCAATTTTATTTCTATATTTAAAATGGTAGTAAAATATATAATTTCTTTTTATTTTTTGTACTTATAAACTTAATATACAATCTTTAAAATCACCACTATTTTTAAAAAAATTAAACATATATATAAATATATTTGCTTGAACCTTGATCGACTTTGGTCCTAAATAAACACAGCTGAAAATTTAAATTAATCGGTTAGTGGCGCTCCGCGCCCAACACCGAGATAGTAAAGCTTTCTCAAGATACATTATGCATGGTGACTCTTCTGGATTATCCGGAAGATTTTATTTTCATATTTAAAGTGGTAGTAAATATATACTAGTTTTTCTTTTATAAACTTAATTTTTAAATGTTTTGATCACCACTATTCTTACAAAAATTAAGCACATATATTAATATGCGTTACTTATTTTATTTGTTGCATTTCATTATGTCACAAATAATGTGACATTAATAAATAAGACAAATAAAGTGAAGTAACTTAAAGATTATTATTAAAAATAAAAAAAAACTCTTTTTAAGAGCATTTTTCGTTTAATAAGTAAATACCATACATGCCAACTCTTCTGGATTTCCCGGAAGATTTTATTTTCATATTTAAAGTGGTAGTAAGTATATACTATTTTCCTTTTATAAACTTAATTTTTAGATGATTTTGATCACCACTATTCTTACAAAAATTAAGCACATATATTAATATGCGCTACTAGCATGGTTGTCAACTTAAGTTTTTCAAATACAACGTATTTGTTTGCTTAAAATTGAAGTTTTAATACCACTGGGAAAAATGATAATGGAAGGGATTAAAAGTTGGCAGGTATAAAATACGTATAAGATTTAAAGCAATATAAATCAAATTCAAGGATTCTATTGCTGTTTTGTAGAAACAAATTTTTGTTAAAAAAAACTTTTCTTTATTTCCTTCAAAATTTGTAGTCATATAAAATTATTGTTATGCTCACAAACTTCATTAAAACGCATGTTTAAATTTTAGAAACAAAACTTAAAATAAGATTCAACGTGTCATGGTTTGTTTCTGAACTGCAAATATATGCTTATGTATCCTATCCGTTATGTGTGACAAGATAAAATGTATTGTTAAATATTGATACTTTGTGACATAGGGATGGCTCAAAAATAATGGAAAACAGTGACATCATTTATGGGTAGCCCTCAACTGATTACAAAACTAAATTTAACGATCGTAATACTCCGTTTTCACTTAAGAAATGAGATGAAAAAATATTAACCTATAAATGAAAGCTAAATAGGAAGCATTTTTTTTTTATAAAGTACTTGTACTAAATAAATAAAATTCAGAGATTATTAATTTTTACATTCAATAAAAAAAATAGCGGAATTCATAATTTTTATATAATAAAGAAAATATACTGAAAATAAAAATAGAATACGGATTTGAAATGTTCATGCGTAACTGCAAGAGATAAAAGAATAATTTATAAATACATTTACAGGAAAATTTATCATATAACTTGTGTTAACAATTGTTAAGATGATTCTTAGTCACGAGATAGATTTGCTATGATTCGATGAGTTGAATTCGGTATTCGAAATACATTGAAAATGAAAATAGAATACGGATTTGAAATGCTCATGCGAAACTGCAAGAGGTAAAGGAATAATTTATAAATACATTTATTCGAAAATATATCATGTAATTTGTATTAACAATTAAGATGATTCAAAATCACGAGATAGATTTGCTATGATTCGATGTGTTGAATTCGGTATTCGAAACGAAATACATTGAAAATGAAAATAGAATATGAATAAGAAATGTTCATGCGAAACTAAGATAAAATTGGAACTAATAAGCGATAAGTGAATAGTTTGCAAATAAAATTTGAGGAAAAATTATAATTTAATATGCATTGACAATCGAATCTAATAAACAAGATAGCTTTGCTATGAATCGTTGAATTTGGGTCAGTAATTAGAAGTAATCATTTAATCAGATGAAACACGGTACATCATTCCCAAAATACCTTCGCCTACTTTTAGGTATATATACATATGGTTAAAAATGTAATTTTTTAAAGTGGTACGATTTAATACTTCAAAACTTTTATTTATATATTTATCTAACAGAGCTGTCAATAGAAATAAAAGAATAATAATAGTTACAAAAATTCGTAAAAATTGATTGATAAACTTAAATTTTGACTAAAATCTAATTGTACAAGAAAGAGTACAAACGCAACACACTTTTTAAAACAATTAAAAGCAAATTATAAATTCCTTTTCTGAACCAATTCTATTGTGGGACGTCCTACTTGTATTTAAGAAACGCCTTCTATATTCACGTCCTGTTGCTATTCCAAATTGAAAGGGTAAATTAAATGTAAATGTATTCTTGTATGTTAGCGTTTAAATCAAAATGTCATCGCTGATTTGTATTAGAAAAAGTATAATGTAACTTTAACCCCTTAAAGGGCCATTTATTTCTAGTAAAGGTAAATTAAAGTATTTTTGGAATTGAAATTGTTTTAAGAATAGTAATTGATATAAGAAAAAAAAAAACTCATATAGTTTATAAAAATGCCATTTTTTTTAGAGGTAAATATATTTAACACAACCTATTAGCATCTTATTGACTTTTATTTTTCTTTATTTATAAAATAAATTTCATAAATGCTGCAAACTTCAAAGGAATTATGTATTTTATAACTTTTATACGTTTTTGTAAACTAACAAATGGCTACCAATTTTATTCAAACGCACTTCAAGAAATCTGAAGTCATTAACAAATGGAAACCTAATTTAAATGTGGTAAAAAAGTGGTGGGAAGTATACTTCCCACCACGAAGGCCGTGGGAAGCATACTTCCCACGTCCTTCGAAAGGGTTAAAAAGATTTTATTCAGTATTTATAAAATCCCTTCCTTGACCAACCGTTTCTTCAGTAGGGCGTCCTACATGAATACATAGAATCGCCTTCAAGATCTAGTTCGCTTTCCGATTAAGATTAAAGAACAGAGTGATTCAGTACAGAGGTTTCCACCTTAGAGATTTCCATAGCAACCCATATCTGGAACAATCATCTTACGGTGCGAGGTACGATTCCCGTTATAAGCTGGCTATTCATGCGCATTTGAACATACGAAGATGAAATATTATGTAATTAAATTATCTAGATCCTATATTAGTTTTACGTTTTATAAGTTATTAGTGTGAAAAGAAGCCTCGGTGGCTCAGGGAATAGAGTGTTCTCCCAATGAGGTGACCTAGGTTCGAATTCCAGTGGTGTCTAGTTGATATGAATTCTACTCACGAGTTGCACCGACCACAGTGCTGAGGTAAAATATCATCAGTGGTAGATAAACCATCGTTATAGCCCTCTTGCCATCTGGCTAACCGTAGGATGTTTTCGTGGTTTTTTCTCTCCAAGCAACGCAAAATTGGGCTAGTTCTATCAAAAAAGTCCTTCTACAAGACTAGTTTGTCCAAATACTTGATCTAGGATTTCTCTTGTCTTTTGGGTTGGATTCATAATTATAATGCTGCAGGATTGAACATTGATAGTCGTAAATTAAGAATTGGGTTGTCTGGTCAACACCGATTATAATTTTTAAAAAATGAAATGTTAGTGTTAAAATTTTCATTCAAAGAGGCCCAGAAACTGATATTTTATAGT
Source organism: Parasteatoda tepidariorum (assembly GCF_043381705.1). Classification (NCBI taxonomy): domain Eukaryota; kingdom Metazoa; phylum Arthropoda; class Arachnida; order Araneae; family Theridiidae; genus Parasteatoda; species Parasteatoda tepidariorum. Next base: position 65,861,397 of record NC_092212.1, on the reverse strand, counting down.
AATTTAAGGATTTGGAGACGAACTCGAATACTTTATACCTTTTTTGGATAGTTAATTACTGCAATATACAAATTACGAATTTTTGTCATTTGGCAACGGATGGTTGAAAGCGAAATGACGAATTTTCGTCACGCGGACAGACATGTGCTAATTTAGGATACATTTGTTACTTGGTAGAAATTTATTCAAAAGAAAACGAAAAACATAAACATTATTGATTCAGTTGGTAGTGTGAAGTTATATTCCATGTTTTGAACGGTTGGACAAATAAGCCGCTTCTTTATGTATTATCGATGAGGAAATAATAGTGTTTAGAAAAACATAAACAAAGTTGGCGATATGGCTACGCTTCATTCAAGATTTGATTGTTTATTTATATAAAGCTGATTCTATATTTACGAATCTCATGATTTCGAGGGAAGATTTAAAGGAGTTGTTTTTCTAGGAAAATGAAAATCACACCTTAGTCTCTAAGCGAAGCTTTAATTTTAAACCTTATTATCTTGCTGAAAAGGACTGTCATGGCTTTAAAACGGCAAAATAGATCAAATAGCAAAAATAAAACGTAAAAAAAAAAAATTATCTTGCTGAAAAAAACTCTCTTGATTTTAAGACAGATAAATAGATCCAGTAGTTAAAATAAGAAAATGAAAAAAAAAGAAAAAAAAATATCTTGCAGAGAGCAACTGTCTTGACATTAAAACGGAATAATAGATTAAATTGTTAAAATAATAATAATAATAATAATAATAAAATTCTTTTGCTGAAAAAAAAACTGTCTTGACTTAACGGAAATAATAGATTAAACAGTAAAAATAAGAAAGTTAAAAAAGTGAAAAATATTGTCTAGCTGAAAAGAACTGTCTTGACATTAAAAAAGAAAAATCATATAGTTAAAATAAAAATAAAAAAATAAATAAAAAATTAAAAGTGTTGGTTTATTCTGCATTTTTGCACTACTTATAAACAGAACTTTATTTTTACTTAACCCTTTTGAAGGCCGTGGTAAGTATACTTACCACCACGTTTTACCACTTTTAATTTAGGTTTCACTTTTTCAATAACTTCAGCTTTCTTGAAGTGAGTTTGAATAAAATTGGTAACCATTTGCAACTTTTAAAAAACGTATAAAAGTTATAAAATACATAATTTCTTTTGAAGTTTGTAGCATTTAAGGAATTTTTTTTTTTTAATAAAGAAAAATAAAAGTCAGTAAGTTCCTAATAGGTCATGTTAAATATATTTACCACCAAAAAAATGGCATTTTTATAAACTAAATGAGTTTTTTTATATCAATTACTGTTCTTAAAACAATTTCAATTCCAAAAATACTTTAATTTACCTTTACTAGAAATAAAGGACCCATTAAAGGGTTAAGCTATATATATTTTACATATCATCCATTTACATTTTTTATATCATCGATGTTGAGTAAATCTGCTAACATATTTTGAGATAGAAAGAGAGAATAAAATGGAGGTTGGTGGGTAACAGCGTATGCAACCATACACGTAGAGTTATCTAACAATCAATTCTCAGGGCACGTTCTTCCTGTCATTTTGCTTCTTTTTAGCATGCACTGTATCTTTTAGTACATATGATGTTTTGCTATACCTGAGTATGTTGCTCATCCGATAAGTTATTCTTCTGGTATAGCATACCTCACCATAAAGATTCTCGCGTATTCGATGAGCTTCTTATGCTTCCCCTTTCTATATTCTTTGGTTGAAATTAGACTGATAGAACCATATTTGTTTATGAACTAAATAGAAATTACAATTTGTTCAGTAGTCATGACAACTAATGTCACAAAAAAATTCACACTTCTTATGCTTTACGTTACATTGTTTTGTTGTGCAAAAACTATAAGTATAGAGACTTAAAATTTCAAAAGTGTGTAGAAAGTGAATAAAAAAAATTGACATTCCGTTTTTCGGTAAACCGGATTCCTTTATAAAACCGTTAATTCGAAAAATATTAACTGTTATTTTTAAAGTAAGAAAAAGAAATAAGCGAACCGTTATTAAGTCTATGGTAATGCAATTAAAAAAGTGAAATTTGACCAGCCGAAAGGCCTTTTTATAAAATAACGAGTTTTTTTCGAAAATCAAATTTGTCCGATAATTACTGTAAGTTAGTATTAAGTGCTATATTCTCATGATTTTTTAAAAATATTTTTCGCTTTAAATAATAATTATTTTTCCATTGTTGTAGAAAAATTAAACTCTCTCGCAATCTACATTTTATAAGCTTGCCTTTGACTTGATGTCAAAAGTAATTTTAAAAAAATGAATACATATGACGAAAAAAGAAATGAAAATAAAAAAAACTGATTAATTTAATAAAAAAAATTAGAATGAAAAAACCTCTAGGTTTAAATTTTTTTTTTCAGGTACAGTTGATTATTTTTCAAATCCAGATATCCTTTCATGCTTTTTTGATTCACTTATTTCTAAAATGTATTTAAATGAAATTATAATAACTGAATATTTTATAAGCAAAATGATTTTTTATCGACTTTTAAGGAACAAAACAATAATGGCTGACAAAAAACAACGGAGGTTGGGCGGTAAAAACGATTAAAAAAAATAATGCTGCAAAAAATATTGATTTATTTTAGTTACTTTTTATTTATTTGTTCATTATTTTTTTTACTACCAAAAAGAAAAACACACCCTTCAGATTTATTATTATTTTTTTTTAAATTCTGAAAACTAGAGCGGTGGTGGCTCAGTGAGGTAACGTAATGGCTCAATGAGATGAAGTCGTCTCCAAATGACGTGGCCCGGTTTCGAATCCTAATGATGGCCAAAATGAATTCCTCAATCAGCACACAGCACCCACAGTGCTAACGCTATATATCCTCAGTGGTAAACGGATCATGGGTTAGATTCCCCTTGCTGTCAGGCCAACCGTGTGTGTAAGAGAAACAGAATAGTTTTCTACTTTTAAGTTCGCTTGAAAAACTGAATTTTTAAAATTTATTTTATTTTCTTATTTTTAAATTATTTTATTCTCTTTCTTAAAAAGAAAAAAAAAATTTGTATGTTGCATGGTTTTTGTCAAAAAAAGGTAAAAATTTCTATTAGCCATATAATGGAGATGAATTTCGATTTATTAATTTAAAATTACAATTTAAATAAGATAAGATAAAGATACATTTAAAAAATTGATATTTGTTCACTTTAGCTAGGCAAATTGTGATTGGAATTTCAATTGACATTGGCAAAAATGGCAAAAAATTCACTTCTAGCTCTCAGAAAAGGAATTGAACATGTGTTGCACGGATATATCACTCTTCACTGTGAACTAGTTTAGCATTCTCATTCGGTCACCGCACCTTCGAGGAAAATAGAGAACCTAATTGATGAGCTTTTCGCAGGAAACTATGTTTCACTCGTGGCTGGGTGGCCCAGTTGGTTTGTCGTCGGCCTTCTGAGCCCAAGTCTACGGGTTCGATCCCCGGCCCAGACACCGGATTTTCAGGTTGCAGAAAATCCTCAGCGGCCATGTCGTATGATTATGCGGCATGTAAAAGATCCCTGGAGTGCCTTATTGGCTGTTGGCATTTCCACCAAATTTAAATTCCTGGTGCACTTTAGCATCCAAATAGAGTCTTGGTGCTGCCATCTAGTGTGTCAGAAACTAGACGTCCAAATTAACATGGCCAACTGTATCTCACCCATTGTGGTGGTCCTGAAAGAGTAGATACCACTTCTGGAGAACGCACTGGGTCTGCTCATCGGGAAGACAGATTGTGCAGCTCATAGGAAAAATAAAATAAAAATTTTTTCACTTAATCAGGTTTTCATATTTTTTCGACGGTCATCATAGGGGTGGCAACCACATTCGATCAGAAAGAAAAAACTCCTACCCCAAAAAAGCTGAACATCTTTAATCGTTGATCTAGTTCAACCTCGGCTTTTGACCCACCATTACGAAAATTATCTGCATTAAACACATGCTTATAAAAATGAAGCTTATAAATTAATTTCCGAATTTATTTCTGTCAATCAAATTGGCAACAAACATAAAATAAATAAACATTTGTTTTAAGTAATGGATTTCAAAATATCAGAAGTTTACTTAGTTTTTTACCATATAATTGATTCTTAAATTTCTTCAGATCAAATTAAGATGAATGAATCACTAATTAAGCCATCCCGCTTGAAGGAGGTATTAAAATTTCTAGAGAGTAAAAGTTACGAATTTAATCAATTTCTAAATAAAGGTAACTTTACTCGGTGCATTCTTTTTAAGAATAAATATTCAAAAAAGGAGATCATCGCCAAACTTGTCGTTAAGCCAGCAGTTGGAGAATTGCATTATTGGTCAGAATTGCGCCAAATCAATCTAAATCCTCTCCTGCATGTAGTAACTGCTGGCCAGGATATGTACATTTTCATTTCGCCTTTTGAAAGAGAAACATTGCGGGACGTTTTAAACTCTAGTGTCTTCCTACAACATCCAAAGTGCTTTCAACGCAAGTTATTCTTTGTCAAAGGTATACTCAAAGGTTTGGAATACCTCCACCAAAAATCCCTTTGTCTGCTTAATGTTTGTGATGAAAATATAGCTATATGTAAACAAACTGAGAATGCTATTATTTGCAACTTCAGCACTCTGTCGTCAATTGATGATATTAAGATTTCAAACATTTCCCATCCTGGAGTTTCAAAACCACCGGAATTGATTGCTTGTGGAAAAATTGATGGTCCTGCTATTGATATTTGGTCGTGTGGAATAATATGCTTACAAATGTTTACAAGATACATTTTACCATCGTACAATCATGGAAACAACATCTTAAAAGGTTTGACAATCGATCTGCTTAACCAGGTTAACTTTGGTTCGAACTTTGATGAAAGCGTCTTAAATTTAAAAACCTTTCTCGGAGCACTCCTTGCAGAAAATCCACATAATAGGATATCTGCAAGTGGAGCGCTTTCTTTCAGTTTTCTAAACATGAGATGCGAAAGAATTGATAAACGTGCCAGAAATTATTGGCGGAAATTTGACTCCGAGAAATCAAATATTGAAAAGCAAAATGCTTTGAAAATTAAATCAAAAACACATCTTAAAAGACCTAAACAACGAAAAAGGAGTAATCTGAAAAAATCTACTGCATCAACTAATAAATCCGTTCAAAGCCACCAGACTAGTGTAGTTAATGAACTAAAAACTAGTTTAGTTGAAGAACTCAGAAGTAGCTTAGTCAACTCGAAGAAAAACAAAACTAGACGACAGTTGTCAAGCTTTGAGATGTACAAATGCAGACAGTCTAATCAATGCTACCAAGAATCACCAGTCAAAAAAACAACTTCTCATCCAAATTTTTATGAATCTAAAAAGAGCCATTACTCAAGTTCTAGTGGCAAATTATCAAGTCTGTCTTTTTCGTCCCCAACCTATGATAGCAGAATAATTAAAGAGGTTGATGATTCCGACGAAAATATTTCTTCTACTTCCTCCGGAAAAAATATCTTTGGTGAGAAAAATGGTTTGAATCTTGATATAATGGCGTTAAAACCGAATCAAAATCATACAATCTCTTTATCAAAGGAGCCAGAAGAAAACTTTGTCAGTGAGTGTAAGACCACAGGTTCACGTAAAGTGGATTTGAACTTGAAGAAATTTAAAATTAAGAAATTGAGTTCTGAAAGTTCAAATTCCGAACAGTCTAAAACTAATTTTTCGTGTAAAAAGGGAGTGAGTTCTGTGTCTTATGAAGCCTTCGAATCTAGGTTAAATAAATCTGTCGAAAATTCAGCTGAACTAACAGAAAAAAGAACATGTTCTGGTAGAAATGAAGAGATAAAAAGAGATAAATTTAAGTCATCAACAAAAACGAGAGAAAAGTTTATTATTGAACAGGATACAATTAGTTTGAGAAACGCTAATTTGAACATCAAAATTTCTAAAGCTGGAACTCGAAGTAATAAGAGTTCAAATTTAAATCTATCTCAGACTTATGTATTAAGTAAAGAGAGAATGTTAAAGAAATCTATTCGAAATTCAAATGAATCCCCGAGAAAGTTCGAATGTTCTAGCCAAAAGGAGTTAAGAGAAAATCAAAATGGTACATTAAAGCTACTGAAGGAGAATGATGAAAATAAGAACACAGGATGTCAAACACATGATGCAAGTCTAAACTTCAATCAATCAAATGCTAATAGTCCAAGTATAAATTCAAATTTCAAACCATCTAGAACTTCTGTATCTAGTAAAAATTGTAAGGGTTCCACATCTCATGGAGAGTTCGATACTAAGTTAAGGAAAACTGTACAAAACCACGATAAATCAACTGCGAAAATAAACTATTCTAATCCAAAAGAGTTTAAAAAAACTCAAAAAGACATAATAAAGTTAAGAGAGGAAATTAAAGAAAATGGATGTGAAACTGAGAATTCAGAATGGGGGAATTTAAACATTATAAAATCAAAAATAAATGCCCCGGGTAGAGAAAACACGATTTCTAAGCGATATAGAGCTTGTGTACCTAGCAAAGCTGAAACAAAATCTACAATTTATGAAGCTTTTGAAGATAAAAAGAAATCTACACGAAACCTCTCAGAATCAGGTAAGGTAATACAATGTTCTAGAGAAAATGGCTTATTAGCGGAGACAGAAAAAAATTCGGTCACTGAGTTTAATGCTGACGAAACATATAGTTGTTTAGACTTCAATAAATTGAAAATTAAGAATTCGAGTATTAAGAATATGGAATCTAAACAATTTGGAAATGTTGGCTTGAGTACTATATCTGTTGAAGAACTCGAAACTGAGTTAAAATTTACAGAAAATTCTGCAAAATCATATAGAAAGATGGAACACTTCATTCAAACGAAACTGGAACGAAATCAAAATCGCGAAAATAAGTTATCAAAAGAATCGGAAAAAACTTTTATCAGTGAATCTGAAATTGTAGATTCATGTAGCAATGGTTTCGACTCCAAGAATTGCATAATTAAAAATTTAAGTAAAAACAGCGTGAAGTCCCATCAACATAAAAAATATATAAAGAGTACTAAAGATCTAAACGGCACAGTTCATCAAAAATTCGAAGCTGGTTTATCCACATATAATAAAAACTTTGTTCATTCTTCAAATGATAGTATGAGTTCGAGGGAAAATGAGCTTGAAGCTTACATGATTGGTAATTATCTTCCCAACACGAGGTTTCCAAAGCACATGGATTCTCGTTTCAAGATTAAAAAAACAATTTCCATATCACTTGATGCAAAACATATTTCGAGAACAACAAAAGATTCTAAAGATATTCATCCACCATTTGAAGTTGTGATTACAGATTGCGCAGAAATCGATAGATACAAAGAGAAAAAAAGTAACTTTATGTCCACTTTTAAAAAAATTACGAATATGAAAAGGTTTGGAAGACAGATGTTCTGCTTGTCAAAACAAACAAACGCTGAAAGTGTTCGTGGAACAATCTTAAAAATCGATTCGATATTTTCGAAAAATACCGCAAGAGGTTAGAGAGAAGTATTTTGCGCAGCTGATCAAAGACGCAGTCGTCAATGGGAACTCCTCATAATTTCAGAAATTTATCTCCCTCATTGTCTACACTCACACGAGTATATTTTTCTGAAGCAATTCTAAACTACTTAATTTCACAAATTTTCTGACTATAACCTCTACTCTACTTTTCATTGTATTTTTTTCTTTTTATAATGAAAAAATGCAATTCTAAAAAAGGGGTAATTCTAACAATAAAATTCCCTGTTTGAAATACTGTCGATTCTTTGATTAATAATATGAGAAAGTACCACTTCCCTGTAAAATACTGTATAAATTTGCCCCGGTATACTCTTAGCTGATATATTTTTTAACATTAAGTGCCACTGTCGAGTTTACCCTACACTAATGTTTTTCTTAAGGTTAAGTGCCACTGCCGAGTTCACCCTACACTAATGTTTTTCTTAAGGTTAAATGCCACTGCCGAGTTCACCCTGCACTAATGTTTTTCTTAAGGTTAAGTGACATTGCCCGGTACACCCTGGATCAGAGTTTCTTAAGTCCCGCAGTGGACTGATCGTTAAGACACGGTACCCAGCAGATCACCGAAGTCAAGCATCACTGGCTGCGGTCAGTGTGCGGGTGGGTGACCACTTGGATCAGTCTGCGGTAGGGACCGAGGGTGTGTGGTATTGGTCCTCGTTAAACTGTGCTACCGTAAAAAGCTTGACTTCGCGCGCAGGTCGTCGGGCTACCGAAGCGGGGATGCCATCCCCTCCGCAGAGGATCAAAATTGTGATGGCATGTCTTCGGATCATCCTCCGGGATGTTTCTCAGATCGTCGCCCATAGCTCATTGTGCAGCTCTAGTGCCACGTAAATTAACAACAACAACAGAGTTTCTTAAACTGCGAATTACGAGCCCAATTGGGGTCGGATAAATCAGCGGTCTCCAAAAATGTTTATAATTTTGATAAATTTTTAACTTACGATAATAACCAAATATTTTTACAAAACGCATCTGAAAATAGTGTTAAAAAAATAAAAAAAATTACAGACAAAGAAAAAAAAACGCTTCGAAGCATTATTTTATAATATCGTTCATTTTACTTGATTTCCACGTGTCGCAAAAAATGTTCAATAATTTCTGAAACTGCCATGAACTTGCTTTTATCTTCTTTTTTTTTTACGACACATTTGTGTGAGACGATGTTTTCGTTTTTAACCACCAGAGAATCAAAGTGTCGGTGAAATCTAATGATCGTCAGTATAGACTATTTTACTAAGATTTGATAATTTAATTAAAAATGAACATGCGCAACCTTCCCATTGATACTTAATTATCGCATACGCGCTGAAAGAAGTTAAGTGGCTTAACTCAATAAGTTACCTTTCAAGTGGCTAACTACATTTGATGGACAGATTATAGTTAATGTTTCATTTCACCCAAGAACTTAAATTTACTTTATTATAATTTAACTTTATTAAGTTTTTTGCTTATTCAAAACTATCACAGAGTTCTGTGCCTTAAAATTAAAGTTATTTACTTAAGTATATTAATATATGTATATTACAATAGTATATTACAGTACAAGTGTACAGTACAGTTACAGTACAAGTACAATAGCAATAGTATATTACAGTACAAGTGAAGAAACTGACAATTTCACTCACGTGTGTGTCGGATTCGGACAATGCGTTTGGGGTCCCTCAAGATTTTCGTATATTATGGAGTGGCCACACCGAAAAGTTTAAGAAACGCTACTTTTGACTGACGTTTTCTGATCTGACGTTTTCTGACGTTCTGACGTTTCCAGATTTTATGAAAAAGCATACAATTGCACTACAAATGACTTCAACTTATTGCTAGACAATGATTTTATTGATGACAACACAAAATATAGCCCCAAACTTCCTGGAGTAATACAGACGCTGCCTTTTCCCCTAAATTATCACTCCATTAATTTAATCTCAAAAAAAAAAAAAAAAAACACTCAGAGTTTAAAACACGACAATTCATCGGCACCACAGTATACGGGCAACCCAAATGGGTAACAGCCGAGGAGATGATGAATTGATAACTTTAGTGTGATGAGCAATTCAGAAACGAGTGGTATTACCAGGACTCTTGGGTAATCACTATAACAGAGTCACATACAAGGTAGTTGCCGGACTATCTATGGCTAATAGTATAACCTTTTCTTTGTCGTTGACAAATATTTGTCAATTTCGTGTAAATACGTAAAAAAGTTTCATATCTTTTCTTTATTATTTTCTATTTTATTACACCTATGTAATTGTTACTATTATTCTGATCCCTGTAAATATTATTAGATTCTAAACTAGTTTAATCTCAATTACGTTTAATTTCCTATCGATTTCATCATATGTTCAACAGACTGGTTTCCCACTCATGACTTTATTATTTAGTGCTTGGCACACCCTTTCCCAAATTCTACTCCCAATTCATAGTTCATTCCTTCATTCCTCCATTATATGTTTTAAAAATCAGACGATTCAGTTAATGCCCCTTCGCTGCAGATTTGAGCTAAGTTATTTAATCTTACGTGTACCTTGTGGTTAATATTTTAAAGAGTAGGCGTTACTATCCTTATTCTACAAGTACCCTACCTACCCTACACATCATCTCAAAAACCTGGGGCGTGATCAAAGCTCTGAGACTCCTCATAGGAAAGAACTCAGATATGCCACTTCATCTAAAGAAACTCTAATATATGAACAAGACATAAAATCGATGGCCACGTATGCTTCACCAACTTGGGTCACAGCACTACATCACTTACTAAATAAACTTAACATTGTACGGAATAAACTATTACGATCAATTACAAATGCCATGTACTACATTTGGAATTAAGCATTAATAATAAATGATGATTTAAAACTCTCACTCTTTCACAATATTTTGACCTGAACCAGAAAACGATCAATCTCCAAAGGTATAATTTGCTATGGGCATATTGAGAACTTTGTGACCCGACAGATTTAATGAGCACCAGTCACCATCCACTACACAGGAGTCTTCGGCCGGCTGGATTCGAACTCGCTTTCTCAAAAACGTGAGTCCAGTGCCTTATCAACAAGGCTATCCCGGCTCTATTCTAAGTGCAGCATTACATAGTACTATGTGACTATCAATACATAAGTTAGTCTCGCTTCCAAGAAAAAACTTTCATTAAAAAAGTAGGTGTAGAATATACATCTACTTAGGTGTAAAATCCTTTAGTACAGTGGCTCCCAACCATTTGTGGACCATCGCCCCCCTCTTGGGGTCGGCTGACACACATCGCCCCTTTCTCCTTTTGCTCAAAAACCGTTCATTGTCGCTTGTGAGCAACCAAACAATGAAAATATGCTGAATTATATTTGATTTTAATTTAAATTGTAATGCAAATAAGGAGGCAATTTATCCTGCCATTTTTTTTACTAAAAAAAAATTGTGCATCTGTTTTTTCCAAAAGGAAATTATATTTAAAACGGAATAATCAAAACAAAAGTACATTTTTTTAAATTCATATTTTAATGTAATCAAAAAAAAATAAAAACATTAGCAACTAAAATTTGAGAAAAAAAATGAAGAGTGAGAAAGTATCTACACATTTTTATCACTTCAATGACTGCCCTGTGCTTGGTGTATTTCAGTTAAGGCTTGAATGTCAGGTTTTATGTTTGTCAGATTTAAACGCAGGTCTCCTTTGAAGCAAATGTCCAACCTATTTCTTTGCTTTGTGTGTGAGCAGCTGGAAGACAGAACTAAATCCTCTCTCCACTAATTATGTTGACGGGAAAGAGATGAAGAGCGGTTGTTTCCTCAAATGTGGATAAGTGTTCAAAAGCTTTGCCCGAGCCAACTCGTAGCCATATTTTTTAAAGACGTCTTTAGCCTCACAGTCATACTTCAAATCTGAAAACTCAGTTTGCAAAGAGGAAGTGAGCTTGTCCACTTATCCACAACTTCAAAAGAGAAAGGATCGAAAATCCAATCCGGAATTTCTAATTTCATCAAATCTTTAAATCTTCATTCCATATCAGTTTTTAACTGATCAAGGTGATCAGTAAAAATTAAGATTTTATTTTCAAGAATCTCGATATCTGCCACTGAACACTTCTTAAGAGTTGAAAATTGTATAGCTCTTTGCGACCAATGTTTGACTTGTATCAAACTTGGCGATGAGTGAAGATATGATTCCCTTAGCCTTGATAATGTTCATTTTATTTCCTTGAAGTTTTACGTTGATTTCGTTCATTTTTTCAAAAATATCCGTGAGGTACGCAGTTTCCAACTTGCGTTGCTTCAAACTCTCACTTAAAACAGGATCAGTGGTGTCGAGAAACTCAGTAACCGAATCCAGCAATTCGAAGAAACGGCTCAGTTTCCTTTTGAAAGCCATCTCACAGCTGTATGTAGGAGCAGGAATTCGAAATCTTCATCATTTTCATGGCAAAGTTCTCGGAACAAACGGTTATTAGGAGAATTAGCTTTTATTTTATTGATGCCAGAAATAACCAATTTTTCGCAGCCAAAAGTTGACGATGAATGACATAATGAATGGTGAGATAACTTCCGGTACTTCTTTTTTAAGGTGACCCAGAAACCCAGTATGACAACCAGACATGGTTGGAGCACCATCTGTTGCACAAGCACTTACATTTGTGAGGGGAATTTCTTTTACCTCAAAATAATCTTTGACCAATTTAAAAATCGACGATCCTTTTGTATCTGTGTTCAAAGTTCTTGTAAACAACATTTCCTCGTTAATCTCCTTACTCTCATTTATGAATCTCAGGTAAGCTAATACAATAGCTTTGTTATCTATCACAGTTGATTCATCAATCTGCAACGCAAATTTATCTTCCTTCAAAATTTTGATGAGTTTTGATTCAACGTCTTCGGCCATCTCATCAATACGCCTGGAAACAGTATTATTGCTCAGAGGAACAGATTGACTTATCTTATTGTTCGATCCCTCACCCAACATGATTTCAACAATTTTTTTAGTAGCAAGTAAATTAAGAGTTTCGCCAATTGTGTGAGGTTTATCACATTTAGCAAACAATAAGGAAACTTCGTAGGAAGCAAGAAGACCTTTGTCAAGATCGGTTGTTTGTTTTTTAAATAGTTCATTTAAATTAGGCTGTTTTTCAAATTTAGATTTCAGATCTTGAAAATAACTTAGGGGTTTGCTTACTTTGTCACTATGTAATCTCGATAAATGGTCTCTCATTCGCGAGGGTTTCATCACCTTATTTCTAGTAAATGTTTTAGCACACAAAAGACAATATGGAAACTGTTCATTTAATGACGCGATAAAACGGAATTTATGATGAAAACCGAATACTGACGACACTTTCTTTTCGAATCCATTGACGCTTCAATAAAAATGGATGGAAGCTATAACTATAAAAAATAAGCAAGCAATTTATGGCTGTGCAAAACAAGCTAACAATAATTGACGGTGAAAAACAAGTATCAATTAATAACGATAAAAACAATTAATAACGATATAAAACATCCTAACAATTGACAGTCAAAAACTAATAACAAAATTTAAAAAGGAAAAAGACAATTAAGCGAAGCGAGGGAAATAAATCGATTTAAGAACTGCACAAGAGTAAGGACACTATAGCAATGGCGAGGAGAATCATAGAGTTGGCTGACCAGTACAAAAACATAGCCAAAGCGCCAATTATTTAGCCTTGGAAACTAATTCATCGCCAAATTAAAACACCTTTATACATTTGCGTTTCTGAAAGCTTATTTATGGGAAGAATACATTTAAAGACGAAAAAACTTCAAATACATGTTTCAAGATAAAATCGTCTTACTATGCAATACATCTTTATAATTGTACTCATACTAAAACTGTAATTAATTTCAAGGAAATGCGGAACTACTTTTCAAAAGTTTAGTGTTACATTTCCCGGATGTCTGCTTCTATGGTTACAAGCAACAGCACATTTCTAACGGAGGTGCAATGAAGGAATTGAATGTGACGATTGGTTTACCTGCGGTGACCTATGCCAAGATTAAGACAAAACTATTTTTCTCACGCTCACCTATACAAAGTGAATTTTCCTCGTAACCATAGCACTAGCAACGACGCGACACTGTTGTCTGGAGTTTTCCTGAAAGCCGTATTATAACTGCCAAGCAGCAGAGTTATCTAGCTATAAATATTTCGTCTATCAATCCGTTTCTCCTATTACATGCCTTTTAAAATCAGGGGGCAGGGAACGAGACGAGAGAGGAACATTTGAGAAGAAGTTTATAAAAAAACCTTGTCTTTCAACAAGAGATAATTTTTAAAAGTCAGATTTCCGCCTGCGATGCCAAAACGTATGACGAAAACGATGAGGTACTTGAAATTTTTTAATTTTTAACTATCATAATTCCTTGTCTACACCAGAACCATAAGTTCCATATGTGTTTTCAATTTCGATCTCAAATAGCTTTTGTTATTAATATTAGTACTAGTAGGTGTTGACTCATCGCCCCCAGGTTGGGAACAACTGCTTTAGTATAATATACCTTATCAGTAGTATAAAGTAGGCGTTACCTTTTAACAATATTTTTTCCGATTTGTAGAAAATAAAATACCACTTTATTAACAATATTTAAGTTATATTAAATAATAAAAGAGCGTTGGTCAGTTAAACTTATTGAGAGGAAAGCAAAATACATTAATGATCGTCGCTCATGATCAACTAGAGCAACTGATCGGTAAAGATATACACCATACAGTTTCCCTTCCCTCGCTCTGCTCCAATCAGTCGGGAAGTGAGAACGTACTATCGCATTTTTTATATAGGCACTCTACTCATAGTGATAATTCATCGGCTCCACTGTATACGAGCAACCCTCAACCGCGGGGATGATTAATTAAAAACTGTAGTGTGATGAAAAACTCAGAAACGAGTGGTACTGCAGAGTCACAGACATGGTAGTGGTCCAACTATCTATCGCTTACATAACCTTTTCTTTGTCGATGACAAATATTTGTCAATTTCATGCAAATACGGGAAAAGTTTCCTATCTTTTCTCTATTTTATAACACTTGCGAAGATGTTAATATTATTTGATTGTGGGGTAGTCTAATCAAAATTTGAAAGCTTAATTAAAAATTTTACATAATCAAATTTTTATGATGACGAATGCATTTATTTATTATTTTCAGTCAATGCAGCAACAAACCCACCACAATAATCTTGTCACAGAATTTTTAAATGGTGAATTAGGGAATCATTTAGCAAATTATTTTTTTTTTCTTTTCTATAAGACAATTAAAATAATTACTTTAAAATTATTTAAATATTAAAAATCTTTATTACATATGATTGCTATTATGAAAGAATATTGACTAACTGATGATGTTTATTCTTTTTATGCAACATTACTATAAAAATTTCTATATATTGATTAAGCTATTAGGAATTGTTCAGTGCTCTATTTTAAGTAATTGTGTTCCAAGACTTCTTGATATAAATTAAATAGTTTTGAAAAGAAAAATATTATCCCACATTTCGAAGTTTTTAATAATCATGATATCCCTATACTTTGTTACCAAAAAAGATTAGTCTACTTATGAACTGAATATTTTTTTTTTATTATTTCGCGAAGTTCCAATTTGTTTTAAAGTTAGTGAAATTTAAATTGTTTATTTCAGCAACTGTTAATCTTTTTTTTTAAATTTGCATTTTGTTTTGTTGGTCAAAAACGAAATTTAAATTGTTTATTTCGGCAACTTTAAGTTTTTTATTTTTTTTAAATTTGTATTTTGTTTTGCTGGGCAAAAACAAATTGACTTTGTAACGAGAAATTTTGAGGGATATAGAAAAATGTAAGGAATACGACGGAATAATAAATAAAAAAAAAACTTAACTTTTGTTAATTAGTTCGAGAATTTTCAATTGTTAAACTCGTATTAAAAAATACTGCGTGATCCACTTAGCAGTTCGCGCAGCTGGAAATTACAGAGTGGCTGATAGGACCATTCTCATTTATAACTTTTAAAAGTTTTTTTTCTTCTTTTTCTTCATTCTCATTTAAATTTGTTCGAGAATTATGACCACTTTATGCACTTTTTCACCATTTCTTTTGCGTTGAATAATTCCTATTTATTATTTTTCTTCTTTTTTTTTTCCTCTGGGAATCTTCATTTTGCATGCTCGCACTTAACTTCATGTCAAAAGTTACAAAAAAAAAAAATAATAATAAAACACTGTAAGAGTCTGAGATTTAATGCTGCTAGATATTAAGTTAATTTTTTTATTGAAATTTTTTAAAATATACACGACTCAAAAAAAAAAAATTTAAATTATTTCTAGTTTTAACAGTTTACCATGTCCTTGGGGAGGACATGGACTTTGCCCCATATTTCCGCCTGTCCTGCGCTCATCTCCACTACTGTGTGTGGACGCTACTGGGAGGCTAGGGCCCGCATGGGCTAAGTATGTCACTATGCATTCTATTCTATTTATCTCTTTTTGCCTTGTTTTTCCTGTTATTTTATCCTTTTTGTTCTTTTAAATTGGTTAGTCATTGAAAATAAAAATAAAAAAATTATAGAAAGTTATATTTATAAATTTTTAACAATTAAAATTAAATCTTAACAAAATGTGTTTAAACGAGTAGTTTAAAAACAAAATCATCTTTCTTTAAAATCGATTTTTAAGATAAAACATAGTTAATAATTAATCTTCTCAAAAATACAAGTTAAATCAAATCTTTGGAAATGGAATTAATTTACTAAACTTTTAAATTTACTTGATTTTCTAAACTACTCGATTTTTCAGAATTTGACTTTGTTTGGATTTGAAAGTAAAGTATCATGTTTTAAAAACATTATCAGTGTACAGAATTACATAGAAAAAATATATAAGTTACAATTAATTAATAAACATAATCGTTGTAGAATATTTCATTATAAAATAATATTGATGTAATTTTAAATTTCAGGAAAGATAAATAAAGTTGCGTTAAAAAAGTGAGATTGTTTACTTTTTATATTAAGAAATATTTGAACAAGATTAAAAATTAATCATATTAGAAAATTTTTAATTTTCAAGATAATTTATACATTGCAGTTCTAAGTTATATATATGTATATATATATATATATATATAAAACCATTAAGAAATTTTTCTAATGTTCAGATATTTTAACTGGTATTTTTTTTCCTTCAGACGTTCTTAGTTGTAACAGCAAATCATTAATAAGAAACATTCTTGTAACAGCAACTCATTAAAGACAACATTACCCATGAAATATCATTCCATCTATATATATATATGTATATTTGACTTTATCTCGCTATTCTGGTGCACACACATAAAATATTTCTATCTTGCAGTCTATCTTGAACTAATAAGGGGGAGTTAATCAAAGGCAGGTGTGCGGAATGCTTAATTATGGGGTTAGATTCTGGCTGGAACCGTTAGGGAAGGATAGTGCTGTACCCAATATTATTCTGACCCCTGTAAACATTATTACATTCTAATCAAATTTATGTTCAATTTTCTATTGATTTCATCATCAGTTCAACTGATTGATTTCCCACTCATAACTTTACTACTTCATGCTTGACATCCCCTCTCCCACCAATTTTACTAACACTTCACATATTCCCCTATTATATGTCTCAAAAATCCGACGACTCAGTTAATGCTGCAACATGGTATGGCATTGAGATTTGAGCTATGTTCTAAAGAGTCTGGCAGATAACAATTAATAGCTTATTCCGAGCTGAGCTAAAAGTTACAACATTTCGTACGATTTACTTCACGAACAGGGGTGTCACTCTAAAAAAATTTCAAGACTGAAGTTATTTTTTGATCGAATAATACTGTCTAGCGTTGGTTACCAAACTTTTAGAAATTCATAGCTAACTGACACGAAAATTTACCTTTCCTCGATAATATCCAACATATTAAACCATCATTTGATTATTTTCAAATTTTTCTTTATTTTATGTTTTTTTAGCAAACGAAACAAAAATAAGTGCTAACATTGTATATCTTTTTACAACTTTTACTGAACAACCTAAACCATTCATATCTTTATTTTTTGGTCTAGCACTATAATTTTTCTTTTTTTAAAAAATAATCTTGATTTAACTTTGGCCAGCATCACAATAGATGGCAGAATTAGATTCAGCAATAGTACAAATTTAATTACACAAGTAGATGAAGTTCAATCAATTCCATTTGTCAAGACTTTAAGAATAAGATTTAGTGAAGCTGACAAAAAGAAGATAAATTAAAGTCCTGACATCATTACCATATCATATGTTTTCATTAAGATAATATAATATTTTTTTATTTTGACCAAAAATTTTTTTACATTTCTAATGAAGAAAAAGAAAATTTAATTTAATTGGTAGAATTTATAAGTCCATAGATTTTTCTCAAGACTGATTTCAGTCCCCAGGACTGAAGAGTGGCACCCATGTTCACGAATACGAAGAAAAAAAAAGTAAATGTGCCCACCATCTATAATTAATAATAAGATTAATACTTAGCTAATTTCTTAAAAGCTAATGAAGATATACAACCACTTTTTATTAATAAGATATGTTAGCCTCCCTAACATATGAAACAAAACCTTGATTAAAGCTAGCCTTAATGTGAAAATCATTTTACATCTAGATAATCATAAGATTTTTTTTGCATCGGTTTGAATCTTCAGCTAAAATCCTCCTTGTTATGACATTTCCATTGACCATGCAACATGATCCATTTGCTTATGTGTCGCCAGCTAAAACGCCAGTCTTGACGTGACATCACTCTTCCACATTGTAAGAATATATATATATTTTGCAATGTTCTGCATGCAATCAAAGTTTAGATCTTCAGCTAAAACCCTCCTCATTATGAGATTTCCATTGACCGTGCAAGATGATCCATTTGTTAAAGCGTCGCCAGCTAAAACGCCAGTCTTGACGTGACACACTCTTCCACATTATAAGAATATATTTTTTTTGTTGCAACGTTCTGCATCTTCAGCTAAAACCCTCCTCATTATGAGATTTCCATTGACCATGCAAGATAATCCATTTGTTAAAGCGTCGCCAGCTAAAACGTCAGTCTTGACGTGACAACACTCTTCCACATTATAAGAATATTTTTTTTTTGTTGCAACGTTCTGCACCTTCAGCTAAAACCCTCCTCATTATGAGATTTCCATTGACCATGCAAGATGATCCATTTGTTAAAGCGTCGCCAGCTAAAACGCCAGTCTTGACGTGACATCACTCTTCCACATTATAAGAATATTTTTTTTTTTGTTGCAACGTTCTGCATCTTCAGCTAAAACCCTCCTCATTATGAGATTTCCATTGACCATGCAAGTTGATCCATTTGTTAAAGCGTCGCCAGCTAAAACGCCAGTCTTGGCGTGACATCACTCTTCCACGATAGAGATCCACAATATAAGATATTTTTTTTTGCAACGTTTTGCATCTTTAGCTAAAATCCTCCTTGTTATGATGCAATTGCTAATGTGACGCAAGCTAAAACGCCATTTTTGACGTGACATCACTCTTCCACGATACTATGACAACATATTTCGTAATATTATTTATTTTATATTTTACTATCAATAGCTTTTTATTCCATGGAAAAAATTTCTTTGTTTTCTATAAATTTGCTTTATTATTCTGGGGGAAAAAAAGCTTTTTTTTTTATTGGTTAGACTTCCTTTGCTGTAAAAACGTATCGATTTATAAGTGGAAATATGATTTAAAAGGCAATAATAATTTTCTTTTATTAACGACTTGAGAGTCAAACACAAACATTTCATACAAAATAATTTTATATATGTACAAAGAAAGTTTTAAAGTGCACAAAAAATAGTAAAATAATTTACATATTTTCATTAAAATTTTTGACTGCTTTTCTTTTAACACACATTGGAATAAATTACTAAAGTTTCATTTACAAAACACACTGTCTTGTCTCTCAGACGCATCTTCAGTACTTCTTACTATACCTTGAGGCTAAAAAAAAGATATTTACAAATCAGAATATGTTTTGCATTAACATTTAGAGTATTTTATATTATATTACAGAAGCCCCCTAGTGCTGGGCAATATCAGAATTTTATTACTTTATCAATAGATTCCTAATTTGATACTAGATTGCCCAAGGAAGTCATTTTGACTGCTTTTTAATTTCAATTAGAAAAAACAATGATGTATATAATGACACAATTTCTTAGAATTTTGTGACTTTTTGCATAACATATAATTATTTTTATTGTTAATAAATTTTCTAATAGTTATTTATATAACTATAAATAATGTAAAAAATATTAAAAATTAATTTTAAACAAATTTCCTTACACAATCTAGCCATTTTGACTGCTTTTGGGCAATATAGGTACATACTAAGTTTCAGTCTTTCTAGTGTTAACGAACATTTTTTTATTGCTCTTCAATACAATGGTACCCAAATAAAAATTTAAAAAATATCCCATTTAATGATTATATTTAGTGAGAATATTAACAAATTCAATGCTAATCACTATTAATGATAATATATCATATTCTATAATTATTTATATCAATACTACTCATGATGTTACAGAATTTAATAGTTACAGTAGACAATTCTGAGAGTGACATTACCATATTAAGCAATTATTCACTAAATTCACGATATTCAATGACTGAAATATTGACTGAGCTCATGATATTAATTATGATATTCAATGTTCATTGTTGCCGATAATGATCATGACATAATCCTTTGGAGTGCGATAGTTTAGGAGCCTGAACCTGACCTGGCTCTAAATAAGTTGTCGATTGAATGCTTTACGCTAAATACTTACAAGAAGTATGTCATTATGATAAATTTCTGAGTCACGATCAAAATGCTAATATTAAAGATAAAAAAAAGTTATCTCTATATGCTAAAAATTACTAGTCTTTTAGAAGTACGACAATTGTTTTTAGGAAAATACATTTTTCTGCTGTTTAAGTGGGCATTATTATAGGGAAAAGGTTTAAAAAAACTTTTTTTTATTTATTTCTGGTAGAAAAAATAGCTTCTTATTTTAGCAATGTGTAAGTAAACACAGTCTGAGTTATTTTCCCAACAAAATAAAAGTTTTTCAGCCATTTTTAAAATTCCTATGGCACGTTGATCACATATTCCCTTCGTGACAACATACTATCAACATTCACTAAAATCAATAACATCAAAATGCATTGCATTTCATTTTATTTTTACAAAACTTTGTTAATCAGATAGCTACTGACTTACCATTATAAATATATGTGAGGGTGTCATATCTTTAACTAAAGAATCCAGTGACATCTCACTACCTCCTCTTCCAGGGCTTAGCGTTAGCCGCAAGTGAGGTAGAAGGACAAAACCAGGTAATAGAGGGTATAGTATGTAGTTTAATTGGTAAACATCCCGAGGAAGAATTCGAAAGTGCATCTGAAAAATAAAACTGTTTTTAGAATGATACGAATAAAGCTTCTGCTTTAAATTATGTTACAAACATATCGTATGTTAAAATTTTCAAGAAATAGGTATAAAAATTTCTTTGGGAAATTTAATTCATATAAAACAAGATATAAATAAAATGATTAAAATTCTCTTCCTTTTTTTCATAACTTGACGAAAAAAGAATTTTTGTGGAATTTTTTTTTACTAAGTCAGTGAGAGTAATAAGCATGAAAAGAAAACAATATGCTTTTTAAATTAGCCGCAAACTATTTTTATTTAAGCATTTTTGGCATGGGCAACAGAGCTGAAACAAACTGAGGTATAAAGCAGAGCCCGAACGAAAAGTTAAAAAGCAAAAAGATTTAAATTTAAAGACTAAATTGAGCAATTTTCATGAATTTTTTTATCAAGTCAGTGAGCAGTCATAAGAATGATAAAAAGAATACGTCTTTTACTTATGAACTATTTCAATTTAGATATTTCATGCGTGGGTATTGACAAATTGATTTCACACACTGGCCAATATATTAGAAATCTTAGATTAATATTTTATAGGAACTTTTTTTTGCAAAGATAAATGCCCTTATTTATGAGGGCATCGATTCTAACAGCTTCTGGAGTGCAATTATGTCAGAGAATATTATACATTTGAAACACAGACTTTAAGATTTAGTAAAATTAACTGGAAGGGGAAATTAAGAGATTGATGTCAGATGTGCCAATCCAACCAACATGTCTTGAATATTTTCTATTGAGTTAAGATCTGGCTTTGGGGTAGCCAGGGAAGATGTTAGAAGTTAGATTGATGCTCATTAAAGCAATTTTAAATGTCTTTGGCATGATATACAGTTGTATTATCTTCCATTAAATAGCATCAGCTTTGGAATAAAAATGAAACATTGCAAGATGCACTTGATCTGCGATGTCCAGGTAATGTATGTGTTTTTTTTTGTTTATTCTTGACAAACACCACTGCGTCCTTTCTATACCAGGGGAAAATGCTCTACATAAACTAGACTCTTGCAAAGTACAAACAAGGTAAGATGAGCCATGGTGGCTCAGGGTATAGAGCGTTCACCTTCCAATGAGATGAACTAGGTTAGAATCTTAGACGGCTGGACGGAATTCCTCACCTGGCTTGCACAGACCACAGTGCTGACTTAAATATCCTCAGTGGCAGACGGATTATGGGTTAGCGCCTCCTTGCCATCAGGTTAACCATGGGAGGTTCTCGTGGTCTATGTAAAGTAAATGCGGGTAGTTCCATCAAAAAGATGTCTGTGGCGTTGCGGTCTGATTTGCAATATTCCGAATCTACTAATCCCTGACGTTGTATTACGTCGCTTGCAGCTGATAATTGTTGTATGACATAAACCTCACAACTGAATGCAGATTTCCTCGGAGTATACGCGTGAAGTACGAAATCGGCGAAACGCGAACAGGATGCATTCTGATATATCTTGGCCGCCTCTCGACAGTTCGCACACTTTCTCTCTCAGTCGGTTCGTGAGTAACTAGCTAGCAGTTAGGCATGTTCTTGTCAGTTACTCATTTGCAGCTTTTTCTATGCTGCTTGAATGTTACAATTGTTATATTTTATGTTAAAATGTTTAGTTAAATTTACCAAGTTTTTCAGTGTTAATAAAGATAGTTGTTTATTTGAACTGGGAGTGTTGTTTATGGAGTGACACGACATAAACCTGTAGTGCTTTTTCATGAAAACTTTCACGTGGAAATTTATACTAGAGTTGGAGTCAGATTCTTCCCAGAGTTACCAAATATATCAACCTCCACACGTCTATGAAAGCAAATTTTGCCCAATATTTGATCCAGGAGTTCCCTTGTCTTCTGGATTAGATTCAAAATCACAAGGTTACGGAGTTGAACATTAGAAGTAGTAAACCCAAATAATTGGGTCAGCTGTTCAACAATGGTTATAATATATATATAGATAAAAAAAACAAGGTAAGATGGGTTCATAGCTTCATAAGAGTTCACACCAAATTCATCCTCTTCCATCAGTGCAAAACAAGGTGTCAAATTCATCCTCTTCCATCAGTGCAAAACAATGTGTACAGAGTAGAATAAATATATATGTGTACAAAAAGTAAAAAACCATTATTTACCGATTTCTAAGACAGTATTATCATTATAAGATTTTCACAGTAATTGTGATATAAATTATTGTTTACTTGTTTGTTTCCTGCAAACATAAATGCATCACTACTCTCAAGTAACAGTTCCATGTCCTGGACAGCAGTTGTACGGTTGTGGACAAAATATGTAACAGGCAAAGGTTTGCGTGCCAAGCCAGATGCCGGCATTTTCATTTCTAAGTATATTGGTGGTTTTGTGACATCAACTGATGGAAGCAAGATTTCAGTTACCACAGTGGGTGATGTACCATTAGGCGATTTCCTGCCAAAACAATTAAATATGTTCCTCATTATTAAAAAATATATAGATTTTATAGGATTTTAAAATATATTGAATATTATTTAAAACAAAAATAATTAAGCTGTATCAAATTGTTGTTATATGCAATTTATGAGGCATTTGAAGAATGTTGCACATTAATGTTAATGTATGTGCAAATGCTTCTTTTGCAACAGCAATAAGTAATGAGTTAAAATTATCTTTTAGGGATAGAAATTTAGAAAAGTTCTCCACTGTCGAATTTACAAGTGGTATTACTGTAATTAATTATATTTTGTTAAACAATGCTATAAAGTAATTTTGTAGCCGAAAAGAAATCTCATTATATCGTCAATCTCAATTATTCTCAAACTCATTATCAAAAAAATTTTATGATTGATTTGTTCCTGACTAATATTTCTGCTGCGCTTATTAAGTAAGTTTAAAGATATGTGAAATAATATATATTACCAAGAATTCTACAAAATGTAAAGCTTTCTAATTCAAGATTTACGTTGTAAAAGATTTTCAACTGTACTTTACACAGTTATAAACATTAGTCTAAATTAAGATAAAAGACTTTAAATAACATAAGATCAAAAACTTCTTTTTAACTTTAAACAAATAGAAAAAATTAAAGGTAGAGTTTAACAGATCTTTTCAACTCCCCAACATTATGTTAGACCCCATTGCCCTGTATAATTAGCACTAACAAACAACAGACATAATATGAATACACAATGTAACAGACAAATTGCTTTGGAAAATTCCTAAAATTAAATTTCAGCAATGCATGCAAAAGAAATGCTACATTACAGATTAATTTTATTTTTTGAAAAATCAATGAAAATTATATGAAAAATAGAGAATGAGTTGACTGATTGTTATTACTTCTGAATTTAAATTTACCTTTGCCATTTCACGGAATACATTCCAAAATTGACTTTGGTTGGTGTATCAAGAGCTGCAACCAAAATGAAACAATCTGTCCCTGCCTCATTGTTATTTAAATCCACTAAAAAAAAGAAAAAACAGATTTACATATAAAGTAATACAAAACAATTATAAATTATTATTAAAATAAATAAAAAAATAATATTATTTATTAACCGTTATCAAATTAACATCAGTCTGGTGATTACAATTTTTCTGAACTAAACAAGCAATACTTATCAACTTTTTAATTTTGAAATGCATTTAAAGTAATTTTAGAATTTATACTTACAATTTTTCACCATAGACTTGACATTCTTATCAGCAAAGCTTAGGTGATGGGGCTGAAAAAAAAATGCATATTTTTAGTTAATTGAATGCATAATCAGTGCGAAATAATATAAAGGATTGAGTAAATGGAAAAGAAAAGAAATATTTTCAGATTAGTACTTTAATAAAATTAAGATTTAAGTCAAAAAAAATTTAAAAGAATTTAAAAATTGTTTAAATAAAAAAACTTGTTATAAAAATAAATTAAATTTTTTTCATTATATTCTTATTAGCGAGGCTTATGTAATTGCACTAAAAAAATGTTTTTAGTAAAATAATCAGTAACTAACTATAGATATTATGCGTAAATAAAAAGGAAAGTTCAGTACTTATATAAAAGAAAGTGATTTTATGATACATAATTCTAAATTATTAAATAGAATAATATTAAAAAGAATTCAAAACTTGTTTATATTCTGATTAATAAAGCTTAGGCGATCAGGCTAAAGAAATACATATTTTTTATTCAGTACTTATATAAAGCAAACTACTTAATTCCAAAATATTTTTAAAAAAATTATTTAAATAATTAACACATATTATGAAAGACTTTTATTCCATTTAAAATTCCCTTAAAGCAAAATATCTTTCAATTTTTCTTTTGGAATTCTGTCAAAAATTTCATAAGATCATGAAACATTATTATTATATGAAATTAATTACAAAATTCATGCAAAAAATATATTAACTTCATGTTATTTTTATTATGCATATAGATATTATTGGAAGAAGGATAAAATTTTTACAAGCCTCAGATATAAATCAGAATCTTTAGTTTTTTTAATTTTTGGTAATTGCTTAAACAAATTTTTTGAGTTAGAAAGAAAAAATATACTTTTTTAATTCAATATTTGTATGCAATAAAAACATTTAAGTAAAGGTTTAGTTTAAAATTTCAATTCCAATGAAATAAAATAATTACACAATATAACGAATCAAAATCTGCGAGGTTCAATAGATTATAATTAAAATATACATAATTAAAATATATGTGATAATTGAAGTATGTACTAATAAAAAAATACAAGAAGTAAAAAACAATATATTTGAATCATATCACATTTAATTACAGTACATTATCATTTTATGAGCCAGATTAACTTCAAAATCTCTAACGCAAAACAATCGTAATTCATAAACTTGTTAGATTTTATATCTGAGGTTTATTTAATTTAATTCTGAAATTAATAAATACCTGAGCTCATATTTTGTGTTTTAAATTATTTGCATTTAAAAATTATTTCAAAGCATTAATATTGATCAGCTCGAGATAGATATTAATAAGTAAGTTAAATGTGAAATAATCATTTTGAAACATAATTTTATGTAATGCAAAAGCCTCATTTTGCATTATAACGATCTTAATCTTCTTCAATATTAGTACAAACATTTCATATAGTTTGAAGAAAGCAATTCTCACCAATTCAACTTTTGAATCTTCAATATGAAGTGGTAAAGGAGAATAGGAATGCACATCAACCTTAAGGATAAATGGTTCTTCTGAGCGAATTGATTGCATTTCTTCAAACTAAAAATAAAATAACCACACTTTAATACTCAGTACGAGAAAGCTGCACATTTCAGATTCTTCTTCAAATATATTTGTAAGAATTTTTAAATTACAGGGTATTTGCTATATTTTAGATTTTCAAATTCATGACTTTTCATGATTTTCCATGACTAATTCCAAGAATTTTTCATGACTTAACGAAGTTACTAGTTTCTCCAACAAAAACGCGACGATAAATTTAAAAAAGCATTATAATAACATTAATTGAAATGATAGGTATAACCAAAACTTTTATACTCTGCATCTTCATATTTATAGATTTTAAAAAAACTGAGTAAAGAAAGAGTTGAAACAATAAAATAGCTTGAAAAAAAAATACAAAAGCAAATATTTTTTTTCCTACAGAATTATATTCCAAAGATACTTTTCTTGTTCATCAGAAAGGAAAGAAATACTCCTGTTTTTTCTGTTCTCATTTCGGAATTAAAAAAATTTGCCAATGACTGGTTTGCTTCAACTAGAATTTTAAATTGATAAAATTAAAAAAAAATAAGCAATAAAAATTCTTAAATCACAGAAGTTAAAAATATAATTCGCTCTAGAAATGATGTTTTTTCTTTTATTGTTTGAAAGAACACCATAATTTTTAAGGAACATGATAAAATCATTTAATATTCTAATAAAATATGACTGAGTGGTGATTTGTTAGGAATTCAGATAGTTGGAACAGGATGAAATTGGGGGGGGGGATTCCATTTTAAAAATTAGATTTTTCGGAGACCAAAATCCATGGCTTTCCATGATTTTTTTAAAAAAATAGTAAAAATCACGACAAATTTTGTTCAATACTGAAATTCACGACTTTCCAGGTGCGTGGATACCCTGAAAATAAGAAATTATATTGTTGTTGTTTCTAAGGACACTTGGTCTTACCAAGCCTTGCAAATTAAGTTAGGAATGTGTGCCTTTCCTTTGACAAGAGAGCACCATAAGAGTGAAAGAGCACCATAAGACTACATATAGATGGCAGCACTTCTAATTCATGAGGCTATTTCTCAATTAAGATGTAAATCTGAAGGGCAAGAATTTTTGTTTCCCCCGGATCCCAGCACTCACAGTACCGATTAGCAACCGACCACAGGACTCTTGATTTCACAAATTTTACGAGAACATATATAGAGTCGAAGGTCGAACCGTGGCCCCTCTGAACCAGAGTCTGATTCTCTAACCACTGGGCTACCATGGATTATAAGAAATTTTAAATGTTAGTAACTTCTTTACAATAAAATATAGTTACCTACAGTTTAGCAAGAAGAAAAAGCAAACAAATGCATTGCAAAAAATACCATACATTTCTTGATAACTTTTACAGAAGAGAATTAAGAGCAAAAATTTGTATTCGGCATAAGACAAAAAATTCTATCAGTTTCGATCTTCGTAAAAACTAACAAAATAGGTTGAACTGATTAAGAATTAAATACTAAGTTCAGTTCGTCTTTTAATAACTGCTATCTATTATTCATCTTTCATACTCATATTTGTTTTATGGAAATGATTATAAGTAATATCAAATTTTAAGACTCTGCATTAAAAATTAAATAAAATAATTACTTTCATATTCAATATTGCAATTACAAACTCAAATGGCTCAACAGTAAATTTAAAAAATCTAAGTTTAGGAATAAAATCAAAATTTAAACAAAATAATTCTTTTAAAAGTATGAATTACTTTTCTATTCAATATCCTAACTACAAACTCAAATGGCTCAACTGTGAAAACTTCTAAATCTTGAGTTTTACGGCAACTGCAACATAGCAGTTGATCATCAATTTCAATCTTAATGTTGTAGGTAACCTAAAAAAGAAACAAAAATACTTAAATGCTCTTGAAAAACAGAAAAATGATAGAAAATGTCACAACAAATAAATCATATTATTGAAATGTTTTTTCTTCTTTTTTTTCTGTTGGGTTCTTGTTTTTAAAGGGTTTTAAATGTATATAAAATTTTTAGAAGCGTGAAAAAAAGTTAGTAACTTTGTAGCCTTTATAAATTCGTAGCTCTTCTAATCTTTCTGATCTGACTTCATCCAATGCTTTTTTTTTTTTTTTTACTACAATGAAATACTTAAAAGTTTTCAATTAGGCATATTATACAAATTAACTTTAAAGCTTATAAATTACTAGTAAGCTCTTCTGCACAGTATCTTGTTAAAACTACCTTTAAAAAAGCAATATTTTCAAAAAATATTAAATAGGTTTGGAATAAATATAACTGAACTAAAATTTCCTAAAAAAAAAAAGATTTTCAGTGAAGTTTCATTTTTTATTTAATTATTATGGTAGGATTTAAAAACAGTGGAAATAAAAAAAGGAGATTTAAACTAAAAAGTAAATAAAAAGCACATAAAAAAAGTTAAATAAATGAAAAGGTTATGACAAAGTAAAAAAAATATTTTTTTTTTTTAACATTTCAGTTATTCTGTTACTTTATAACAGTTTCGTTACCAATATTAAGTAGTTTAATGGTATTTATGGTTTATTTTCATAGTATTTCAAGGATAGGTTATAGTTTAGTTTTAAAGAACAAAATATAAGTTATTCATACATGAATAAACTGAAATAATCCAAACATAAATAGAAATATTTCAATTAGCTGAATTTTTTAAAAAAGGGTAAAGAATAAATAAAAATAAAAACTGAACATTAAAAAAAAATGGTTATGAATAAATAATCTAAATATGAAGACAGGTTTTTCAGTCAAGTAAAAAAAATCAAATCATAATAAATGTCTTGTAAGGTAATAGGTAAACAATTTGACAGTGATTCTGTCATTCTAGTAGGATTTTGACTGTAAAGAATTTCAATAGTTTCATTAATAAATAATAATAGTTCAGAAAACTTAGGACAAGTAATTTTTTTACAAAATTATTTTTAATGGAGATTTTTTATGCAATTAAGATAAAAACATGAATGTAAATCTTTTCTAACAATAATTAACTATGTAACTCATGATGGTATCATCTGATATAGAAAGTGAATCAATACGCTGCATGCAAAAAATGGCAATTAAAATTTATTGTGCTAAATAGGAATTAAAAAAAGATAAAAATTAAACAATTAAATAAAATTTTGAATACAAAATAAGCATAATTAGGGAATCACAATTTTATTGTAACTTTTGATACTAATAAACTGAACAGTCACACAAAATTAAAATTAAGTATAACTACTTATCACACAGCTAACTAACAAAGTAATAAAAATGATTAAAAAACCATAAACAAAAATAAATTAATGAAATACTGTATTTATTTGATTTATTTATTTTAGTGAGGCGATTTCATTTGTTAAAGCATAAATTATGTGTTTGAACCAGCCTATCAATAATGAATAAAATAATCTAATTACGTCAAACACTAATCTTCGCACAGATATGTCCAAGGCTTTCATATAAATGCACTTCTGAACCTGAAAAATAAATTTAAAAAAATTAGAAGAAAAAAAACTGCCATGAATAATTTTCATTTAAGTATCTGATTCTTTGATTTTGCAGGAACAATCTCCTACAAAGGAACAAAATTACAACCTTCAAAAATTAACTGAATTCTAACACATTGGAATATAGTGTCTTCAAAACAAATTTGATCATCAATTTGTGAAAAGGATGGTAATAAGTTATTAAATAATTATTGAGTATCAATAAAAAGTTTAAAGTAGGGAGCTTTAGAGATAACAAGTACATAGTTAAAAGATAAAAACCATGAAAAAACACAAAATGCATATTATCATACAAATTAAAGTCATAAAAGATGAGAATAAAGAATAAATAAGCAATGATAGTTGACAATAAATCTATTAAATTACTTTCTCCTTCTCACAAGGTTCATACAGAGATCAGAATAAGAAATCCAAGGAGTATCCATTGAGTCCAAAATGTAAAAACTTTGTGTAAAAGATAACTAGACAGTTTTTTTAAAAAATTAAATAGAAAGAACTTGCAAAAATGTATATTTTGCATAAGATATTTTTTTCTAGCTCCTTTGAAATAAACTTTGACTTTGTCAAACTTCATCAAGAAAAATAAGGTTATAACTTTCACACATAAAAACATTTTCCAATTTCAAATATTTTAAAAATTAACATAAAAACCTACCAATCTTATATTTTTAAATTTGAATACATAAGAAAATCTAAGGCACTTTATACAAAAACAAAAATCCCAGTAAATCCTTAATTAAGTTTGCTTGCAACATGTAAAATTAAAATTATTTGCTGTTATTTTTTTCTCCTAACTCTTTGCAATTGGAATTTTTTTTCTTTTAAAGTTTTTCTTTAACTATTAGATTTTGACAGCTAAGTCATATCGTTTCGTTTACCTGCTTGGACAGCAAATTCATCAGCGGACTTAGTAAGTTCATCTATATAACGCAATAATCTAAGGAGTTTCTAAGGACTAATTTGGAAATCTAAGTAATTCCAAGTACTCCTTGGAGACTTTTTTATTTCCAAGGAGTTTCTAAGGAAGTATACGGAGTCTGTACGAACCCTGTAACTCAGATTGGTTCAATGTAGAAACCAAGGAGACTGCTAGTGCTCAAGACAACTAGCAAATGGAGATATTTCATCAAACAGACAATAAGTTTGGCCCATATCTCCCTTTCTCCAAAATTGTCTTTTATAATCTCAAGTATGCTGCTTTCTCTACTTATTTACTACTCAAGAGGCTATACGGACATATTGGAACTGTATATGATCCCTGAGAAATACGTAGCAAAGTCAAAAAGTTCCCGGAATAGGTCAATTACAAATTATTAAAAGAAAAACAATAATTTACATTTATTAGACTTTAAAGTACTTTCCTCCTGCATCTACACACTTCTTCCAATGTTCGTATAACTGTTCGAAAAATTCCGGAAATCCATTTTTTGAGAGGTCCGCATTTTCAATCACCTCATTTGAATACACAAAATTCAAGTCCACTTAATTTCATTTTCAGCCGTGGAAATAGGTAAAAATCAGCTGGTGCTAGGTTGTGAGAACAAAGAGGGTGTTCCAGTATGGTAATATTGTGCCAAAGAAACCAATCATTTGTAGCCCATTTTACAGGTCGTTTATGCTTAATTGTATCTCAGATTCATTTAAGGATCTCCAAGTTCAGAGGCAATAGCATTAATCAACAATCGCTTATCCGCACCCATGATATCTTGAAAGCGCCCAACAGTGTTGTTTGCGGTAGAAGGGGAGGGCGCCCAGTCGGAGGATTATCTTCGTTGCTTGTGCGACCTTCACAAAAATGCTTATGCCATTTGTACACAGCTGTTTTTTATGCGTTTCGTTTCCCTATGCACATCATTTCTATATGCTTTATTTAGCATTTTGAGAGTCTTAGAAGGAATTTCCTGAGAAAAATTCAGATTTTAATATTTGAACGCTGCTCTAAAGACGAGATTCAATGAATCCGATGAATCAAAAATTCTTTTCGTCAGAAATGACCTGCAGCTAACGTCGACAGTACCAGAAATAAATTCCAGATAACTGTATATTTTCGTTATTATTGCTGTCTAACTCTAAAAAAATATTTCACCTCAAATGAACACCTGTGTGAATGTAGGCAACCTTTCTGAGAATTTATTTACTCTACCTCGTATTAAGTAAGGTGAAAGAGATTCTTGAATTAAGATGATTCTTCTTGAAAATATACTCCCATATTTGCTTCAAAACAATTGAGATTTTTCGAAAAAAAATATTCACAACCTTCTATAGTTTTTATTAAAAAAGGTCAATGACATCTGCAGAAGCAAGTTGTTAGCCAAGGTGGTCAAGGGAAGTAAAGGCTTTGCAATGTTGTTATCGAGCATAAAACTCAGGATCTTAACAATGGCAGTTCAGTGCCTTAACCAATATGCCTTCATGGCTTATCATTTGTTTATAAAATGATTTTTACTGTGAATAACTCACAGTTATGGGACATAACTTTACAATGGCAATATAGTGAAAAGTTAAAAATACAAATGAACAGTAATTAAAACTATTATTTAAAACTTATAATGTGAATTATCAATTGTAGATGTTTTCACTAGTAATGTAAATAATTGTAGCATAATATAATAAAGATGTCATTATTTTGAAGAAAAAAAATGCATATACTTGTTTGATTAAAATTTACTACATTTCCCATTGACTTCAAATTGAGAATTGAAAACATGGTATTTTTAGGTTTAAGAACATGCTATGGTTTGTTTTAAGCATAGAAACTTAATTTATTCTACAGAGAAGATTTACTGTAATGTTATAAATGGCTTTTTATTCATGTTATTTGTAAAAATTTAAAGCTAGTTTTTCTTTACTAAAATGTCACATTGTATAATTAATCTGATGAAAATAAGAAAGTACCTTTTCTCCAGGTGCTATTTCTCCCAGAGGTAAATCACTTAAATATTGCATAAATTGCTGTGGTTTTTCCATTTTGTCTGAGATATGAGCTTAAAAAGAAAGAAATTACAATTAGAACTTAAAAAAAAAGATAAAAATCCAGAATGAACATCTTGGCTATTTCCAATGACTATTTCAAATTATGTGGAAACATCCTGTTAAACCTCTGCAAAAATTTCCCGCAAAGAGCAGAGAAGTGCAATAAAACAAGCAAAAATGAATATTTCAGTATGTTTATGAAAATAGGATTTTTGTGTTTTGAAAAGGGGTCACA
This sequence comes from Parasteatoda tepidariorum, assembly GCF_043381705.1. Lineage (NCBI taxonomy): Eukaryota > Metazoa > Arthropoda > Arachnida > Araneae > Theridiidae > Parasteatoda > Parasteatoda tepidariorum. Next base: position 65,828,553 of record NC_092212.1, on the reverse strand, counting down.
ATTGCATACTAGTTTTACATAACAGTTCCATTATTTTTGTCATTTAAGATAAACTTATTTATTCCAACAAAGAAAAGATTCAAAAAGTAAAATAATAATTACACGTTCCTACTTTAAAGAATACTCACTGTTTTCATGGACAAACTGCTCTTGTCCTTCCTTCAAGCCGACATTGATGACTACATTTTCTATTTGGGAGATTTCATCATTTGTGATGGAAAGATTGAAAGCATAAAACTCATTAATTAGAACAGGTGGAGTGTGATCAACATCAATAGTAATATGAGCATTTCTGGGAAGGACACTAAAAACAGAACAATAAAAGACTCTAAATTATGTTTTTAAAACAAAAGGTAATATTTTAATAGAAATTTTAAAAAAAATATTGTAGAAAATTATATTATATTGCAAACAATAGTAATGAGGATCTAAGTGTAAATATGGTAATATAAAGCTATTGAATTCTAAAGATTCAAGGAATTTATAAGAGGCAGGAATAACAATGAGAAAAAAAATATTGTGTTGAATGACCGATGTTGTAATAAATCAGATTTTCACCAAGTTAATTTTAATCTTAATGATTAAAAGGAAAATTATAACGTTAATTAATTAGTACAAACCAAGAATTATGTTACAAAATCAGACACAAAAACATATTTTCATAGAATAAACATATTTTTTTTTAGGGATTTATGTTTTTGGTTTTGAGTAGCCTCTTAAAGTTCAACTTAATCAAAAGAAAAACTTAAGTATTGTTTTACAAAACACTTATAAATGAGTTATAACATATACTTAGGAAACATAGACCTTCATAACAAAAGATGACAATGCTCTCTCAATATCTCAATATTTGAAAGAAGAGTAGTGGTGGAATTTCTAACAATGGTGTAGAGAGGAAAAGATACAACTTTGAACTATATAAATTATATAAAATAGATGACATCATAAAATCAATCAGATTAAACAGAATGAGATGGACAGGCCACCTGCTATGAATGTACTGAAGCAGAATTTCCCTGAAAGATATCAATGTTAATCCTTATAATAAAAGACAGAGGCAGAAAAAAAAGATTGTTCAGAACAAAATTTTTCTATAATTGAAGTAAAGAATTGAAGGACAGTAGTCTACAAAAGAGTGGACTGGAAAAATCTTCTAAAAAAAAGGCAATGCCCAACCTGGGCTGTTATGCCACCAATAATGACAAGGATGATAAAAATATGGAAAGGGGGCAAAAGTTAGATCCTTTAGTACTAATAAATTTTTTTGTGTGTATTTCATCATCACAGGATTATCAGATTATCTGCAGCTTATTTTCCCCCTCAGATTTAAAAAATAATTATGGCAGATTTCTTCTGAAAATTATCACTATACTCTGCTGTAAGTTAAGAAAAGACTATTGCAGTCTCGTGATTTAAGTAATCATCTGCCTTTATTTAGTTATCAAATTATACAAATATGGTTTCAAAAACCTTTAAAGCTTTTGAAAGTTAAACACGTCAAACTGACAATTAATTAATGCTATCTCATATAATATAAATCACAGAACTATTAAAAAAAGGTTATAGTATCAAAGTCTCATTGGAATCCTAGATTTAAGGGCATATTTCGAATAAAAAGGAGAGAATTTGTACATGAAAAAGAAACAACTATATGATGTTGCAAGAGCATTGAGTTTGATTGGACCACTAAACCTGGTGCATCTTACGCTCACATGCCCTTAACAAATCAAATGCGAGAGATAAGGAATTGTTACTTTTGTTTAATTGTAGAAGAGTCTGCAAGAAACAATATTTATTATTTATTATTAATCGCGAATTGATTATTCAATAAGTTTTATTTTCCTCATTTCACATGACTTAAGAAAGCAAAAAAAAAAAAAAAAAAAAAAAAAAAAAAAGGCTGTGCAACATTGTTTCAAGAGTTTGGGTTTTTGTTGATATTTTTGTTCGCTCTTGGAGGATGATTTGACATACATTTAAATACAAACAGGCTCTTTCCATAGGGATAATGGTTTTTGGTTTTTTCTTAACTTGAAACAGAGTATAGATTAGGTACCCCTGAAAAGAAGACTGTTTTCACTGGAAAGGATATAAATAAGCAAAAGAAAAAATACATATTTATGTTCCTTCAATTCTATTATTATTATTTTTTTAATGTAAGTGCAATGCAAAAATTATTGTATGGCAAAAAACTATTTTAAGCAAAATATGATTTTTTAATAAATAAAAAGATCTAAATGTCAAAACCTAGTTTTACCATTAATTTTCTTGAAAAATAATATTTTTTATTTTTCAGAATTACTTTCCTTTAGCCTAATGCAAAAAAAAAAAAAATTATTTAGTAGATGGATGCCTGAGGTGTTTAGATAAGTCAATTAACCTTAATGTTTAAATAAGAAAGTTAAAGTAAGTACACAGTTCATCATTTAGTAGATAAATTTGGTTTAAAGCTGAAAAAGCAAATTTGTAGCAGTGTCCACTTTTGTAACCAATTATTTCCAGCTCTGTTCACTTTTGTAAACACACACTTTGCACACGTCCATTCATGTAACCACACATTTCAATCTGTGTTCAGATTAAAAACTCCACGACAAAATGTTCTTAAAATTTTGGTTTAGATCTAATATGAATATCTGATGCGTGCCTAAGCCTACAAAAGCTTTATCTTAAAAAGAAGAAATATTAATTTAAATTATTTCTTTAAAATCCTGCAAAAGCAAACATTGCTTTTAAAAATTGTTTCAGAAAATATGAAAATGTTTGACAAACATTTTTTAAGAGATTTATAAGAAAATTAAAAAAAAAAAAACAAGTGAAGAATTCAGTACAGAGATTTTAATGGGTTATAATATAATATTGCATTCACGGAACAACAAATCGTACTTTATAAATTATTCATCACAATAAAAGGGTCACAGTAATGGAAGGTTGTTTTAAAGAGAATACACTGCATTTAACAAAACTATGATACAGTTATAAAGAAATATTAGAGAATGTAAAATCACCTAGCATGGAACAGAGGAATAATATGTTGAAATGTAGGATCATCACTAAATGAGCTAGCTTTAGGGGTTATAGGATATGATATTTCAGCAGGATATATCTCATGCGGTGTAGTCCAGTGTAGCACAGCGCATATATAATCTGGAGAACCCATTTGAAGTGCAACAGATGTTATCTGCATTAAAAAAACTATGTTATACTATATCAGACTCACGACGTATATAACAAAAGACAAATAAAATGATAATTCATAATAGCAGATGAAATTGCTGTTAGAGTGAGTTTCTCGTTATAAGCAAGAGACATATGTTAAAATAGCAATAAAAAAAAAGACTAGAAAAGTAAATAGACATATTTATCTTTCATTTTCAACAACTTTTTTCATTTAAAATACATGCCCAGAGTACAGTGCTTTTGTCCACAGATTGTACAATGAATTACAAAGCAGAAATGGCTATGGCAAAAATGTTTGAATAACAAGTTTTCACATCATAACAATGAAAGAAATAAATGAAATAAAGTTTAATACCTTTTGACCTCATTGACGAGAATGATTGCTAATAGTTGTCAAAAAGGGAAATAAGAAGGCATAATAGATATGTGGTCACCAAAAATGGCATTATTTTAGCAGAAATTTCTTTTTTTTTGTTAGGAAGAAGGTAACAAAGGGGGTGGGGGTGGTTGAACACATATTGTTTTATAAAAACAAAGGGTAAAATTGCTGGTAGGAAACGAGTTTCTTTTTCTTTTTCATGTAACGACACCAAAGATAAATAAAAATGTCTTCCATTTAAACCTTTTTCATATAATATTATTCACTTAAACAGCAGAAAAACATTATTTCCTAAAAATAAAATATTTTATTGTAACATTAGAAGGATAGTAATTCTTAACTCATTATAAACAATCAATGCTTGTATCTGATATTAGGCATTACTTAATTATTTTATCACAAATAAAGAATAATTAACAATCATTTGATTAGGTGAAATGTATTTAATTTTTAACTATGTATTTCTCTCCTTAACCACTTCCTTACTAATTTTTTTGAAAAAAAATGCAAAAAATCAACATATTTTCTTTTTATTTCAATAATAAATACAAAGAACTAAAACAAAACATAATACACAAGTTTTAAGTTAAAATTTTAATTCTTTTATGCATAAAAAATATTTAATTTACCATCAGTTTACTATCCCAAATTATTTCGGGCAAATGAAAAAAGTTAAATATTAATCTTTGTATATTTTCTCATTTTCATAATCTGAAAAATCATCTGCATTACTTTCGCTAGAGAAAGCCATTTTTAATACTCTTTTTTCTATATAAAATCATCAACCATAGTGTATACAATTGAACAAAACACGTCTGCAGTCCCACAAATAGCAAACCTCCCAAATAAATATTGGCAAACTTCCAATCATAGCAGATTATTATTATTTTTTGTTTTGCTTTCGGCCGAATACTACTCAGGATAATAAATATTTGCAATATATACATACCCAAGTTACCTTGGGATAATCAGGGAATCTGTTAAGGATATTTCTGCTACAATAATTAAATATATTTTAACCTTGGTATCACATATCTTGATAAAATAAATTTTTCACCATTAAAAAAAATTTAATTCCCCAGGCATTTTTTACTTTGGTAATAGAAAAAAAAAAATCATTTAGATCAATACATTTTTCGGTTTCCCTAAATTTTACAAAACTGTTTGATTGAAAAAATATTTTTTTCCCTAATTCTTAAAGACTATTCTTGAAGCCGCAATAGAAAAGATATTGCCATGTTTGAAAAGAAGTCACTTAATCTATTCCTAAATAAGTGGACACTAAAATATGCATACATAGATAAGAAGATTTGCCTATAAGATTTTAAAGGGCTTGCTAGTTTAATAAATTCATAAGAAACTGATACTTATGAGGAATTACTAGTACTGTTAACAATAATGTTGCAGTATGTACTAATAGGAAAAAAAAACAAAAATTTTAAAAGAGGCTACAGCATTATGAGATATTTTAGAAGAACATGATCAAACATGCAAAATGTAATGTCAAATAAGAAAGGGATTTGCATTATTTAAAGTAAAATTTTTTTTGCTTTGTTCTTATTAAGAATAGTTTTGACTAAAATGTTACAAAAATACTATAGTTTTTAGTATCTCAAAATCTTTTAGTGTCTTCTTTCAAGTTCATTACATCAAAGTTAGGCTATAATGACAGCAGTTAATAGATGATAAGCTGATTAATATTTGATAAAATAAGTTGAAAACTAACCTGGATAACTTTTCCTATGTCATTAGAATGAGGGATGAAATTGAAGGTATAGGTATAAGTGTTACGAGGCACCAAGTACAGTTTATGCAACTTCTTGTCATCCGAAAGAGCAGTGTTTTCATTAGTACAAGGAACTTCACAAAATTTATTATAATGCTAGAAATGCAAAAACAAAGCAATGTTACTTCATCACAGAACTTACTTAGCTTATTTTTTTCATAAAACGTTTAACTTGACACATTTCTGAGATTTGATTCCACAAGTAAAAAATATCACATTGATTTTTTGTTTACATTCAAAAATATATTTGCAAAAGCTTTTAAAATTTGTAACATAACCTATACTTTCTTGAGATTACGGGCCCATTTTTCTTAATGAAAAATTTATATTAAAACATTAAAAGTCAAGGAAACTAAAATGTTAGTTTTTTTTTTTAATGACATTTATTGACAATTTAAAACGGTTTAGAATATAAAAAAATTCCTCTAGAATTGTCATTGTTACAAACTCATTAATAGAAGAGAAATTATTTTACACCATCAAAAATTTAAAAAACAAAGATTTTTGTTCTTCTTAAGTGCTATAACTGAAATTTTTTTTAAAGAAGTTTGTTACTTAATTAAATTTTTTATCATTATGATTATATTGATCAAAAAATAGATTACATTTTTGATTTTTCTTTTGAAAACAACTCTGTGGTGTCTTAACAAGTCAATAAAATAAATTCGTATATTGGTATGAGATTATGAGGTAAGTTAAAGGCCTTCCTTTTATTAGTAAGTTGACAGAGCTATGTTGACACTTGTTAACAAATGTATATGTTAACACATCATTAAATATTTAGTTTCTCATATTTTAATGGTAATACTTTTAATTTGAAAATTAAGAAGTTTGCAAGATAAAAAGAGAATACTTATTGAATTAAAAGCTCATTTATAGAAAAAAGAAAATTAGCAATTAAAATATCATGGATTATAAGATGATAAAAACCAGAATTTTAATAATTTTTATTTAGTATAGAACTAAGAGAATCGCTTCCAAAATCATTGTATGCAGCAGCAAATAAGCTAAATACTGTCTTTTAATTAATTACAAGCATTGAATAAGAATACATTGAAACAGGCATTTATATTTTAGAAAATATAATCAAACACCAAAGAAAACAAAAATGAAAATAACATAAATTAATTCTATTAAATAGCAAATAAAATAAAATAAAGTAATTAATGCAACCTCATAACAAACAGTGAAAATTAAAAAATTAGAAATGAACGTTAGAATTTAAAAAAAAATAGTATTATAATTAGGACTGGGCGATATTAGAAATTATATATCGTGATATATNAAAAAATAGTATTATAATATTACTATATAACTATATATAAATTTTTTATGTGTCAAAAATAAAAAAAGCAACAAGTTTTACTAGAATATAGGCTGAAAAACAATTGATAAACCTAAAATGATTAATTTCTTAAACGAAAAAATTAAGTTTATTTAAATGCTTTGAAAGCTTGAAAATATAATAGAAGGAATAAGTTGTGTAAGTAGTAAATTGAGTTAAAAACATTATTTTAGTTTCAAACATAAGAAGGGCAACTCACTCTCAGAAAAACTTATATAATTTGATTTAAAAGATGAAATGTAAATTTTGTTAGATAGGCATAACACTAAAATTTGCCCAGTTGCATCTTCTTCATATAAATAAATGATACAATGAAGATAAAGACTTGAAAAATCATTTATTAAATATAAATACTTTATTTAATGTGTTTTGTAAACAAATAAGCCTTTGAAATAGCTTTTTGAAGAAAGACAATTATTAGTATTACTTAAATATTTTATAAAAACATATTACGTCTTTAGCATATGAAGACTGTAAATTTAGGTAAGTATATAGTTTTAAAATTTCACTTCAACCCCCTTAAAATTTTCTCCTAATTTTTGAAATAAATCTAACTTTCAAACAGTTTAAATCGTGGAGAAAAAAATTTCTCCAAATAGATACAGATTTTGTGAAATAACACAGAACTGTTATTTGCAGTCTTCAGAAAATTGAAATCAGAGCAATGAAGATTCTAAAAAGTGAAATAGTAAATGAAGAAAATGAAAAATACAAAACTTTGAAAAAATTATTAATACAAAAATACCTCATTATTGAAGAGGACAGTCAACTTAGAAAATGACATAGGCTGAGGACAATTCATTCTATAAAAAATATGTATAAGGATATATGTTAAATATAGCAACACAAAAACCGCTAGGAATTATAAAGTCAGAAAAATCAAGATTTAGTAAATTTACAGAAGTACAAAAAGAAGTTTAAAATAAAGATTATTTCTCTACACTTATAAAGGGATAAAATGAACACAAAACTAGACTTTTTTTAACAACAAATTTTAAAGATTTGAACACCATTTTTTTTGATACATGATAAAATTAATAGCCAGAGTAAGGACAGGCATACTAGACCCCACAGTTCAGTGAATTTTAAAGATGTACTATCTTTAATTAGCACAGTTATAAAAACACATATATGAATACTTAGAGCACACTATTTTCTTGCACAAAACCTATATATATATATATAATAGGTAAAAAAAAATTCAAGAAACAAACAGAAATATTTAATGTAAATATTTTTTATTATAAATATATTTTTATATAAATAATTTTGTTATAATTTGTATTTAAAAAATCAAATTCACTTATTAATGGAAAAACATTTTAACAATACGGAGATTTAGAATATTATAGAAAAATTTTTAGTAACACAAATAAGTTTTTTTTATTGTACCTGAGGTAGATGGTCACAGTTATTCGTTGATCTGCCATGTAGGTTTCTGAGCCAAAACCAGCCTTACATTCAACTGAAATTAAAAAAAAAGTTGATATTAACAAAATAATAAAGGTTAAAAAGAAAAAGATATCTATATAAAAAATATTATAAATTTTAAAATCAGTAGTCTTAACAGAAGAATCTACTTCTAATTAATTTCAATTCATAAATTTTTTTATTATCACTATTATTTAAATATTTCATCAAAAGTATAAAAAATATGGAACTGTGACAAACATTAATCTTGATAAAGGATAAAAATATCGTTCAATAACTTTGTTCAAAATTCAAAGTTACAGAGCACAGTTATGAATACTGCATCATATTATGCAAAATACACATACTGTTAAAGGAATCTTTTGGGCAAATACAACAGAGATATAAATATTACGTGCCTAATTAATCTAAGAATGGTGTTTCAATGCAATTGGAATAATACTAGATTAAAAATTTTGGACAAACTAACCAATATAATGACTGCAATGCATGTGGGGGATTGATAGCAAGATTTACTACAAAATTTTGAAATATATGCTAAATTATGTAATGAAATATGTGTCTTTGCAATAATAAAAGATTGTATTTGTGCAAGAATATTGTAACTTAGTGTGTTTCCTGAAAAACGATTAATATATTAAAATTAATGAGAGGTAGTGTAGGTAGATGAGTTATGGTAGTTAAAGCTTCTTAGTTGCCGTAGTGAAGAACTGGGGTTCAATCCTTCTTGAAGACCACAATATTGATAGGTAAAGCTTAGATGGGAAGTAATGGCAACTTGTATGCAATGCTGACCACATTGCTACAGCCATGCCATTGGTCAAGAAATTGTGGAGCCTTAACTTCTGCAAACTCCTGAATCACAATAGATAGTTGCGGGAATGCTTTACTTTTCTACTCCAGGTTTTATTAGAAAATTATACAGTACGCTAGTTATCAGTACAAGCAGACTAATTCAAACCCTATTAACAACCAAACACAGTTAATTTGAACCAAACAAATGGATTTAAGTTATTTAGAAGAAACAATCAAATGTGAAATTTGTAATTCACATGATTGTGAATTGCTATGGAGAAAAAAAATGAATAAATTTTTATTACTTGACACAAGACATATTACTTGACTAAAAATTTCATTCATTTCAAAAATGTACAAACTGGAAATAACAGTCAACATGTTTTAAGCACTCAAAAACAGGTGCCCATTTTCACGACTTGCCAGACAGACATGAATGAGAAGAAACAATAGTGATTTGAAAAATAAAACCTAAAATTACCAACAAAAAAACAGAGAAATAAAGGGGGGAAACAAAACAAGATCATCACATGTGATTTTTCTTTACCGCCTGTAGTTTAAAGTTTTTAATCGAATGATATGTTACAGCTCCAGTTTTTTGGGGTTATTTATTTAATAAGACATTATTTTAATTTTAATTTAATTTAAGTTTTATAATTGAATACATAGTTTAATTGAATATATAGAAAAATTGTTTACATAGTTTCTTTAAAAAAATTAATATGAAAATAATATTAAAAAAAATAGTGAATATAATAACCTACACAAAGATTTTGATGTAGAGAAAGACCACAGATACACTTCAAAGATAATAACCTACTTGCAGTTCTCTTGTAATGAATTAAAAGGCCTTAACTCAAGTTTTCTTTTCTTCCATATGTTTTTTGTAAAGTTTTTAAAAGGGTCTTAAAACACACCTTTTTTGACACATAAATTCAAAATTGCTTTAAATCCTATACTCAAGGAATTTTACTGAAATTTAGCTTAACTTTAATTTTTATTTGATATAAGACAAAATTAGGAAATTTAGTAATTGACCTATCCAGTAGTAAATTTTAGCAATGGAGATTTTTGAAAAATTTAAAGCGATCAGATTAAAAAACTGTTGATGTTAATATTGTAAAGTATTATTCAAAACATGGTAAACATTACAAGGTTTATTTCTAAAATGAAAAAAATTAAAGCAAAAAAAAAGAGTAAAATAACGTAATTTTTAGAATAGTATAAAATAATCATAACTCAAATAAAATAAAATATGTGCACATGGGGTGCAGTAATAAAGTACACAAGGTAGGCATTTTCGATGAAAAAAGTGGCAAAAGGGTGCCAACTTGCAGACAATTTTTTAATCATCATTTGTTATATTTAGCCCCCTAGTGGCAATGACTACCATCAATTTTGCCCTATATTGTTTGATACATATGAGGAAATCTGTTTTCTTTCTTTTTTTTCAAAACTTATTCTTTGAAAATATGGCCTTCCCCTGTTATGTGGATAGAGTTAATTTAGAGTTTGCTGTAATGCTTCAAAAAGTCTTTTCGTTAGAATTAACTGCCATGAAGTAGTTAAATTTAAAGTTTTAATTCCTCGTTTCAACTACAGTAGTAGATATAGCTTCTGAGCTTAGCACAAAACCATGTCTTAAAATAAGTGTGAATGTAGTAAGTAATTTTTGTTTGTATACTCACTGAAAGGAACAACTGATGCCATTTGAATCGTGAATATTGGTTCAACTGGGTTAGATAACTTCTCCATCCATAACTTCTCAGCTTCTTTGCAGTCTTGTTCAGGTATTCCAGGCATTGGCTGGAGAGGTTTTTTCTACAAAATGTACAACAGTTTCATAAAAATCGTTAGGTTATAAAAATATTTTAAGTGTTATGTTTTTTTTAAAAAAAATATCAAGAAATTATTTATTCAAAATTTTTTAATTATTTATTCATAAGAAAATTATTCTTCCAACATACCTGCATTATTTGTTTAAATATAATCAATATCTAACCAACAAATAAAAAATTTTAAGATTATAGTAATAACCAAAAGCTAAAAAAAAAACATCAAATAATAAATGAATGAAATGAAATGGAAGGGGCTTATAAGGATTAACCATTATGCTCCCTCCAAAAAAAAACTTCTTAAATTGGGATACAGCAAATGTATTTTAAGGTTAAAAACCTTAAATAGAATAATAAAAGAAAAAACAGCAATGTCAAAAGATTTAAGAAAAATTAAGCATACACATAATTAATTGGTATGCCTATTATTTTTTAGGCTTTTACAGCTTTATTTACCATATTCCAAAATAATTCAATCAAGAAACTGAAAGAAATTTATTAAAATTCAAACCAATCATAAAATGAGACCCAAGGAGGTAGTGCTAATCTGCGTAATATCAATAGAGTGGCTGGAAAAAAAATTATAATGTAGATCCACTATGTTATTATGAAGAAAAAAATATCTACATTGAAGTACATTATTTAAAGGTTAACGTAAAAGCCTTTACAAAACTGTGCTAAATATGTAAGACTATTTATTAATTTTTAAAACTAATTAATAAAAATTACTTAATTTTATGAAAGTAATAAAAATTTTTCTGATTTTAGTCCTTTTCAAAAAGTAATAATGCTTATTAATTGCATTTGTAATAACTAAATGTTAAACTGGGAAAAAAGTGTACTTCTTTTTAAATACAGCTTAGTTTTAATTATTCATTTTGAAATGAGATATAAAAGAAAGGAATATAATAATATTTTTAAATAACATAAGCAATAGAACTTTTAAACATATTTTTATAGCTGGTTAAGGCAGTATGTTATAATGAGGATGATGATTTAAAAAGTTCTTCTAAATAAAAATCAGTTCTCCCAATTTTTTCCATTTATGGAACCCTAAATAATTGAGGTACAAAATATACAATTGTTTGATAATCATAATAAAGTTCAAATCCTAAGTAAAGTTCATTAGCAGATATAAATATACTAACAAAAAAAAAAAAAAAAAAAANATTGAAAAAAAAAAAAAAAAAAAAAAAAAAAAACCCCAACTACAAATCATTTTGGATAAATATAATGAGAAGATGAATTTTTTACTCATTTTATGAATCTTAAAATTAAGCAAAATGTCAGACTGTTGAATTCACATGTCAGGAACAGCTTCTAATCTTGAATTTGTTTTAGGCAAATGCATTTTTTGAAATTAACTGAATTACGGTTTTCAAAATATGAATGTATAAACTGGGAGAAATATAAATATATGTATATCAGAGTTAAATATAATTCTATATTCTTGAATTTAGTAATTTTGAATGAAAAAATTTGAAAAATACTTATGCAATATACGTAAGTAAATGTATAACCTTTTTGTATTTCTTTTTAATATATCAATAACTGAAAACAAAATATTTTTTTCTTTTTTGATTTTGCTATAGTCTTTCATTAGCATTTTACATAAGTAATTTCATGAAAAATAATCAAAATATTGAATAAATTATGGAATAATGGATGGAAACAAATATAATTATAGATTTTAAAAAACAACTATTGTTTTTTTTTAAAGTTATAACTCTCAAAACCCTTGTTACCTTAGGGCAGTGTTTCCCAAAGTATGGTATGCTTATCCGCAGGGGTAACAGTTTAGCGGGGGTACGCATTCCTATGCGAAATATCTTGCAACAAACGAAAATTTCAAAATTTTTTATTTCAAAACAAAGCTAGCCATGAAAATTTACGATTACGTATTTTTCTATAAGCTATTTTTTTGCAGAGTTAACAGTTAATAATTAGTGGTCTCAACTGCCAGTTGTGATTTTTAACTTTCGTGAAATTTTTTTATAGTAAAAAGTACATTAATTTTTTATTGGTGGTACACAGCATTACGAAAAAATTTAGAAAGTGTACACAAAAGTCATAAGTTTGGGAAACACTGCCTTAGGGTAACACTAGGGTTCTGCGATAAACCTTTTGAAAACCTCTGCCCCATACAACAAGTCTTATATTTATGTCTATAATAAACAAAACAAAGTTACTGCATCTATTGTGTATGTTAAAATGTGTAAATTTTTAGAAAAAGATTTTAAATACATATTTTTAAACAAACTAAAAATCTGCATTAAAAAATTAATATAACAAATTCTAGTAAATGTTTGTGCTTACTGATAGTAGATTGCTGATATTATTTTGAACAATATTTTTTTCATCAATACTGCATATAATCCCTTAAAAGTTTGAAGTTAAGGAAACAAAGTGCATCAGCAAAGTATATTATTTCTTTGAAATATAAAAGATTTAAAAACAATGTGTCTTAAAATTTTACTTCATTTTAATAATATAAATAAATCTATGTAAATAATATAATAAATATAAAATGTATAAATGAATTCAAAAATAGTATAATATAAAAAGAGAATGGGGTAACGCTGGGTAGTAGAGAGAGAACAGGTACCTCAATTGCGTAGAAATTAATTCTGTTTTCGAGCAAACAAATTGCGAATTACAGTTTACAAGTCAAGAACAGAAGGACCTACCGTATTAGCATGCTGTGGTTGATTAATTCAATGCATCTGAGTAGATAGGTTTGTTTTACAATATTAACACTTTAATGTTCTTTAGTTTTTAAACTAGCTTTATTTATTGGTCATTGCAATTACACAAGTTATTTTTAGTCTAGCTTATTAAACGTTTAGTAAAGACTCATATCTTAAAAAATAATAAGGATTTAGTCCAATAATAGAACTGCTCTGCTACGTTTTTATAACTTCTACTCTTCAGACTAAGTACTATCCTATTTTGTCCCCACCCCCTTGATGAAAGTCTATGTAGAGCCTACAAAAGCTGCACTGCAGCAGAGAAAGAGGATAACTACATTTAAGGCTAAACAAAGGTTTAATGAGTCGCAGAATAAAATTTATAGTGAGCGATGCAAGTCTATGTCGAGCCTACAAAAGCTGCACAGCAGCAGAGAAAGAAGATAACTACATTCAAGGCTAAACAAAGGTTTTATGAGTTGCAGGATTAAATTTATAGTGGGCCTCTTCTTCAAAGCATAAAAATCCTTACTTTCATATTTTGAAAACCCTTATTCAAAATTGCAGTTTTTATTTCAATGTAAAGAAATTCGTTGGCATTCTTTTTTTTTTTTTATTAATTAATAAGTACTTCATTTTTTGTAAGAAATTGTGGTCAGGCTCTCAGAAGTCCCAGGCTTTCTTTCTCCTCACCCCTTTGAATCAGCCCTCGATCACATCACATATAAATTACATACATAATTTTCATAAACTGTCACATAAAATAGAAATGCTTGTTAATTTTTCTTTAAAATTTTGGAATTTATTAATTTCCCATTGAGTTAACATGCATACTCAATTTTACCCCACTAGAGGGGTAAGATCAGGCACTTAAACTTTTTCTAGAAAATAAAATCAGTTTAAAAAAAAAAGTACATCAATGATTTTTCAGGAATGATATACTGTATACAACTAAACAATAAATATCTTAATTAAATCTGACAGTTTCTAGGTCGAACAGTTTATTGCCAACTTACACCACTTCCTCCTATATTGATATAGATATAACAATTTATAAAGTAATCCAATAAAGCTGATATTACAAAATTTATATTTTAATAACTTTAAAAATGTTTTGAAAAGTTTAGTTTTCAGCTAAAATTTTTAAAATTGTAGCAAAATTAATCAAGAAAAAGCCTTTAAACCAATAAAGGATACAATTACTGATCATCTCGATTCCTAAAGATATATAATCATGTTCATTGGCCGATAAATATGCTGATCTCAATGCAGTAATAAGTATACTGGATACTAGAGGTCTCCACTTTTCAAGCCTATAGTCCCAAAGAACATGCTTCAAAAGCCTGAAATCACATGATAAATAGATGCATAAATTAAAGATTAGTCACCAAAACTAAACAAAGTACTTAAAACGGAGGTATTTTTAAGACTACATATAAACAGATTAATGATGTTTAATCATTTTTAAGACATTCTAATGAAGATAGTCAATTTTTAGCATTCCAGTTAAAATTTAAAAATGTATACATATTCCAATATTATATACATATAAGAAGAGGAAGTATGATTAAAAATTCATTTATAATACTAGTAAATTAAGTTATAGAATTAAAATTCTTTTTTACTAGGATCGCACTAAGTTGAATAAATAACACATTTTAAAAGTGGAAAGAAAGCTTCTCTCTTAAAAAAAGTATATTTAATCCTATTTAAAAGGTCGAAAGAAAGTTTTATTGAGCATGGTGACCAAACATAAAGTGATAACACAATTGTGCCCCCTGCAAGAAAATAATGATTTAATGAAAAAAAAAAAGAAGATTTGATTAAAATGTTACCATTATTATAATAACCAAATATCACCACTATCTACCATTAATTTTTATTACTTTTCATATTCAAAGATTTTCCAACCTTGACATACGCATAGTAAAAAAGCATTTGTAAATATAAATTAAGACATGTAGGCAAACAGTTACCTACTATAGATATACACATGGCAATATTTCTATGCATAGGTAAGTATACTTACGTCAAAGCTTGCTTGTAATCTTTGTATGAATAGTATTCTTCTCCCATTTCAACAGCTAAAAATTAAGTGTACATAAATATGTTGAAGTACATCAATATATAGAAATAAAATTGATATTTGCACAAGAAAATGGGCACAAAATAGTAAATATTTAAGAATAAAATAATATCACTAGAATAATTATATAGTTAATAATATAACTATAATAACGATATAGTTAATAATATAACTATAATAATTATATAATTTTAATATAACTACAGTATGGTTGTCTTTATGATTTGGAGGCATGCAATAGCCTTTAAAAACTTCAATATTTGAATTAATGTGGTCACAGTAAAATAGTAGGTTTTATGAAAGAAAAACTGATGAATAAATTTAAATTATTGGTGGGGCCTCCATAATCTCAAAACATAAAGAAACTCTAAAAATGAAAACTGATTAGAAAATCTAAAACGTTTATGAGTGGTCTTAGTGAGCCAAATTTTAAATGATAAAATAAAATAGAATAAAAATAAACTATAATTGAGAAAATTATTTTTTTAATTTTGCCAAACCTAAAAGGAAAACAGTAAGGTCACTCATTTTTGAAAAAATATTTTGCCAACACCAAAATTTTCTCCATTATTTTCTTGTGACATTTAAAAAACAGTTTCAAACTTATTGCTAAAATGATGCTCACTTTCGAATCTAGTGATATATCACCTATTTAAACTCTCAAGTGAACTATTGGAAAATCTAGTAGAGTTTGCAACCATAAAAATATAGTGAAACCTCCTGTTATGGACACTCCTGCAAAATGGATGCCTCTCAATATGGACATATTTTTAATTCCCTGTAAATTTTCTATTAATAAACCATTATGTACATTCTCCGCTAAGGGGACACACCCCTAACGGGACAGTCATCTTTGCCCTGAAACATTATTTTTTTTTATCGCTTCAAACCAGACACTGTTTTTTTCTAAATTTTTTTTAAAAAAAAAACTCCTCTTTTTCTGGTTTAAATTGCAACTTTTCAAAATTTTTAAAGCATGTAAATGTTTTGCCCTATCTATAACTAAAAATATCATTAAGCTATTTCACTACTTAATCAATCATTCTACTATCACCTCGACTGATCTTTGCAAGGAGGGAAAATTATACTGCTCATTCGAACAGCTGCATCTTTTGATCTTTTCATCTGGACGACACAGGTTGTGGGACCTCACAAGCTGAAATGACGTCTTAAATGCTCCCAATTCTTTACTGAAAATTTCTTTCATTTTCTCATAAATTTGAAGACTGTATTTAACACAGTTGGGGTAAAAAAAGATAACAGAAATATAATCTTTGAGGTATTCATATAAATGAAACATTTATTCAGACAATTCATCGATGATTAATTGTGAATATATCAACTCCACAGGTCCTCGTATCTTACAGGTAAGCATTGATTTCTTTTGATCTCTGTGAATCGTGGGAGGTTTACTTTCAAGGAGGTATTAACCATGTTCCCTTTTAAGTGATCGGCAGGTGTTAGAGGGTGTAACCTAATAATTGAAACAGACTGGGGACTAAAAGCTCCTATTCGGTATCATATGACTAACGTGAAATATCTGTGTTAATAGGAAAATTATATTCATCCATCTGTAGCTGTATCTAGAATCATGTATTTATATTAAACTCTTTCACATATAATTTGTATAGAAATTTTCAATTTTTTTTTTTAAAGTTTGAATAAATATCCTTGTAGATAGTTATTGTAGATTATTTAATAATTTCTATACAATTGAAAACATTCTAAAAACAATTTTCGATGTTAAACTTTGTAATTAGGGTACCCTTTCCCTAAACGGACAATTTTTTTAGTCCCAAGAGTGTCCACTAAATCAAGGTTTCACTGTATATAAAATTCACAAGTAGAATAGGCAAAAGAAAAAAAATGAAACTAGCAAAAAAATACCAGTAGAATTGGGACAACTAATAAACTCTACCTATACCTATACATGTGTATTGTTTAAAGACAGTATTAATGTTTATAGATATTTAAATGTAAAATAACTACTTACTTAACTGCCTCTTCATCCTTGGACATTTATATTTTTTAAATTGTGTAATAGCACTGCTCAAAAGAGGTATTATCAGCATCTAAACACATAAATTTTTTTTTTAATATTACAATTTAAATTTACCACGGTAAACACAAAGTTTTAGTGTCGTACTTTTGCCTCTTAAAATAATATTTCATGACTTATTCAATAAGGTAGATACAAACATACATAGTAAAATATTATATCTTGCTCAAACTCATTATATCATTAATTCAATTTTAAGATATCTTGACAGAAACTGTTTCTTTATTTAATTTAAACTCTAACTAATATATAAAATTGGAAAAAAAAAGTATTTAATGAATGCATGTAGATTGAAAAAAATACCTCTTTATAAAAAAATTCATATTTTAATCTTCAAATCATAAAAAATTAAACAAGATAAAAAGAAATACGAGCAAAATATAAGTAATCTAACAAAACTTACTAGTCATAAATTTAAAACAAAATAAGTACATAAATTTGAACAAAAGTGCATCCAAACTATGATCATTCAAACATAAAAGATCGAATATCAATTTAAAATGAGATGTAAAGTAAATGTAAAGGTTAAAAGTAAACTGTAAAAGGGATAATCAATAAAATAAATTAGCTCAGAAGGGATACACAAGAAAGTTATAAAAATAAGAGAGGGAAGAAACGTATAATTTTTTAATACATGAACTTTTATAATCATATAGTTTTTTTAAATGATCAACTCAAAATTATTAAGTAAAAGTTGAACACTCATAGCAATTTAAGTAATTAAACGTTTCAAAAGATTGCAGTGAACATATTAACGCACATGAAAAATTTAATTAGATCAAACAAAAATAGGGATAGATAGAATATTACCAAGAAAAATGAAATAACAACAAAACTGTACTTACTGAGTGATCCACATCGTGAAGTTCTTTGTATTTCAAAGCTAAAATACCTTTCATTTCTTTCTGGGGATCTGGTGGTTCAAGACCTGAAAAAAATCATAATAAATAACAGGTAGGAAAATATTATCATGAAAATCTAAAAATTAGTAAGACTAATAGTAACCGACCTACCCCCGAAGGAGTTTGCGGATAAGGGTTTCACCCGTTGTCACATGAACTAAACACAACAAAACTACAGAAAAGTAAAATCAAAACTAAAAAGATAGGAAAAATACCAAAATTGAAAAGATGATAAAAATAAAACAGAATAAAAATTAAAAGTGCTTAAAACATCAAAGTGAATAAAATTAACCAACAGTAAAAGTGTTAAAAATACAGGTAAAAACATATAAAAATAAGGTTAGGTAAAACATCAAATGGTAAAATTATGAAAATTCACATTAAATACAAATAAGACTAAAATAAGAATAGAATAATTAAAATAGTGGACTAAAAGTTCAAATGTCCCCCGTTCAAGGCTAAGTGCCTCCAAGATTAAAAATGTTCTAAGGTAAACCAAATAAAGAAAACAAAGGAAATAAAAATATGACCACCGAAGCCGACGTCTTCAGGGGGTACCGGCCTCGGTAGCCATAAAAACAAAAGTTTCTCTAAAAAGGATAAACACTCAAAGGATAAACAACCAAAGTTTCTCTAAAAAGGATAAACACTCAAAGATGACACCAGGTAAGACAGAGGGTGCTGAAGTTCACCAAGATTAAGATTTCATTCCGAATGTCAGTTAATGAAGATGTCAGTTCAAGGGGAGAACAAAGTCAAGGAAACGGTAAGTGCCGAGGTAAAATACTAAAATTTAGTAAATATCACCTTCCGCACGAGAATATCAGATATTATCATATTCAAAAGTTATTCACATTATCACTTTTGTGAATGTCCAAAATTTAGCAATCGATTTCATTATTTTGCATGTGTATAAGAAAATCCTGACATAGAGCAGTGAGTGTTGAATAAAAAAATTACTTAGTATGCTTTTTTCCTTACAATCCTTCGTTAAGACCATGCAGAATATCACCATTTGATGGAGTAAGATAGAAATAATGATATTGAACAAAAATATTTTATTTGCAGGATATCTGCTACATTTTAGATTTTCAAATTCATGAGTTTTCATGATTTTCCATGACTTCCAAGAATTTTTCATGACTTAAAGAAGTTACTATTTTCTCCGACAAAAACGTAACAATAGATTTAAAAAAACATTATAATAACATTCATAGAAATGATAATTATAACCAAAATTTTATACTCTGAATCTTCATATTTATAGATTTTAAATATAAAAAGCAGAGTAAAGAAACAGTTGAATCAATAAGATAGCTGAAATAAAAATACAAAAGCAATTTTTTTTTCTTTTTTTTCTGCAGAATTGTATTCTAAAGACACTTTTCTTGTTCATCAGAAAGGAAAGAAAATACTCCTTATTTGTCTGTTCTCATTTCGAAATAAAAAAATCGCCAATGTTTGGCTTACTTCGGCTTGAAATTTAAATTAATAAAAAAATAAATAAATAATAAAAATTCTTAAATCACAGAAATTTAAAAGATATAATTCGCTCTAGAAATGATGTTTTTTCTTTCATTTTTTGAAAGAACACCATAATTTTTTAAGAACATGATAAAGACAATAAAATATGACTGTCTGTAGTGATTTTGTTAGGAATTCAGATATTTAGAACACAATGAGATTGAGGGGGGATTCCATTTTAAAAATTAGATTTTTCGGCGACCTAAATCTATGACTTTCCAGGGGTGTGGATACCATGTATTTATTATTCATTATTTACACTAGAATATTTTAACATTCAATTGTGCAAAAAATTGTGAAATATGCTAGTTTAAGAGAGAAATTACTGATACTCTGTTTACTCTTGTTATTGATTATGAAATTACTCAAATGGAAAAACTCCTTGAGTCGGCTCTGACCTGCTCTGAAAAGTAGTGCCAAGAAAGAGAGAAATAATGATATTTAATAAATATTTTTGAATATTTATCTAAGAGATTATAAGAGTATCAACGTTCACCAGATGTTGATATTCACTATTTTAGGTCTTTCAAAGTGTATAAATACATAAATAACATTTTAAAGGACATGGTTAGATAAATTTATCATATCATTATTAATAGATAGCACTTTTGATATTAGTATTGATTGAAAACAACTAAAAAAATTACAGCAAAAGTAGACCAACTGAAATTTATTTGCTTTTTTAATTTTTGTTGTTCTTAATGAAGTTGATTTTGTTTATTTGCTGTTATTTTATTGTTTGCAATGAATCTGCTTTTGTTTTTTGTTTACCTCCACTTTGAGCGATAATTTACTGTAAAGTTCACCAACTTCACCTGGATAATCATGCACATAAAAAAAACAGGCTAAATAAGAATATTAATTTAAAAAACTAAAATTTAGAAAAGCTAAAAATTTCATACCAAAAAAACACCCAGCAAAAAATTGAATTTGAACTAACTATTTAAATTGGTGTTTTACAACTGTTAGAAAGATCACAAGTAGTATGTAAAAGGCAAAAAAATTTAAAAGTTTTTTTAACTAAACAACTGATTGGATGAAGGGATAAAGTGACATTTTAACGGAATAAATTGGTATGAAAGCTCATAGGTTGCTCTTTCTCTTAACTGATGAAATAAAGATTATGCCTTGCTCTTTTATTTCTTGTCTGAAAGCTACCGATTGGCAAAATCTATAAGACCTGACACTCATTTCAAGTGTTCATGTCTTAACATTCAAAATGTTAGTATTTTAAATTGTGTTTATAAGAGAGCTTTCTAAGGTTGTTATTAACTGTTGATTGCTTCCCAATCTTAAAGAAATGAAAGACAGTCTCTTAGTACCTTTATTTACTGAGATCTGTGAAACTTAAATATCCAAATTTATTTAAAGACTATAAAATTATGCAAATTAATTACAATAAAATTTTTTTTTTGGAATCACAATTTTTAAAAAAATGTCTTTTGAAAAACTCTTTCTACTAAGCTGTTCAGTGCTAAATGTTTTATGCTCAGCTTAAAGGGACAAAATTTTTTGATCACTTTTCTCACTGAACTAGCAAGATCACATTTCCCATATTATGCATTGACTCCTTAAAATTTAGGTTAAAAATTTTAGGTAATTTATTTGGAAGAAAATTTTGTTTTGCATCTGATTTTTTAACTCAAAATATAGTCTGCTAATTAATTAGCATATTTAATGCCTATCCCTAATACTACTAAATGCTAAGTATCATTTTAGTAAGTGAAAATCCAATCAGTAGATAAAAAGTTGTAAAGGGAAAAGGTTGGGAAATATTGCACTAAAAGACAATCATCACAATGCACACATAACATTAACAAGTTTTATTTTAAGAAAAATAACTTAATTACTTTGACTACAAGCTCTCCATGCTCTTTGGCCATAAAATTCCAGTGATTCTGATCCCTCTAACACTGAGAAGTCAGGTTGATCAGCCATGTTCTAAAAGACACAATTAAAAAAAATTATATTATATATATTGCAATATTTTAAGGATAACTTCGAACAGCAACTAAACTACATAATTTAAAAAGCATGCCAGAGTCAAGACTGAATAAAACCATTTTGATGCATTAAATTTTTGTGAAAGAAATAAAAAAAATGTATTCAAGAGCATTAAATTATTAAATAACTATGTCTTGAAGTTTTGAGAAAGAAACATAATAAATTTAGGAATATTTATTAGAATTATATAAATTGAGCTATCATGGCCGAGCTGTGATTGTGAAGGATTGGGCTTTTATTCTAAGTGGAGATTTGAAACCCAATAGCTTCTGATTAATTAGCCAATTTGTCTTAGATATAAAGGCAGTGGCCCTCATCCCCCCCAAGCTCTTGGGCGCATTTATCCCCCCTCCAAAAAAAATTTGTTAACTTCTCCCTTCCATGTTAGCTTTTTTTATTTATGTACTTAAAAAAAAAAAATTCTCTTGCCTAAATTCCCCCCCCCCAAACTATTCGTTTTAGTTAGTGTAAAAATCCCCCCCCCAAGCTTTAAGTGGGCGCATCGTGTGCCCAACTTCTCCCCTGATGGGGTCCCCTGTATAAAGGTGACATGTGCACAATGATTAATCACATAGCCGTAGGTCAAAAAATTCTGGTCCTTTAATCTTCATGACCCCAGGACTATAATGGGCAATTACAGAAAGGCTTTACTTAATTTTTAAAAAAATCATGCTTCCTTAAATAGTCTATTAAAGATTTAATAACTTTTAAGCATTCAATACTTGATAACCATTTAATATTTAAACTTAGAAAAAAAATAGCAAATTAATGTAAATCAAGCATTCTTACTTCAATTTTAAAAATATCAGATCTTTTATTTCTTTTAAGAAAAATCATATATTTTAATTTAGTTCACTGAGTTTTGCACCAAACCTACAAAACAAAGCTACTCTTTACTGTGTTAATATCCATAATGCCTGCCTTGAAAAAATTTTTAATATAAAAGGTTTATGAGATGAGGTATAGACACAAAAAATAAATAAATAAAAATATGAAGCAAGTAAATAGGTTACATATGGTACACTATGAGAAAAATTTAGTAATATAATAATCATACTATACCTTGCACAGTTTGTAGCATAGTGACTTGCGATTTGAAGCATGATTTGCTGCTTGTTGGTAATAAAATCCTGGATGTTGTGTTTGTATTGCAGCCAAGCCTTGCTGTACAGCTTCCTCAAATAAATCTCCAAAATGACTAAATCTGAAAAGGGAAATATTACACGTACAGCATTTCAACTCAAAAAGATTTTGATATCAAAAAATAAATACTTGTAAATTAGCAGAATAGAGGAAAAAATTTAATCTTCGATAACAGTTACAATAATTGCTAAAATTACTGACTACTGTTGCACAATTACGGTCTTAGTTAAATTCAATGTCTTGAATGAGTTTTATTAGTTTTTTGTGACGATTATTTCCCTATTATACTGACTGATTTTAAATCACAGAAAATTTTCACCAAGTTTTTTCAGTACATCACTTACACTGTTGTCTTAAGTGTTGAATTGAGGATAAAATAAAATAAATAAAAATCACCTTAATCTGTATTTTGATTTGTCTGTTTGTTTGTGGGAAGAAAAAATAATAAATGTCTTAAAAATAAAACTTTAAAATTAACACCACGTCTCTCACGTTAGACCTACACATGTCTCAAAATTAGTCTTCTAAGCTTGATAGTCAGTAAATTGAGATATATTAAACATATCTCATAAAATTAACATATTAGCCCTAATTTATACTGATTACACCCTAAACTAAATTACCTTAAATTGTTATCTTAGCTATCTTTTATTTTGTGACAAAAGAAAGACCAAAAACTCTTGAGTATGTTAACAAGTAAATTTCATAGAGAGGAAAAAAAATCCTAAACACTCACAAGACTTTCGAAAATTTAAACAAACAACTACAGCTATAAGTATAAAATCAAAAATAACATTAAAAAATACAATTAAAGGTATACAGTACATAAAATGTAAGACATAATAGTAGCGAATTTAAAGATATATATTGAAATTAAATAACTAATTCACATAATAGCTTTTAAAAAAGTAAGAAAGGTCTTAAAACAAAATAAAAAGCAAATAAAATATTTACTGTTTTGACATCCAAGCACTGTGTTCAAAGGCCAATTCTGGATGGCCAACTTTATTTTTAAATATATCCACATGATTTCTAAATTGAGAAATGGCATCAAGTGGAGCTCCATTCAGAAATGATAAGTGACACATCTAATTATAAAATATAACACAATTAGAGAATATATAACTTTAATAACAAAAAGGGACAAGAAACTAGTTCTAAAACACAACATATTAAACATTTATTGTAGGGGTGTACAACCTTTTTTCAGAGAAGGACATATCTTCCAACTTATAATGGAATTTCCATAGTTTGAAAAAACTAATTTTAACTGAGGTAGCAAAAGTAATGTTGAAATATTTTATTTATTTAGAATTATAACTATATAAATTACATAAATAATTTAAACAGATCAAATAATAAATTGCTAACGACCTGAAGTACCTTCAAACGTTTTATAGAATTTCTATTTATTTTAAAAATATCTGCTTTAGCTTGCTATCATTTGAAAAAATATTCAGCAAAAATCTCAGGTTTTGAACGAAAATTTTTTTTTTTTCTTTCTTTGGCTTTAGAGATCTAATGAATAAAGATTTCACATCAAAGAATCGAGATCTAATAAATGAAGATTTCACATCAAAGAATCATAAAAGTCATGGGTGAAAATATATTTTTTACTTTAAAACATTTTAAATTTTGTACACTTCAATAAAATTACATAGCGGCATGTCTTTAACTTTTCTTGTGGAAACTGAGTATAAATTATTTAAATAAATACTTAACATTTTGTTTTGAATATGCTTTGCTTAAAAGAAATATTTTAAAAAAACTTGAAATACCAAAAGTTATACGCCAATCTGGTGACACGTTGCCACTGTATTACAGAATTTTTAATGTTATAATTTTGGTGTTCCTCAAAGTTTATTAAAATTAGTTTGAAAAATAGGCATAACATTTCTGCTCGTAGTAAACATTTCTTCGTTTAGCCATTTAGTTTTCCGTTAACTGTTTGATAGGAAATCACTACCCATTCAAAATCCACATTTGGTTTTAGCCTTTTCCCCTTTACTTTATATGGGATTATAATACTTTTTAAATCAAGCAACTAACTTTTCCAATTACACTTAAATTGGAAATATTTTATTGCAAAATATAGTTTTCAAACAAAGCAACAACTGCTTTTTCACTTCAATTAAAAAAAAAAAAAAAAACTTGTTTCTCATGAAATGAGATATTTAAAATATGGATTGACTTAAAACTGTAAGAAAAATTTTAGTGAATTTCCAAAAATAGTTTTAATGTTTATATGATGACCATTGGAAATAAAGATTCAAGGTTGCATGTATTTTATATCTGCAAGTTTCTACTCAGTGAAATTTATAAATCCTTTATACTACTTTAAATTATTGGGGTAATAGCATTTGCATTCATGGTCTTTTATTTCTGCTAAAAAAAATGTTTTCTAAGGCAAATCATTGATTATTTATTTCTAAATGCACTTGAAACTTTCTTCCACTTCAAAAATAACTCAAGACTGTCACTTTTTACCTTCATGAACTCAGATCTTTGAAATTTAACAAGCAAGGATATAGTATAGTAAGATTATAATATTGTAAGATTGTTCTCAAAGAAATCTCAATTTTTTCAAAATAGGCATTAGGCATTTAGTTTTATTTTATATAACTGTATAAAATTATGACTGAGAAAGATTCAAAATTTAAATTATATTTTCATGCTAACTTCACCTTAAAAAAAATACAAATATATTTATTTAGTTTATACCTTGTAATTGATAAATCCAGCAACAGTTTTAATTTCTAGCATGTTGGTATCTGATGCTCGGACTTCCATCAAATTGGCATATGCTTGCTTGTAATTCCTGAACACAAATTTATGCATGTATGTTATATACATATTTCACAAGTAAAATAATAAGTTTGGTCAAAACTTTAACAAATTAAAAAGAACCTTTTATAGCATGATCAAAGATGTAATTCAGAATTATAATCTGAACACATAAAGTTAACAAATAGCTGCTATAAATAGGAAGAATTTATAACACTTGTATAACAACTAAAACTTTAAAAAAATCAGTTCACTCTTTAATGAAAGATGAATCAAAGTTTTTTAAAACTTTTACAACGCTTCATAGTTGTATAGAAAGTATAAGCAATTAAGATATAGCCTGACAAGAATATAATACAAATAATTGTGGAACAATAAATGAAAAAAAAAATTGATTAACAGGTAACAAATAACAATAAAGAAACAACAGGTAACTTACTTTAATGACATTGCAATGTCTTGTTTCAATTCAGTTAGGAATGCTATCTTAAATTGGTGTCGTACGAAAAGTAGCTAAAATCAAAAATATTTTTAAGTGTTGAAAATGATTAATTGAATCACTGACATGATTCAGTAACTAAAATACAAGCACCAATTCAAGGAAATCAATAACTCAAAAATATTTAACCAATAAAATATTTTTTGTTAAAATGTTATTTTAATCCTTTAATAGATGAAACTTTTTTCATGTTTTTATTATTTGTTTCTATCATAATAAATTTTTGAAATTTTTTTAAAAGTGTCAGTTCATGAATGGTTAAAATTCTGCCTCTGTGCTAAAGTCTATTTTTTTTTATTTATAAAAAGCAGATTAAAAAAATCAAACACTTAACAAATTCTTTTTATAAAAGAATAAATAATAGGAATCTTTAAATATCAGATAATATATCACTAATTCATGCTATAAGCTCGCTTGTTCATCAGTCTCCATAATTGTTTTGCTTGCTCATCAATCCCCTTGATTGTTTCTCTTGCTCATCAATCCCCTCGATTGTTTCACTTGCTCATCAATCCCCATAATTGCTTCACAATCATTATTTTACTTTCTTAAAACAGATTATTACATCAGTATTAAAAGTTATTCAATTAAAAGGTCCAATATTTTACAAATTTATGATCCTTTAATCCCATATTAGCACAAATTCGGGTTCTACAGATTTAGTTTCAATTGGTATAAAATTTAATCCTCATAATTTTTTTTTCTTCTGGTTACCATTCTAACTTTATGACCAAACTTGTTTTTGAAATTATTTAATGTTCAGATAACATAAAAATAATAATTTTTTGCTACTGCAATTCGGATCACTAGATATAATTTTAATTTTAAAACAATCAGCCAGAGAGACGTTTTCATTGCATCTACTGACAAACTACAATAAGATTTCCACCTATTAGATTTAATTGTGTTTGAGTCGTGTTCCTTTAGTAAATGTTAAGAGTAGTTACGAGAGATCACTACAAACTTGTGTTTTGATTTATCTCACCACTCACTGTCTGCTTTTTTATTTATCTTTTCTTTTAACCCTTTCTGGTGCTGAGTAGAAAGTCGAGCAACATTAATTCAACAAATGTTGCAAGTCATTAGAAAAGTAAAACTGATTGCTTTTAAACATTTCCTAACCACTATTTTACAAACATCAAAGAGCTGAAGTGTGTCACTCTACTTAGAACATATTGTCTTGTCTAGAGTTGCACTTGCTAATGTTCGGCCTGACAAAAATTTTCCACTCAAATTTGCTGTCCCGAAAAGGGTTGAAAAGGTAGCGTATTACAGTACAACTACAAAAAATTCAGCCCTACAGTAGTGTTACTATAGTGTTATTTTCAATTATTGCTTTTTCTTAACTTTTAAGACAAATTAATATTGTTCTTATTATGCTAAGAAAAAATTAAGTTCACCATAATATAAAAACTGATAGACATAGTGAAAGATAAAAAATAATAATAATTCTGGAGCTCAATTGTGGATATGGCATTAAAATATAAAATAACAGATTTTATGATTGAGTGACACAAACAATAAACTATTTTGATTTTTTAATGTGTTTAAGAATATTAAAAATAACAAGTTATTGAATAACAAATCAAGTTGATAAAAAATATTACAAATTACCTGATGAGTTGTCTTATTTAAGTGGTCCTTATGGTTTTTAATTCTTCTACTTTCATGATGATAGTATGTTTGAGCCAGCTCATAAAAGGCATTTTGTAACCTATTCATATGATATTTCAATTATTAAGTAAAAGCATCAATAGTTTATTAAAAAATTTTACTAATCAGGCATCATACTTTAAACAGCTAAATTAAAAGTTTGATTAAATTTTTCTAAAACATAAGTTTTTATAATTTTTTTTCTTCATTAATCTTTCAAAAAACATTTTAACAATGGGTGCAATCAGTGTTGAGTGACCTCCTTCCCCCTTCAAATCAAAATATCAACTTGGATGACTTTTATTCTAATGATTGGATTTTCACAAACTAAAAATCAATCTCTGTAGAACTAAAAACCAATCTTGATTTTTAGTTCTTGAAATTACTGGTAATAATGATGCAAAGAATTGTTTTCAAATATGTTATTTTTTTATTTACAGTACTGTCATTTTCTCACATCTTAATTTTGTGAGCTAATTTTTACATAAAAAAATCAATGAAGTAGTTCTTGTTTGTAACAAGCTATGAAGATAAATCAAACAAACATATCTTGTAAAAATTACTAACAGAAGGAAACATTAATAAAAAATGTAATTTTTTTTTTTTACATTTGAAAAGATAACTGATTTGAAGTTATAAATTTTAAGAAGCATAATTTCCTACATATAAACCACAGATTACCTGTTAAAAAACATATAAGCTGCCAATGCGAATAATTTGCTGCTGTGTATTATCTGCCGAAATTACTTTTTGGAAACTGATATTAAGAAATTTCCTGTCAACTTTCATCAGCAATAAAAATGTAAGGAACCATTCACACAGGATTAAAAAAAAATTGCGTAAGCGAATAAGTTATTGGAAATATAGTTACCTGCAAGAAATCTCCTTTTAGGTACATTCAAATTATAATGTGTATTTACATTACTTCCATCATTAATAAAAGTAGATTGCTGTGTTAGACGAATACATTGATAATAGAGCGGTACGGATTATCCAACGAAATTTTATTTGGAAGGGAGAATGTGACGTATGCAGATTATATTCTACCATGGATAATACACAGTAAATTACGGTACTATTGCATTTAAACACATAAAAAAAATTTTTGAGATCATTATTGCGTAGCTTTACAAAAGACTTCAAATTTTAAAACAACTGAATTAATTTCAATAATTTAGAATCCCAATATTTGTCACTTTAATGCACCCTTTTCTAAACATTTTAATAATTCTTTTAGATATATGTTTGTAAAAATGCAAGTCAAATGATAAAAATACCATTCTTAAATATATTACCGTAGTGTGTATCCATACAGATGATCTGAGTGTGGCAAAACAAAAAGAGTTTTTCCAGACAAATCACAAGCACTACATAATGAAGCCGCTCTCTCAGCTGCTATTTGATCATCCGCTAAAAACAAAATGAGATCAGCACCCTTGATAGTTCAGACAACAAGAAATATATTCTGAATTTCAAATAAAAATATGAGGAGATAGTCATTCTCTGGCATATAATAAATAATAAAGAAATATCAATTTCAGAGTAATTACAATGAATTTTTGAAAAGTAAAGATACAATGCTGCATAATCACTTGAAAATTTTTTAATTTATTAAATGTACATTATAAATTACTTACTAGTACAAGTCTTATTTTTCAACATAGTTGCCACCATTGCCAAAGCATTTGCTAAGTCTTTGTAGAAGCTTTTGTATTTCCAAGTAATAGAAATTTGTCACCTGTTATCGGAACCAAATTTCAAATTCCGTTTTGATAACATCATCGCTAAGAAAGTTTGGCTCTGCAGCATCTTTTTCAGGTAATGGAAATGTGAAAGTCACTGAGTGATAGGTCTAGACTGTATGGCGGATGATCTAAAATTTCCCATTTGTAACTTTTAAGTAGTGTTTTGAAGTGTTATGTGAGGATGAGTGTTGTCTTGGCAGAAACAAACCCCACTTGTCAGCAAGAGCTTGCATTTATTTTGAATTTTATGTCTCTTGTATACCTTTTTTTATGACCTTTTGCATGAAGAAAATGTATTAAGGAATGCACTTCACATCTGATGCGATCTTGAATTAATGCAGACATAATTAAGATATGCTGCTTAAACAATTTGCACCATAAAAATGATGAATGACCTTGAGGGAAAAGTGAAACATTCAAGGTTACAATAAGTTGTTAAAAAATTCACAGAAGCATTTCCTTTGCTGCTATTGGTGAATTATCTTTACTTTCCAAAAAAGCCTTGCACATTTCTTAACAAATTTTAACTAAGTGTTCATGTTACAAATATTTATCTAAATTTCTTATTTTAACACTAATAAGAGTTAAAACATTATATTCACAAACATGCCTTTTAGAAATATATATATTGCAAAATCTGCCCTCCAGGAAAAAATATTTATAATACAAATGTATTTAAGCAATATACTTTTCAAAATTAAACCTACAACTTGAAATTAAATGTATAGCAAATATGTTTTTTTTTTTCGCCTACAGGAAGAAATCTACTACTGGGAAATTACAGTTGTAAAAAAATTGCATTTTTGCAATCAACTCTATATGTTTATAAATAATAATTATTTAGTAATCTACTCTACAGGGACAGAATCTTGTTTAAAAATGGGAAATTTATTGTGAATCACATTTCAATCCGTAAATTTTTTCCGTACAACTTTTAAAAATTTAAAATTTGTATTTGACTGGAAAAAAAATTGGCTAGACATTTATTTTTTAAAGTAGTTAGAGCACATTTGATGGAAAAAAAACATATAATTGTAGAATTATAAAATTATCAATTCTACGAGAAGAATCATAAAATTGTACAAACCACCAGGAAGGGCAGCTCGTTTCTGAATTAGAACCAAAGCCACTCTAGTAGATCTACCTTGAAGACTCCCTCTAAAAGAAATTTAAAAGGAATTAAAATATGTAATAAATGAAATATAATGAACAAAAATTGGATATTCATTAATGCTATACTTTAAATCTTAGGTGAGCATTGAAACAATTTTAAGGTACAGAACATTATGCTAGTTCAATTCATGTGGTGAGAACAGCAAAGTAAATCTGAATTTCAGTTACTTTACTAAAGGAAATTTGCAAAAACGCAAATGAAATCTTAGTTATCTTTACATTTAGTCATCATTAAATTAATGTATCACTAGCAGGGATGGCAAGTTTTTTCCATAGCGACAGAAATGCCTGAATGAAATAGTTTTCCTTCAAACAACAGGGAGAAAAAAAATTCACGCATTTTTATTATTAATAATTGTGATGTAAATGAAATAATATTAATTTTGGCTAGTTGCTTTTTAGTTTAAGGCTATTTTAAATAATAGTATAAAATTAAAAGATAACAATTGAAGGAAAAAAATAAATCTAAAGAAATTGAAGTCCAGTGAAAAATCAGAACTCTTCCACAGCCTCAGAGTGCAGCCAGTCTGGGATGGTGTTTAGTTTATCATTTAATTCCAACTAAATCTGTCACTGTTATTTCAAATAGCTTTGAAACTTTTTTTTTAAAAATCTTTTTTAACAACACATTGGATTGAATATTTACAAATGGTGTTAAAGGAAAAGCAGAAAAATGTAGAAAAAAATTATTAAATTTTTTTCCAATGTTACTAACCTCAAAATCTCTAACTTAGTTGCACATTCTAAACGCTTTTCTGACCAGACTGGACTGTCCCAATCTAAATCAACAAACTGCACTGCAACAGCTGGAACTTCCGTTAAATGTTTACTTAGCCAGTTTGTTTTCAATATACCTTTAGGTACATAACGGTCATAGGATGCTCTCTGGAAAGAAAAAAAAATAATCACAGAATTTTACTTTTTCTCCATACTCCATAGTAAGTATAATAACACATTTTATCAATGATAGTAAGTATTATTCTCTATTCTTATTTCAAAGAAATATACCTTATTACAATCAGATCTTCTAATAATACGAAATAACTTTTTAAAGACTGCTTTTCCCTATCTAGTATCTACTTCGATAGCTATTTAAATACATACTTCTTCCAAGAAAAAATTATTTTAGTCACGAAAAGAGCGATATCTTTTGTTTTATTCTTTTAGCATGAGAATATTGTTATCAGGACTTCATAGAGTAGAAATCTTTCTAACACAAACCTCTAAAAATGTAATGCTATGTGAGAATTTTATATGATACAGATCATATGATATATCACAAAACTTACTAAGCATGGCAATATACAAAAGGAACGAATCAATATTGATTTAAAATAATTTTTAAATGAAAATTGTTCAAAACAAAAAATATATACACTTACAAACTATTTATTATTTAGGGAACATAATTAAAATTATGAAGAGCATTAGAACCAAAAACAACAAATTTATCAAGTTCAGGTTGCCTTAGAGATTGTAAAGTCAACATGGTTTATGAAGGATTTTAGTTTATAGAATTACATTATATAGACCTTTAACAGTACTGAGAAAAGTGACAGTAAAATGTTTTTTGCTTTAGTTAACTAGTTTTGGTCCTGTAAACTAAAGAAAGTAACATTTATTGCTTTTCTTTTGAAAATGAATTTTTGTGACTATGACTAATGAAAAGAAAATGGCTTTTTTTTCTTTCAAAGAGATAAAATAGTGACTAGTAAGGAACTCTCGATACATTATTTTGTCCACTCATCTTGCCCCAAATTACTACAGAAAACATTACTGTGTGATATTTCAGCAGCTATCCTGTTATAAAGCATTTTTACCTTAGGTTTTGCTTTGGGAAATTCATGTCCAGGAACTAGCAGCTTGAGAAAAAGTGGCACTCTTTCTTGCCGATTAGAGTTAAAAGATTCCCATATTGTTCTGTGAATAGGATTATTTTCCACATCAAGACCACAAATAGCAATATAAGATGAAGGTGTTGATGTTAATTCTGGTGGAAGATCTCCAACATCTAATGCATTCATATTCTAATCTAATGTATTCATCTATGCTACAAATAGAATTTTATGCGAAGGTAAGAATACTACAATCACTGAAATGAAAATATAATTTAACTTGTAAAAATTATTTTTAAAATCAATCATAAAATATACAGGAATGTCAGATATACTTAATAAAGTGAAACCACATTTTACAGACACTTCTCAAAACAAACACCTCTCATTGCGGACATTTTCAATTCCTTTTGAATCTTCTATGAATAAACCATTATGTACAGCTCGCAAAATAAAAAAGGGAGTACCAAGAATAACTTTTCATCTTATGATCAGATATTCACGTTTTAGGATTCAATTTTAAAGGTTTGAGGTGGGGACCTCAAATATGCCAATTAATTAGTGCAGACGATATTTTAAATAATGAAATCAGATGCAAAATATATCTTCACTGAATAAACATACCTTTTTTTGACAAAATTTGATTTCTGACTCCCAAAATGTATGGAGTAGCTGCAATCTGGAAAATATTGTCATAGTTTGGTCATGAGAGTAATCAAAAGTTTGGACGACCGATTTTGTATTTTGCAATGTAAAATTACAGTCTTTAAAATTATGTAAAAAATTGTGTACCTTACATTTCAAATTTTTTTTCGACAAATATTTAAAAAAATAATAAATACTTACTAAAAGTGATATTTTTCTTGGAATTATCTTTGGATAAACGCATTTTATAGTTACAGGCAAACAAAATTTCCTTCTAAGCAAAGGTTCTCAAGATATGGCGAAATAAGCAAAAATAAAATTAGCACTAAAAGTTTCAAACTTTGAACTGCTCTCCTGACGAAACTATGGAGATCCTATTCCCCATATTACGGCTACCTCCTATATTTTGGGGTCAGAAATTTGAATCTTTCGAAAAAAAAGCATGTTTATTCAGAGAAAGTACATTTTTGTGACCGATTTCGCAACTTAAAATATTCTTTGCGCTGATTAATTAGCACATCTGAGGTTCCTCCCTTGAATCATTAAAATGTAGTCCTGGAACATGAACATTTGATCATTACATCAGAAGTTATTCGGGATGATTTTTTTAAAATTTTGCACCCTGTACTCTCAGCAAAGCACACACACCCTAGGATAAGGATATTCATTTATGCTTCAAAACAATATTTTTAAAATCTTCAAACTAGACACCACTTTTTCTAGATTTAACTAGTAAATAATCAATCATTCCCCTGTCACCTTCTCTTACCTTTGCAAAGAAAGGAGAGAAAATGATGGATTGCTCATGTGAAATTTTTGTTGTTGCTTCCAACCCCAGCTCAGATAGCGGAACTATACCAGATTCATGATGCCGTGAGTCTTCAAATAATCGAGGAAAAGGAGAGGTCTCTCTAGAACAGTGTTTCTTAACCTTTTTGGTATAATGGACCCCTTTTCAAATTTTTTTAGAAGTCACAGATCACCCCCTGTGAAAAAAATTATTGCAAAAAACATCAATTATTAGAAAACATTTAATTTTATTATTTTAATAGTATACAAAATTTTTAAAATTTAAATTTTTAATATGAAGGTTGCTGCTGCTTTTCCTTAATTAATAAATTGGATTGGGGGGTGGTATTCGACAAAGCAACGCACATATCATGTTCAACATTCAATCGATTTCGATATTTTGGGTTTATTGTCACAAGTGTGGAAAATCCCGCTTCGCAAAGATTCACTGTAGCAAATGCAATTATAGCTGCCATAGCTCGCTTTACAAGCAATGGGTAGGCTTCCAAACATTTTAAAAATTAGGAGTAGTCAGCGGACCCCCAAAATATGACTCATGGACCCCTTAGGGGTCCATGAACCACAGGTTAAGAAACCCTGCTCTAGAACCTCTTCCATGGTGAAATCCAGGCAATCAAGTAGATGGTGAGGACTAGTCCTGCTAGAGTTGCACTTTTTACAAGTTGGAAAAAGTTTAATTTGTCTACTAAAAGTGAAGCTCTTAGTATGCCCACTGACAAATCTACAGGTTGCGGTTTGGTCGGCACGTGTACCCTGAAGGTCAAGGGCTGTGAAATTTTTTGGACAGTGGTATCTTTTGACCTTTTCATCTGGGCAACTCAGGTTATGACACCCCACATGTTGAAATGACACATTAAATACTCATAATACATTTTTCATTCCAATCAATTAGACACATGTTTTTAATGCAGCTGGATTAGAAAAAAATAAATCAGAAATCTAGTCTTTGAGGTGTTTGTATAGAGTAAACTTTTATTCAGACTTATGACAAATGAAGATTGTGATTATAACAACTTCATAGGGCCTGCTGCCTTACAGATCTGTACCTATCTATAGGTATTGTCAAATTTTTTTTTAGAAAATTGCACGGCTCAAGGTAAAGATCTTTCGGAAGTTGATAACATTTACACAACGACTCATATCATCACTTAACAAATTTCTTCCATAACTGATTGAATACCTAGTTTCGATGATATTGGTAAAAAAGATAAAATAACTGAGCATGTACCCACATCGAATCAACCAATTCAAAGCACAAAAAATAAATAAATAAATATTAAAAAATTTTTATTGAGAAATGCAAACGAAAAGACAATTGAACAGGCATTCATAGATATTGTATTTAAAAATAAAAAGCAAGTCAAGATTACAAATTTTTTTCCACTTGGTAAGTATTCATTTTTAAAAAAATATGTTTAGATTTTTCTAAAGTTTGATTTCACATTTTCCTGCTTTTCAAGTTCTTTATTGATAGTCCAACAGAAAATTTAACATACAGGATCCGCTAAAATCACATAAATTAAAAGTCACTAATACATGAAAACCAATCTAATACCCTTTTGGGAGTTTTAAAATTCAAAACAATTATTATTAGCAAAATATATTTATTTTTACTAAAACATGTATACAAGTTAAGTAACACACAAATACATAAACTAGTCCAATATCTTTTTGTAAAATTTTGCTTACGAAGTAAAAATAAATTTGCCAACATTATTTTTATGAAGATTCCCTAATTGATAGCTGAATTAAACTCTTAACTTTCTCAGTAAATTTCTGTAAAACTATGCACTTTCATATGTAGTTAGTCAGAGCTCATTCTAGGCAGGGTAAACAGGGTGCAGCACCCTGCTGCCCTTTTAGTCAAAAGAATCCACCCTGTTGCCCCTGAAGTAAATTAGTGCCCTGATGTAATAGAGTCCATACTCTTTCTTTCCTCAACCCTTCTTTATTTTTCCACCAAACTCTACAATGGATTTCTTAAACTTTTCAACGCTTTTTATTTAGTTTGTCGTAGCTGTCAATACATAGATTTATATGGGAAAGGAAAAATAGCTATCACACCCCCTTATTGCACTTATCTTTGAAAGTTTGCAGTTACTTCCACTATCATTAAATCATAATTATTAATAATTTTAATTATTAAATAATAACTACTGACACTTAAAAACATACATTTATTATTTTATTAGTATATGCATGCATTTTAAATAAATTACTAAGNCGTGACTTAATAGTAGATGTATTTTTAATTGTTAGAGGGGGGCACCAAAATATTTTCAGTGCTTAGGGCCTCAAGAGGTCTTAATCCGGCCCTGTAAAGTGGGGTAACTATTAAACCTACATGTTTAAGGGTATTTACGTACCTAATATGATTTACTTCTTCATGTATGATATGTTTTTTAGTGTTAGTGAAATGTAAAATTACTGAGTTTCATTTCACATAATTAAAGCTATCTTAAATTGTTATCTTTTCTACGAGAGTATAAGACGCTAAATTTAAAAACGAGAAATATAAACCTTAGGTGAAAAATGAATAATTTCGTAATAATCGTCTCTTTTAATTTCAAATGATGCACATCGTTCATATATAAGGTTAAATAAATAGGTAGCTTAAATAATTTTTAAATAGAATTTAGCTACTTATACCTCAAATCGGACTTCGTATAGTAGGCTTTAAAAATGTCAAGAATCTAAATAAAACCCGGTAGTAATTGTTTCTAAGATCTTATATTTAAAAA
The DNA here is from genome assembly GCF_043381705.1 of Parasteatoda tepidariorum. Taxonomy (NCBI): domain Eukaryota; kingdom Metazoa; phylum Arthropoda; class Arachnida; order Araneae; family Theridiidae; genus Parasteatoda; species Parasteatoda tepidariorum. Next base: position 65,791,515 of record NC_092212.1, on the reverse strand, counting down.
ATATACAAAATTAAAAAGCATTAATTGCAGATTTACCATTTTTTGATACAAAAAATATAAAATTTCAAGACTTACAAAATTCTTTCGCTAACAAAATAAATAGCAGACGGTTTTCTTTCCCCCCTACTTTTCACGCTGCCATACCTAACAAATGAAAATTTTTATGAATGCTAAAAAATAAAATGCTGATAAATTCAAATTTAGTTAAATAATGAAAGCCATATTTAAAATATTCCTAAGATAAATTTTTTTCAACTTTTTTACTGCCATTCCCTCTGCATGCGATAGTCACCAATCAGATTCATTTTCCCATGAATCTGATTCGTTTGCAAAAACATTTTTATCCAGTGAAAATTATCGTTAAATCCTTGGTTATTAATTTAAGTAAATGTTTTTGATTATTAAAGTGTGACATATTAATTAGCTAAAATAATGTCGTAAGAATGTTTGACACCCAACCTGTTTCAAATAAAACTTGCATTATTTTGTTTTGAACTAGCTACTACCACTTTAACTATGATGGCAGCACGCTAATATTTGTAATCGCGGTAATTCCTGTGTTATTTATCTTTCGTATTTTGTTCTGGGATTGTAATGGTGAACAAAATAGTGTATTATCTTTGATTTCACATCACATTAAATCTGTAAATTTTGTTAATTTAATTATGTCTTATTATAAACCTGGTGATTTGATTTTTGGAAAGGTGCGTGGATATCCTCCTTGGCCCGCTCGAATAGAAGCGCCAAAACCTGGACAGAAAATACCGCCAAACAAATATCCAGTCTTCTTTTTTGGAACTTATGAAACAGGTATTGTTCAAAGCAAAGATATCTTTCCATATGAAAAGTTTAAAGAGAAATATGGCAAACCGCAAAAGCGGCGATTTTTCAATGAAGGTCTTGAGGAGATCGAAAATGATCCCACCATCCAAGGTCCTTCTGCTTCATCAACTGCTGATAAATCTGCTTCTGAAGATGAAAAAGAAGAAGAAGAAAATGATGAAGTAGAAGAAGAAGAAAGTGAGGAGGAAAAAGAAGACAAACCTGCTGTCAAAGTGGAAAAAAAGGGAAAGAAGAAAGAAGAGAAAAAAGTTTTTGTAAAAGTTGGTCAAGTTGTTAAAAAGCGAAAGAAAACTATAGAGAATGTTGAGCCTCAAAGAAGTCGTAGTGGTCGTATGATTAAAAAGAAAAAGTTTAGTTCTGATAGTGAAGGTTCTGATGAAAAAGATAGTGATGAAGAAAAGAGTGATTATGAAGAAGAAAAGCCTGCTAAATCTAAGAAGAAAGAGTCGTCTTCGGGGAGCTCTTCAGAAAGTGAAGAGGAAAAAAAAGAGAGTGAAAAATCAGAAGAATCATCTGATGAGGATTCTGAAGATGATAAACCTCTTTCAAAGCAAGTGAAAAAGCCTAAAAAAGAAGTTTCTCCGCAAATTAAAAAGATTTCTTCCAAAGTTGCACAAAAGGATGAATCTGAATCAGAAGATTCAGAAAAGGAGTCGGATGTTGATCAGAAACGTAAGAGGACTGATACCGAATCTTCAAATGTTGAATGCAATAACGTTTCAGTGTCATTAATAAAATTAAGTGACGAAACCTGTAAAGAAGCTATGTCCCCTTCAAAATCCAAGGAAAAAAAAGAGCCAGAAGATAAATCTCCTAAAAAAGAAGAAAAATCATCAAAAGCTAAGGTTGAAGAAAAATCATCAAAAACTAAGGTTGAAGAAAAAACATCAAAGGTAAAAGTTGAAGAAAAGACGTCTAAAGTGAAATCTGAAGAGAAGACTTCAAAAGGGAAGACAGAGGAAAAGACCTCTAAAGTTAAAATTGAAGATAAAGTAAAAAGTAGACTGGAAAAACCTTCAAAGGAAAAATCAACTGAGGAGAAAGATGTTAAACCTGTAAGGAGTAAAAGTGAAGAAAAGTCTACACAGAAAGATGATAAAAAGGCAAAAGAAGAGAAAGTAAAACAAAAGTCTAAAATTGAAGATAGTAGCAAATCATCAAAAAGAAAGCAGGAAAATGGCATTGACAAACCATCAAAAAAAGCAAAAACAGAAGAGGATGACACTAAAAAAGACCAAGAAGAAGAAAAATTGAAACAAAAAATAGAGAAGAAACTAGAAGAGAAAGAAGGAAAAAAGAAAGAAAAATTAGAAAAGAAGAGGAAGGAAAAGATAAGCAAATTACAGGTTGATGTGGAAATTAGTGCAAAACTTCATGAAATTGATGAAAAAATCAAAAGCAGTTTGAAGTTTAATAATTTAGATATTGAAACATGTTTAAACATGTTAAGTGAACTAGACACTATGCATTTGCCTGTAGGAACAATTAGAAAAAACCCTAATATTTTTCATACTTTGAAAAAAATACGTAAGTTTAAGAACAATGAGACTGTGAGACAAAAAGCTGAATATTTGTATAACAAATTTAAAAATTCTTTTACGGGTATTGAAAAAGATCGTGCAAGCTTAAGTAGTGTATCCGAAAAAGAGAACAAGAAACAGGAACAGTCTGCATCGGAACAGAAACGCGAGAATGAAACAGATGGGATTTCTCATGGCGAAGAAGAAAATACTTGAAATAGAACTTTTTAAGGTAATTTATTTTTTATTTCTTCTGGTGCATAATATTACATTCTTATCATCCCAGTGGCTGAATCCAAACGGCATTGTCGCGGAATGTTAGAGTTCTTTCTCAAAGAATTTTCTAGTTTTGAATATTTTAGTTTCCTTTTCTGCCGAAATTTTCAATTTTTTTTTTCTTCTCCATATCTAAGAGATGCTTTTTTTCACACATGGGGGGGGGGAAGAAATGTTCTTTATTTTTCTACTCTTATTCAGAGGACTGAAAAATAATGTAAATGTAATAAGTAAAAATTTCAATTCAGCGGAAATGTTCGAAATTTTTTTTCTCCTGATATCGACTGCACAGTTTAATCATCACTGATTCTATTGTAAATCTATGTTGTGCCTCGATCACTTTTTCAATGTTTTGCTATTAAAATTCTGCATGATTTTAAAAGTTATGATGCCGAACTCGAGTTGTCACATTTCGACTCTCTTTATTTTTGGTATTTTCATAATAAGTTCAAGCGACGATTAATTAAAAAAAAAAATTTTTTTTTTTGCATATCTATACCAAAATCTATGTGGTTATTAAAATCCTGATGCATTTCTCATATTACGAGTTTTAAATCACTAATTTAATTTATCACTTTTTGATGTGTTTTATGTGTGCTGATTTCATTCTCGATCTAAATTATTTTTTTCTTCATTTTTTATAAGCATTTTTTGCTAAGCTTTTACTCAAGATATTGAAAATCCCACATTTTTACTATGAGTTCGTTTTTGCCGATTACATCGTAAACCTAGATTATTTTTGTCCTCGGTTTTTGCAATTTATTCTCTTGCCTTTTTTAAAATTCTGTTTTTTTTTTTTTTTTTTGCACCATGCAAATTTTAAAGTATGCATTTAAATAAATACTTATTGTCGCGCTTTAAATGTGTTGATTTTATCCTATATTTGAGCATTTGTTTTGTCGCAATTATTGCAGTGCTTTTACACATAATTTTGATGATTCTGTAACCTTAACTAAGATGTTATTATGACCTATGAATTTTTAATCACGTATTCGTATGACCATTTTTGCTGCTATTTATTTGGGCATATTTCATCGTAAATAAAAATTAATTTTCTGTTTTTTTTTTTTCGGTATTTAGCGCCATGCATTTTTACTTGGTATGTCGAATCCAGATATTTTAATACAATACTATTGCAATCTAAAGATTTTGAAAACTGGAAGAAAACGTAAATTTTTAGACTGGCCCACTGTTTGTAATTTATTTTTATTAATTTTTTAGTAGCTTAGGTGGGTTTTTTTTTAGTTAAAAGCAAAAAAGAAAGTTTTTTATTTAAAATTCATGTAACATCTGATAATGCAAGAAATATATGTAGTATTTGAAGTTTAATACTAAATCAATATTGAATTTTATTTAGTACTATTATGGTTTTATTTTAAATTTTGTTCTAATCCTATAATTTTTTTTCTTTTATTTAAATTTTTTTTTTTTTACTTATTTGTAAAAGTGTTTTATTTTCTAAAAAATATACTACAGTAGGGAACCGATTATCCGGAACGGTCGGGACCATCGCTATTCCGGATAACTGATTTTTCCGGTTTTCTGAATCGCTACAAAAAGCCGTTTTTTTATTGTTANAAAAAATTGGAAATAATCTTAAAAATAAGAAAAAAACGATGAAGTAATACACTAATGATTATTTCCAAAATGATGGTAAGGTAAACATCTTTAAAAAAAGAAAGAAAAATCGAGAAATCTTATGAGGAAAAAAAATTTTTTTTTTTTAAATTGGGAGAAAATTTATCGAATTTCGTTCAGGTTTTTTGGTTTTCTGATTTCCGGATAACGGGTTCTGTACTGTATTACATTTTTTGATAAGAAAAATTGGTAAAATCTTAGAATAGCCCACCTCTTGGTGACTTTTTGAAATGTCTCCAAGGCGATTATTACTGGAATCAACGTTGCGTTTTGATTATTAAAAAAACAACAGCAATTTAAATTATTTCAAATTTATTAAAATATTTTTTTAATAGAATAAAAAATAACTTACTTTCTTCAAAACCATCGACCGCATCATTTCGCGTAATGAAACTCACTTGTTCTCCACATTTAGAGCATTCGTACCTTTTCGAAATTAAATGTTGATTCATGCACCATTCAATCACGGCTCTCTTACCTTTTGCATTCAATAAAGTTGGAAGTTCACTCGTCCATTTTCAACCGGTACCACACAAAAAGATTTTAAAAAGTGAAATAATGGTGGTAATAAATGAAATAATGGTTTAAAAATGAAATAATAAGGATGATTCTAACTGCAAGAGATCAGAAGCATAAAATGTGGAAGAAAGAATTTTTTTCTAACGAAATCCTACTGTTGTATACATATCAAATAACTAATCAGATTTAGGAATTTTGGTGGTGTGATCAGACGTTCAAAATAATCTCCCCAAAATATCTTCTGGAAACCTTGGTTGGCAAAATAACAAAAACTTGCTTGGCGAAACTTTAAAAAATTGTCATGGGGTGGGCTTTTCTGGGATCCACTTGAAAAATTTTGTGATTGGGACAGTTGTTCCCAAATATTATTCTGCTGATATCTAGGGTTCCAAAAAGGTATTGAAGAGGTTCCGTGTGTTAGTATTTTTTAAAACCAGTAATGAGTTTTGAAACCTTCGATTTTACCTCTCCAACCTATAATTCATTATTTATGCAATCTTTTGGTTGTCTTGATATGAAATAATTTCAATAAATGCCAATGAGATAAAAATTATATTTTTAAAAGAAAATATCTTTCTAACAGCTCTATGTTGAACAAATGATGAAGAAAAAAAAGGTTTTATTAAATATTACATTAGTATTTCTTATCGCGCTTTTCACATCAAAATAAAACAATTAAAGTCTTTAATAAAGAAACAAGTGATCCTAATGACCATTTTCAACTCTTAATAACAGTTCTTTTAAGTTTTCATCTAAAACTAGAATATAATTAGGCTTATTTTGTTCATTTTCAGCTTATTCATATTCACAAAAAACAAATTCACAACTAGAATTTATATAGCAGAGGGACTGTAAATTTAACTGTTGAGAAAAAATCTGATTTAAGATAATTAATGAGAAAAGATTTTCATTCCTCTCATTAAATATTTTAAAAATAGTTTTTTATAAGTTATGACATTCACAATTCAATAAACTTTATTTATAATGTCGGGATTCCACCAAGTAAAGGTTAATTATTTAGAGTTCCTTTGCCAGAAAAAAATCTGGAACCATTGGCGTAGAACCCTAAAGTTAATAAGAAAATTATCATATTTGCCAATTGCCACCAACATGATAAAATATGCATGTGGCCCTTTGTTAGTCAACCTGCTGCGAAAGTGGCCCTTTACTCAAAAAGGTGGGCCACCAATCTAATGGAAATGTTCTTAAAAATTGCAGATGGAAACATCAGTAACACAAAGGTTTTTTCAAAACTAGATAAAAAACAAACATTCTTCTTAATTTTTAGAAGGAAAATCCCAATGCTGAAAATTTAACTTTTCACGTCGCTATATTTTTGAATGAAAGGCCACATGACAAAGTATTTAGACTGACATATTGACATCATTGTTCTAGGCACTAGACTATTTTTTTCCAGCTAACATTGTAATATATTTGCATAAAATTAAATGCTTTTAAATGTTTAAAATTAGAAACTGCAAAACTGATTACTTAGGGAAAAAAGAAGAATCTGAATCAATTTATTAGAAAAAAAATTAGATAAATATAAATAATTAAACTATGGGAAAGTTCATGAGTTTTTTTTTTATCTTATTACATAATACATAAGTCCATTAAAAAATTTGTTCTTAGAATTAAATTTAAAAGAAAAATATTCTAGTTATTCAAATCAATGCAAGTTAAAACTTTGATTCAAAGAAAGTTTATAGGGTTAAAAAGGATTAATATTAAAAATGATTTTGAAAAAAAGCAATCGATAAACTATACATTGGTCAAAAACTATTTAATTAAATTCCAATTTCCCGAACTTTTTTAATTTTTTTAAAAAAAAATTATTTTTTAGATTTAAGTACATTGAAGATTAGCTGGCCGCATGTGGCTCAGGGGGGCGCAGGTTGTGCATGGAATAAAGTTTATATGAACCTTTAAAAAATTCTGTGTTGTCATAATAAAAACTGATAAAAAGATAAGTTAAAAATAAGCAGGAGAGACAGATAAGAAATCTTAGTTCATAAAACAAATCTTTAACATTGAAAATTACATTTACTAGTTATCTATATTACTGTACGGGTAAAAAGTTATAATAAATAAATAGAATAAAGTCTCTCAGAAAAGCTTAGTTAAAATGCTGCACTATAATTAAAACAAACAGCGAAAAAGAATCATTAAAAATAATGTTTTTTCTAAAAAAGGTGGTGATAAAATAAGGATATTGACTTACCTGAATAACGTTCCCGGACAATTTGTTAGCTTCATGGAATTTTTTTTACTATTTTTAAAAAAGAAAAATAAGTCTGCTTCTTTAAAAACAAGTTTGTCTTTTTTTAATTCCTGAGAAAAAAAATTAATTTTCATGCTTTCTCCTACAAATGCAAACCAGATTTAAAATCACACATCACAATTTCTATTTATGCGATTTAAGATTGAGCACCTTTTTTTGTATTTTAACTTTTTTTTAATCAAATATGACCTTTTGTATTTACATGATTTCGAAGTCACTATTATGATTCTTGTTCAAGTGTGTTGAAAATTATACATAGGAATTTGTTGTCACGTGATTTTAAAATCAAAGATCGGGATTCATATTTGCATTCATATTTGCTTGGTTTTAGATAGATTATTCGTATTCACGCAATTAGTATTAAATGTTGAGATTATAATTCACTCAATTTGAAAATCACACATTGAGGTTCATATTCACGCAATTTAAACAAATAAGATTTTGTCTCGAAATTTATATTAAACCGTTCATAACATTTTGTTCATTAAATGTTTCCTGCATACAATTTTTACTTGTTAAAATTTCATGTATTTTTCAGTCATTCAAAAACTGTTTCCTCACCAAGCAAGTATAATAACCTTTTCCTTGGTTGGGAAACCACCTGTCTGTGGAAACCTTGACTTATCTCATTAACATAATTTTATGACTTGTTTTAAGTTGGTCTAATGTGTCTTATTGAATTTGCATTATTTTGTAGGTTTTCATTCTGGATCAGATTGAGTTCTAATTTCAGCTGATCATCATCTCCTTGGAGCCAATGAACCAGTTATTGATCCTGTTCTCATCGATTGAATCATTGGCTTCAGCTGATCCTCATCAACTGAATAGACACTTTTAATTTAAAAAAAGCAGTTATGCTACCTAGATATTTTTTTCTTGTTAATGCTTATTTTATTTTTTGTTTGTAAAGCAACTGGATTAGTATATAAGGGTTATTTTTATTATATTTGATTTTAATGTTTCAGTATAGTGCAGATAATTACTATTACTGCAATATGCATATGATGTTGTTAATCTTGTAAAATACTCATTGTTTAAAACACTCGTTAATGTTTGTTGGCTGGTGTATTCATGTACAGATTTATTATCATTTAATGTCCAAACATCAAAACTCACCAATTGTATTTTAAAATGTGTTGTTTATTAACTGCGATAAAAAAGTAACATATTCCCATTTTTATCATTGTATTCATGTAGAAGTTTAATGACTCAATTTGAAACATAGTTTCTTTTTCCTTTTATGTTTTGCTATAGAAGTGATTAAAAAGTTATGCCATTGATTAAAATTCTCTAATTTATTTCAATTGCAACAACATACAATGACATATCTGCCAAGTCTCTTGTTTTTTTAACGAAGATTCCCGTATTCTACGACTATCTCTTGTATACTCTGTATTTGTTGAAGAAATTTTTAAAAAAATTGACGGTAAAATATCAACTAATGGTGAAAAATTCCTCAACAGATGGTGCTATTGCCAGTACTCAGGGCCGGATTAACCTATAGGCACGTGCCTAGGGCCTACGAAAAACTTGGGAGAAAAAAATTTGTTGACAAAAATAATTTAGCTTTAAAAACAACAAGTGTATTTTGCACAAAATTATGAAGATACAAATAAAAATATAATATTTTTCGGTAATAAATTATTTTGCAGAATCTTATGATCTAATATATTACTTTTTTGCGATTTTTGGATTCAACGAAATCTTGTATTATGCTGTCGAATTCCAAACTACGCAAAATGTCGTATTCAATAGACATAAGTGCGAGCGATGCCAAACGATCTTGATTCATTGTTGAACGCAAATAATTTTTTATCAATTTTAATCTGGAGAAAGATCTTTCTCCTTCTGCATTTGATCCAAGAATCGACAAATATATTCTTAATGCAATGTGAACGTTAGGAAAAGTATTCACAAGTTTATCTTTAATTTGAGCCTTCAACATTTCTTGTGCAGATTTATGTTCATATAAATTTGAAAATAGTAAAAATTCATCTACAAAGTTTTTCTCTAAATCGGATGAGTAAATTTTCACCAAATTTTGCGCTTTTAGTTTAATCTCAGATTCTGACAAATTTTTGTGTAATTTCCTTGTAATTCGGGTTCGATAAAACATCGATTAATGACACTTTTTGGTCGATCCAGAAAACTGGGAAATTCAGACATCCGGGATAGCGATGGTCCCGAGCATCCCAGATAATTGGTTCTCTACTGTATAAATATTTCTTGTAATTAATCTCACTATCAATTTCACTGTTTTCTTTGCTGGTTTGTTGTTGTATTGTTGACGTGAAGTGTTTACATAGTTATCGATCGAACTAATCATAATGGTATTATCGATATCAACTGCAATATCGGCAGTATGTCGGTATTGCAGATAAAGTTCGATAAACTGATTTGTAAATTAAAATCCATATTAAGAAAAATGTAAAAAAAATATGCAAGAAAATTTTAGCATATATTTTGAAAAGAGGGGAGGAGTGGGGGAAGGGTCCCGAAAACGGCTGTGCCTAGGGCCTACGAAAGGTATAATCCGGCTCTGCCAGTACTTATAAATAATGTTTTAAAAAAATCTTAAGATTTATATACATATTTTTTATTATTCAAAATGTAAGTGCTTATATTATTTCCAATTTTGACTTACGTGATTGTATCTAAACTTTATTCGTAGCTTAAAAAATGTCACTAGTAAAATATGTTATTTTATTTCCCCAATCAGGGTTCCCACGGTACTAGAAAAACCTTGAATTTAGTTGAAAAAAATCAGGGCCCTTGAATTCTGCCATAGGGTACTTGAAAAGTACTTGATTTTTTTAGGATTTAAAATAATTCTAATCTTACAAAAGAGCAGTAAAAAATTCAAAGGAAGATAATGGAAATTCTGATAGATTCAACTTATAATGCTTGAAGTGAAAAGGAGTTAAAGAAGATGCAAAACTTTTCTCTCCTAGATTTTTCACACCAGATTATTGTTCATCTCTGATGTTTTGAAGCTGGAATTCATATAGAATGTTCTACAAATTGTGATTTAGATAACAGTGATTAATGAATCACATATCGAATATTACTTTAAAGTGATTTGCGAAATACTCATCGGGATTTGCATTACGGTATTTTATAAATCACACATCATGATTCACAATAAAGTGATTTATCAATCACACATTGTGATTTCAATTATAGTTATTTCTGAATCATATAACAGGATACGTATTTAAGTAATTTCAGAATCGCGTATTGTGATTCACCAAAGAGATATTTAAAAATTACCACTCACAATTCTCATTAAAAGGATTTAAGAATAACACATAGCTGTTCTATATTAAGCACCCTTCGAATCAGAAATTGAAATTTGCATCATAATGATCACTATTCATGTGAAAACTATTAGCTAATCACGCAACAGAGTTCACATTAAAGTGATTTATGTATCACACATCGTGATTTACGTCTTGTTAGTTCGTGCTTTTGCATCATTTGCTATTCATATTGTTTTGATTTAAGAAACATACACCACAATTCAATTTTGATTTACAAATCACGCATTGTGATACGTAATTTACACAATCTTTGAAACTTACTTCACCTTTCTTATAATTTTGATTTGCATTATGTAAATTAGATTCGTATAAATGCCATTTAAAAATTATGCTTGGTGAAAATTATGCATATTCACAAAATTTTTGAAATCACGTTTCATATTTTATGGATATATTTTAAAGAAAATAAAGCTTGGTAAGTTTTAGTTATCTGTAAAATATTGTGCTACAATAGATTTTATTATGTTGAAAATACATTTTTCATATTCTGAAGTAACAAAATAGATAATTTATTAAAATTGAAACAGATATGTTAAATGGATATATTTTGATATTTTATCTAATTATATACATTTCCTGTAACCTAAAATTTGATCTAACATATTAAAAAATAGTATTTATATTAAATAACCTTACAATCACACAAACTTTGTCAATTATTTACTATGCTTGTTTAATGTAATATGCATTAATTAAGTTTAATTAATTCTTATTCACTTCATGAAGAGTTTCACTGAAGCTAGTTTCGTTCGTATGTCAATTGGATTTTTTTTTTTTGTCAATAGGAATTGAAACAGCAATGTAACTATCAACCATTTGTATCATTAACTGATAAATTTAATAAATTTTTTTGTTGTCAAACAAGCATTGTGCTTTAAAAATATACAGTTTCTGCTTCTATGTAATTGTAAAATTTGGTTGACATGTACTTTAGCATATAACTGTAATACCGAATAGGTCCTTGAAAAATGTTGATTTTTGGTCCTTGAATTTTTTTAAAAAATTGAGTGGGAACCCTGCCAATGTTGGCAGGCATGCAATGACACTTTTGATATTGATAATACAGCATCACTAATAACTTATGCATGCTAACATATTTAAATTGGTTGTAATCTATAATCTATGTTTTTAAATATTATTGTTAAAACTGCAATGAAATACAGGATTAGCCTAAATAATTCATCCAGTTTAAAAAAAATAGGTTTCAGGTTACTAATACTTTTTACGTGTGTACTCATTCCAATGGTAAGCTGTTCGATCGTAACATTCAATACATATATGAATGTTTGTCACTGCTACAGTGATGTGTTTTTGTTGGCATTATGGCTACATAAATTTGTAAATCATGCCATTCTCGATGCATCAACATGTTAGCAAAACACTTTTATCTATAGGATGTGTCTGGGTACATAAGCAGGGTGCATAGAGTTTTTAAAAAGTTCTTAATTTTCCCTTTTTCAAAATGAGTTTTTTCCTTTACTATGTTAAGACACAGTTCACATTGTTCTATTCAACGGTTTCATAATTAATTCAACCCCAATCTATTTCGGCGTGTAATCTGTCCGTAGCGTATGTAAACGCCACCCGTTTTACATTATTCAAAATTTCACAATTATCAAAAACAATGCCAAAAGGTTACTTTTGTTCTTTGACATGACAGTTAAAACAAGATAAAACCGTCGATTAACAAAAACTTTCCAACCCTGCCTAATTATGATATTTTTTAAGGTGCTTATTTTTTGTTGAATAATTTGGCTACGCACCGTGCTAAGGATGCACTCGTAGAACTTTAGTGATATATTTCAGAAAATGAAGAGTGTACCCATCGCCCATTTTTTTATAGATGTAAAAAAATGGTACTTGCAACTGAATAAATCGTTTATGTTATATATTGTACCTAAATTTTTGAAAAGTATTCCTAGTTACTTCAGCAGAATATTTAAAGCTCATCCAGCTTGCCCTCGAAATAAAGGTGGATTATGTAGAATGCTGACATTTTCTTTTTTAAAAAGAAAACCTTCAAATCAACAGTATTACTTATTAAGTAATAAACTGTGCTGAGCAAAGATCAGATGTTCTTTTTAATTTTAGGAAATGGGCAATACAGTATCCCTTAAAATTTGATATTTTCAGTCTTAACAACTTTTTGAAAATTTTTACCCTAAATATAAAAATCTTGTTTTTTTTTTTCTACAAATGTTTATTTAAATTGCCCTAAAAAGCCTTCATAGGTGATACACTTGAAAACAATCCCCAATTGGTCAAGACGTCACATGTGCTGAATGAAAACACCTCTGCCAGAAGTTAAGGATATTTCAATGCTTTTTTAGCCTTGATATTACTAAAGTCGTATGATCATACTTTTTATATTAATAGTTACAAATTTTGTAAATAAAGTTTATGCTATTGAGAGTGTATGCAAGATGGAATAAAATTTCATACTGTTTATAACTAGAATTGCCAAAGAAATTTTGATTATGCCACTTTTCATAGCGAATCAACATTTCGGCTGAAATCAGAGGTTATAATTTTTTTTATTCTGCTTGTTTTAAGTTAAAATAATATTCAATTACAGCTTGATTACTTCTTTAAAATAATAAATTCAACTCGCCAAGAGAAATTCTGAAATAGTAAAGTTAATGCATTAAAGTTAAATTAAAATAATTGGAAAAAAAATCAGCACTCACTATTGCCAAAAAATGATTCAAAAATTTGGTCAATTGAAAAACATCTGTTTGTCACTGAAAGAATCTACCTACTTATGCTTAAAGTTTTACTTCATATAATTTAGTTTAGCTATATAATTTCAGTGATTCATCAAGCTGGAAAAAAAAAGCACATTAACTTTAAACTGTGAGTAAAATTACTCAAAAGAAGTAATGATTATTTTTAAGCTTTAAAAAAAAAAAAAAAGAAGGAAAGAAATTTTTTTTCTTCCTGTTAGCTTCCTAGCAGCACAATTTCAGAGTGGTCTTAGTAATTCGGTGTTATTAGTTGAAATATTGATGAAACTTACAAAGGAATGGTCTTAACTCGAATAAAATATTTAAATTCTTGTATGATGTGGTTTTAATAGATATAAGTCTTAGATTAAAGCTGTGCCCAAGCTTTAGGGCATTCAAAAAGTTTCTTTTCTTACCTTCACGAAAGAGCTTGAAAGAATTCTAAAGTTCAAAAAGCAAGTCTAATCTATGATCACTAAGCATTTGAAAATGAAACAATTCACTAGTACTACAAAAATATTTAATAAATGATTTGTGATGTACAAATTATTATGGCGACATTAGTGTTCTAAACACCGTCTTAATGAAATCTTTTTAGTTTAAATTATGTACAAATCTATAATTGATTTTATAACTCATGGCTTTTAATCTAAGGCAATTTGTAAAACACAAAAGATGAACCTAGTCAACACTATTGTCAAATCTTCAGATCAGATGGTTTATAGTAAAATCGGCATCTTTCATAGAATACCTGCAAAATAAATGAGACAAGAATTAATTATTCCTTAATGTAAATATAAAATGTGCATAGTAAATAACAGACTTAACATTTTTGCACACAATTGGAAAACTTTTTGATTTTTATCCTTTCATTAAATGGTGGTCAAAAAATGATTGAATTGAAAACTATGTATACTTTTATCTCACTTCTTAACTGTAATTTTATATGACAGAATATATACATAAAAAAGAAAAATCAAAATGCGAAATTTTTATCAAAATCCAAATTTGTGGAGTAAAAAGTTATTTACTTAAAACATTTTTGATTATTAAACCTTTCATTGAGAGGGCTGTATTTAGCTAGCTTTTCTGTGATAATGTGTGAACAAGCGCATTCGCCAGCATCGGAAGAAGAAATTGTCTGAAATTTTTTTTCCTATGTGCTGTTTTATTCAGAACTTATTTTATATTTTTTAACATAGAATATAAACAAAATACTTATTTTGGTGTAGAAAAGTAACATATGAGAAATTTAAAGAGAGAAAGAAAATTTATTTGAATTTCTTGTGCCCTAATAATATTGAGGTTTTAAAAAATCTTGAAAATCAACAGCAAATACAGCAAAAAAAACAATTTACACGCTGCATGGTTTTAGCACAATTTGAGCGTGGCAGAACGTAACAATGTGCAAAACATAATAAATATGAGATTCGAATGTCTTGTTCTTTAATATTGCATGAATATATCAGGATTTATAAAACTACGAGGATATCAGTAACTATAACTGTGAAAAGGTTGATCGAAAAAACAGTGGTATCATTGTCAATAGTGACTAATAAATAAACTAATTGAATTTTGTGGGTCGTAATAATATCGAAATTTTAAAAATCATGTGAAAAAAATTGCATGAAAAGTAAAAGAAAAGAGAATTAGATCGAAATGGATTAAGATATCGAGTACGTTGAAATGCAATTCAAGATTTACATGTCGAAATACCATATTAAAAATTCAATCTAATCGTAGCCAAACAAAAGAGACAATTATATCACATGGATTAAAAAATTGTTCCTTTACAAATCGAAATTTGCTACTCATTTAAAGTTTTTGCTAATTTAGAATCACTTTTTAGTTTATCAATTTATACTTTTCGTTGTTTAGTTCATAAATTCTAGAGGAATTAACTATGAAAATTTTCTACTGTCTCGTTTTTGTTGTTGTTGTTAATTCGAAGTTGCGTTGTTCTCCAACAAATCTGCAATAAAAAAGGCAGTTATCCCTGTAAACAAGAACTTTTAAAAAAAGAGGGTGCTGATAAGGGCGATAAAAATGTTCTGGTAACGAGATTTAAATGTTAGATTTGCGAAATTTCAAGAAAACCGTCGGAATATAAATTATTGATTCGTGGAAGTCCGAGAATAAGTGGAAGAATCACATGCCCTGTAATACCATTTGATAACTGGTCCAAACTGCCACTGGCTAATATTTCATTGACTATTGCCTATTCATAATGGATAAACACCACCTAAGAGTGTCTTTCAAATGCGCTTAATATATTTTGAGTTGCACTTAATATGTTGACACAGTCAGAAAGACTGTGTTGTTTGCAGTGCAAATGACTAAAAAGACAAGTGTCTAAGTATGAGTGTAAAAACGTAATGTGAGTTCGTGAGTCGATCTTTGTTTAAAATTTATCCCACTGAAATAAATTACAGATATTTTTTAATGAACTGAAATAGCAATTTTATTTCTAATGCTTGCAAAGTCTCAGAATATCATCTCGAAAATTCGAACGTCAGTTTACACACATGCAAACTTTGTGGGTCAGTGCATTATCCAGTGAGTTCACTGCAGTAACCAAAGAATTAAACATCCTCTTTATAAATTAGAACTTCATGTTGAAGTCATAAACGATAATGATTTCATCTTAATAAGTAAAAACTGATCACTAGATGAAATTATTCAAAAATCGTCCAGCAGAATTAGATTCTATATTTGAAACCAAATTTGAGGAAAGAGATACAATTGTTAAATAATTCCATATTTTAGCTAATTTGAAAATATTTCTTGACATTTAATTCAATTATTTAAAAAAGTAAATTGCAATTATGTACTAACTGCACTAGCCAAATTTAGCTATAATAAAACATCAAGTTGTCAGGGCGCGTAGCGTTTGTAAAAAGTACTTAAAGGTGCTTTTTTGGGGATTTCGTTTTTAAAAGCTTTTAAAGGTGCTTTTTTCAGCTGGTGTTTTTAAAAAGTGCTTTTTTTCCACAAATATTTTTTTTTTCTTCAGTGATATCTGGTGGATCCCATGCATTTCACGTAAAATGGGGTGTTTGCTACGTAATCATTCACGCGGACTTCATGTCGTACCCACACGTTATGACTTGCGCATGCGCGCACACTTAAAACCGAAACCCGAGTGCTCCAATTCGGATAGAGAATATCAGATCCTTATGAAATGTTTTTCTTTTTAATTTAATTTAATTTTATTCTTGTTTATTTTATTTTACTTCTAACACTTTTTAGACGTAGGGGGTAAGGGTACTTTTGTTCTGAGTTCAGGGTCAAGTTGAATTTACTCGGTGATGTGGGAAAGTACTGATTGTTTTGATTTACGTCCGTTTCCTTTTGGGGGTTTTTTTAACGCTAAAACTCTTTATTTTTCAATAATATCATTGGTTGAATATGAATTTTTTGAGTGCTTGAAAATTTTTGTAAAGTGCTTGAAAAGTTTTTAAAAAGTGCTTATTTTTGATTCAAAGATTTGGCTACGCACCCTGAGTTGTTAAACTTACTTTTAAACTACGATCTTTGAGAACCTCTTCAATGTTGAGCTCATTCTGCATAAGTCGAAACTGGAAATGAAGAAAGAAAAGATAATGAATATATGTTTTAAAAGCATTACAATGCATTAATTTATGATCAAAGTGAGAAAAAAATTACTAAAAATTGACTTGATAATTTTTATTCAATTCTTTTCTTTCTAAAAGAAAACCTTTCTAATTTAATAAACCTGGCTATAAAGAAAAAAAATCAGTTTATTTTATTTCTACTCAGGTCCTTGATATCTTTTCATTAAATTTTTTAGACAGAGTTTGTCATAAAATATTTAAGTTACAGTAAATAAAGTAAAATTGCCTGTCTGGAACAGCTGGAGAAGTGCCTTTTCTTTACTAAGTATATAGTTTGGAGTGGACAACTTGTCATTTAGCACCTAGCAGAGTACACATGAAGATAAAAGCAGATAGAAATGTCATTTAATAAATGTCATTATGTGATAATATACTTTTGAAGTAGTCAAAGTATTTTTTAGATTAGTTATTTATGTTTTAATTAAACTTATGCAGCTTCAATATAAATTTTTTCCCCACTGTTTTGTTATTCATTGAAAAATAATGTAAGTCATGCTTTTACGCTTTTTAAGTATAAAAAATGAGCAAATTTTTCTGTTGCAGGTCAGTTACTTCAATTTAACTTTCCAATATTTAGGTCCTTTGGCAGCTTTACAGTGATAGTTCAAAGTTTTGAAATTTATAATTGTTTTTAATAAAGTTGTAAACCATTAATAGTAGTTATTTTTTAAAAGAACAATTGTTTTATTTCTGCCAATTTTTCTATAGCATGTCAGTAATTTTTATTCAATTTCCTAATAGTTAGATCATTTGGTAGCTTTACAGTGAACAGTTACACGAATATTTGATTTTTCTTTCTTCATTTTATTTAAATTTTAATAGTCTATTAAAATAATAAATTTATACAGATGACATATTAATGAAACATATTTCATGTGAAGGGTTTGGGCAAATTTAGTGATAGAACACATTTTTTCTCCGAAAGGGGTATTTTTAGACCAGAATATTCCTCAGTATCATTTCTAATAAGATACTTTAAAATTTTTATGCATGACCACTAGATAATATCAAAGTGCATTTGTACATCATATTATCAATATGAAAACTATAAATAGCTTTTTGAAACACAATGAAGAATTTGTGTAGACTGTCCCAAGTCTTTCATATAAACAACACAATCGCCAGATAAATGTTTTAATGAAATATAAGAAAAAATGATTTTATAAGAACCCATTAATGCTTGAAATCAACCAAAAGGAGCAATTTCAAACATTTTTATAATCAAAATTTAAAATACAACACACAAAAATAGAATGAAAACATGAGGGGGGAAATGTGAATACACAAAAACAATGATTTTATAAAAAGTTTTTTTTTTACTTTTTAACTACAGTAGGGAACCGATTATCCGGAACGATCGGGACCATTGCTATTCCGGATAACTGATTTTTCCGGTTTTCTGAATCGCTACAAAAAGCCGTTTTTTGTTGTTGTTAAACCCAAGTAAAAAAAATTTTTTTTTGGAAATAATCTTAAAAAGAAGAAAAAATGATGACGTAATACACTTATGATTAGTTCCAAAATGATTCTAAGGTAAACATCTTTCGAAAAAGAAAGAAAAATACTAAATCTTATGAGGAAAAAAAATTTTTATTTTAAAAAATGGTTGAAAAATTTATCGAATTTCGTTCCGGTTTTTTGGTTTTCCGATTTCCGGATAACGGGTTCTGTACTGTATAACAGAAAATTCTAATTATAAAAAGGTAAATAAAGTTACTTGAGTCTGTGCTTTTCTACGATCTTTTAAGAGTTCAAAATTATCATTATCTTGAGTTCTTTTATCTTTTAGTGATTGTACATGTTTTGATTTGAGGTCTACACAGTTCTTGATGGCCTTTTCTCTTTTCTCATATGATTGTAGCAACTGAAAATGCAATAAAACAATGCTTTAATTCTTTTTAAAATTACATTAATACAATAACACAAGCAAGGCAATAGATAAATAAAAATGCATGTACAATTTAATAAAAATGTTTAGTAACATGATTTAAATTGAAATAAAATAAATTGATTAACCATAGTTTTGATTAAAAAAATGTTAATTCTGCATTAAGGGGTGATGTCTAACATGTTTTTCATAAAACTCACCAAATTTAACCGCAAGGATGAGAAAAGACGATAACAAAAAGTTTAAAAAATGAGCCAATTTTACGATTCCCTGTGATGAAACTATTCCTTGTGATATGAAACTATTAAAGTGGAGCAAACATTACGTCTTGCTCCATGTAACACATAGATAAAAGATTTGGTGCAAACTCTCTCTTAATGAAATCACTTAAATACTTTCTAGGGTTTCCTTCATTATCAAAACAGAAATCATGGAATTCTTCTTAACTAGCTCCTTGACTCAGAATGCCGCATAAATCATGCGATTCAAAATTTCTCTCGAATTTAATAAAATCACTTAAATATTTTGTCGGACTCCCTGCATTATCAAAACGAAGATTATGGAATTTTTTTAAAACAGATACACAGTTAGTTCTTGATGAACTGAGTGCATAAGATAAATAACCCATTTTAAAACCTGTGTTAGTAAAATCTTCTAAATATTTTGTTTTGTTTCCATCTTCATCAAAGGAAATTTTATGGAAATCTTTTAAAGCACAACAGACATTAGCTCCTACTCCACTTAAAATACCTGATAAATTACTTACTTTAAAATCTGTGTTAGTAAAATCTCCTAAATATTTTGTTTTCTCTCCTTTCTCATCAAACCAAAGGTTATAAAACTCTTCAAATGTTTAGCTTTTGCTCCTGCTCCACTTAAAATATTGGAGACATTAGGTAGAACTACTTTGTTTTCTTTTAGAGTTCGTAAATATTTTGTTGGATTTCTTTTATTATCAAACCAAAGCTTTTAAAGCTCCTTAAAAGCTTGTTTAACTTTTGCTCCTGCTCCATGTAAAATACTAGATATAGTGGATAGATTTACTTCGTTTTCTTCTAAAGTTCGTAAATATTTTGTTTTCTCTCCTTTTTCATCAAACCAAAGGTTATAAAACTCCTCAAAAGTTTGCTTAGCTTTAACCTCTGTTCCACTTAAAACACCAGATATAGCGGATAGGTTTACTTCGTTTTCTTCTAAAGTTTGTAAATATTTTTTTTTCTCTCCTTTCTCATCAAACCAAAGGTTATCAAGCTCCCCAAAAGCTTTAGTTTTTGCTCTTGTTCCACTTAAAATACTGGACATATATTGATGAACTTGATTTTTATACAGAACATTAAACATGTTGCTGCTTTCTGGTGTATTTAAAAAACTTTTAAATACTGGAAAATAATATTTAGTTGCTATACTTTCAGTAAATTTATTTTTTGCTTCACCAATGCCCATACTTTGACTCATCTGATCATTAACTTCAGGCAACTCGGTCATTTCATCCACTCCACTTAAATTATTAAATGATAATTTGGTTTATCTCGTTGTGATCTTTTTACTTCTATATTTTCTTTATCTTCAACATTTCTTTTTCTCTTTTGTGCTTTCTTATTGTCATTCTGATACAATAGCTCTGAATCTGCTGTGAAATTTACAAATAAAATTAACAAATGATCACCTAGTAAGTCACTTAAAAAATTAAAAGTTATGAGACTTGACACTAAACTTTACTAATTGCTAGATTTAAATTTCAACTTTACTAATTATTCCACATTTAATAAAAGATGTTAATCTTTAGTCATAGTAATATAATGTCATTACTCACATAAAATAAAATTTGCGTTTACTAATGTTACCTGACTATAAAGATCTTTACACTGGTCAGTCGCCTTATCTTTTTCTGCAAAAGAAGCTGTGGGTATTGTAGTATTTAATGAATGAACAATATTGTCATCAATTTTTCGCATAATCCTCAGAGTTTCCTAGAAGGAATCATATAAGTAAGAGTTATGAAGAAATGATTGATAAAACATATTTTTAAATACATTATTTGAATTATTTAAACTTATTTTTTAGAAACATTACAATTAATAAGATGTGTTTTCAAAAAAATGGAGCACACCAAAATATATATATTTTTACAATTGCTCGTAAAAAATATAGTCATTTATAAAAGGCTGGATCAAACAAAAGTTGAAATGATTTGGAACACATCATTTAAACTGTTTTCTTGAAAACACATTAGGTATTTTACAATAAATTTATTACACTTAGACTGTTAAAACTAAGACTCTGCTTTTTGAAATAGTTTTCCAGTAATGAGTCAAGTCCACACTATCTTTCTTGAAGAAGAAAAGTTCATAGAAATTCCAAACAATAATAAAATAGCAGGCTTCATTCAGGCCAATGAAAATTGGTTGCTTCACTAAACTTTTATGTTACAAGTAAGAAAAAACAACAATAATTTTCGAAAAGAAAAAAAATATTAAAAACATTTATTTAAAAATTATTCCACATTTTTCAGCCTAATTTAAAATTGTTAATAAAGTAAATTATCTAAATAAAGAAGAATTAATTTAGTAACAGTAAATTTTTCTTTAAAAAAAAAGCAAAAATAATCTCACAAAAACTAATATGATGTTCAATTGTTTTTCCCTCCCTATCATAACTTGTTTCAAACTCTTTCTGCATCTATGTTTTGACAAAATGAAGAAGATGCTTAATTAAAATAACTAAATATCCATATTTGTTTACATGAGTTAATTTGTGATGTTTTACATTTTTATTTTATTTAAGGAAAAATTGTGTGAATCTAAATTCCTGTCTGGTCAATAATGTAAGACACTCGTTTAGATGCATTTAAAAATAGGAAAACATTGCACTTATAACATCAGTAAATTTCAAAGCTAAAATAACAATGATGTAATTTCTATTGCATATATCTTTAATTTATCAATTAATTAAACTATAATCACTAAGATACCCATAGATTTCGATGCTTTAAAAAACATTAAAAAAAAATAATTATTAGTTTGCTACAACATAACCCTTTGAGTTAATCTTTTTCTCACATGCCACTATCCAGTTGTTGCAAAATTTAGTAATTTTTTTGGCACGGGTACCGGTACAGAAATCTTCCCGAACCGGAAAAAGGTAATTATTTTGAAGAATTGTTGCTTGAGATTTGATTTGTGGGTTCTTTAATGGTTGAACTCAACAGAATGATAGTCTCTTAATGTAAAAATTGCATATCATATCATAGTTGAATTTCATAATCCATTAGAGAACAGATATCTCCCAGTAAATTGTCCAATGAAGACATGGGGTTTACTGATTTTACAAGTGCCTTTCATGGGGGAGATTTTCATATCGTAATCTGCAGTAGAATAATAGCCAGGTCTTGGCAATTTTAAGACCAGTGGTTACCAACTGGGGCCCCGCAACGTCTTTTTTAGTGGCCTGAGAGCTAAAATATACATTATTTTTAACTTTTTCGTGGACAATTTTCATAAAAAATATATATGGGTTTAAAATACTTTTCTTTTGTTCAAAAAAACCTAATTTCCTCGTTTTTGTGAAATTTAACGTACCAGAGGTGCGAAAAAACTTATTTCTCAAGTTTTGCATCCAAGAAAATACTTATTATTATTTGCAATTCATTACCTTTCTTTTGAACAACTTGATAAAAATCTAACAGCAATATTTAATGCTCCTTCAAACATAAAAGAGTTCTATATAAAATTTTAACAAAATTTGCGGCCCGCCATTTGACTGGTATTTTTAATTGCAGGGGTCTGTCCAAGCCGAATTTACTACCGTTTAGCGGTACCTTCATAAATTCAACTTCAGCAAAATACTTACTCTAAAAATTTTATTTTTGTATCCCTTAAGAAAGAATAAATCCATATTTTGGTGTTGATTTTTTAATATAATTTTTCACAAATTATGTCTAAATTTTTACAAAATAGGTACCTCTCAGAAAAACTTAGACAGACCCCTGAATTGTGGCCCCCGGCCTCATGCAAGTCGGAAACCCGTTCTAGACAACGGCTTACAGGAAACTTAAAGAAAAATCACAAAAGGAGGATAACTCGAAGGATATAACTCATAGTCAACCAAGTCCGGGCAAACTTTTACCATTTTTATAAAGAAGATTGCAAATTTAAAATTCATTGGAGGCCTCGTCAACCACCTACCAGAAATATCTCCCCTCCTTCATCTGTATTTTTAAGGCCAGCAGATCAAACAAGTTAATCAGCACAATTCATTTACAATTTAATATTTTTTAGAAAACAATAGTAAAGTTTATCTTTATTAAAATTATTACAAGAATTTTGTTTGCAACCCCTTTCGAATTTAATTTATAGTCTCTATTTTCAAAAGGAAACTATGGATAGAAGGAAATCAAAGTTTCTTTATTAGTTTGAAAGAAGGATTCTTATTACATTAATAACACACACATTTTATACGTAGTGTCACAAATAACAGAAAATACGACAAAAGTTTTATAAATTTTTTACAAATCCTAATACACAAATCTTAAAAGGAATAAAACAAACTATCTCTTTAAAAAAAAAAATCAGAAGAGAAAAATATAAAAACATCAAAAATCCTGCAAGATATCTAACTATACATCCAGACATTTTCTTCAAAAATCTGCTCAGAGCTCTGTTATGTTAAAATATGCTCGTTACGTTACAATGCATTATAAGTATGTTTTTGCGCTGAAATTGTGCGATTTGCACATTAACTTGTGAAATGAAACTCATTTTTATAATAAATTAATATGATCCCTAAATAATCAGCTGAATATTTTCATAACTTTTATTGCAAGATATATAGTCACATAATTAATCATAATTTGAGATTCAAATTTTTGGGTAAATGTTTAGTTTTGAAACAGCTGTCTCGAACATTTAGTAAATAAAACATGTGAACTTTTTGACATCAAATACCAATGTAAATCAACAAATAATAATGTGAAAAATAAAACCGGTGTTGCGCAATCAGCATTAATTAAGAAGATCAGAAATAAAAACAGAAAAGGGGGAAAAGGTTTGAATTTTTATTAATAGGTACATAACACGTTTTCAGATAAATGTAAAATACAAAGCAATATAAAATTTACTTGAAATGCTGAAATATCATCGCATGCCATATCGAAGCTGGGCGCAGCCATCTTGTTGTGTGCAGACCTGTTATGTAATAAAAAAATGTTTTTGGTTATAACTATTATGTGGCGTTCAAAAATATGTTAAGGGTTCAAATAATTTTATTTTGTTAAATAGTAATTTTTTGAAACATATTAATATTTTTTTGAAGCTTTTGTAAAAAAAGAAACAAATATCGTGTTTAACTCTTTAGGCCTAGAATTACCGATTGATATTGGTGGCCGTCTCGGAGTTATATGTCGGAGACATCGTTATTTCTAGAAATCACGAGCTATTGGTATGTATTATTCATTAAATATTTTGAATATTTTCATTTAAAGCATTTCCTTTTCGATCATATAATTTCTCAAAATTCCTATGTATGTACACAGTTGGTTATTTTGTGTTTCTATAATCAGTTTTTTTAGGATGAAAGTCTGAAATGAGTGTTCTATACTTTGTTTTTATATTAATTAACTAAAGTTATTTGTTATTTTATCCATTTAAGCACTATATTTGATTTAACAACTTCTGTAATTAAGAATTAATGCTTTTGAAACTTCTTTTCAAGTGTTTGTCACGTGTAAATAACATCAAAATACTGACTGCGACTATAAATATTAATTTTGTTTTAAATAATTTTACTGTTAGATTTTGCTAAGTTTTTTTAATAGTGTTTGATGGTCTTTAATGTTAGCAGCATATATTGAGTCAGCAAATGCTCATTACATTTATACCTATACATATATCCAATTTTAATCTTAATATTAAGCTGTTATGACAATTTCTTCATTTCAATGTCTTCTTGTTTATTGTGACTGAAAAAATAAATCATATTGATTTTTAAATCTTACTGTAATGTTTTTCTTAATTATGTTGTCAGACTGTTTAGTAGGACATACAAAAATCTGTTCTTGCATATTTATATTGAAAAGAATTCATTAAACTTCAGAAATCTTCTTGCGTATATAATGTTAATTTAATTCATGATTTACTAGTCTTATTTTGAGGAATAACATTCTTTTTCCACCCTGTGAAACTGTTATGTATGGCTATATCCAAATGGAAAAACTCTCAAGATTGGTATACATATTTTCCAAAATTTTCTATAGAAACCTTGTTACCCACAAAGTATCTCTTAATTTTGATGAGAAAAGCAAAGCAGAAGCTCATTCAGTTATATTTTATAACAGGGTTGGGTTTTTGACGTCAAAAAGTGGTTTTTGACATGACAAGGGTATAATACTGGTTTAAACCGTCAAAAACTGAAGTTTGCCAAGAAAATATATAATTTTCAAAGCTACCAACAGTTGCCATGCATTATATTGAAATTTAATTATACTATAGGTAATCAGCAGGTTTTAAAATATTTTTTAATTAAAATTAAGGTAAAATAACAGATTTAAAATCTCAGAAATTTATATTCAAATGCATGTGCAGAAAAATTTTGCACAAAAATTGTTTAAATATTTATATTTAAAAAAATTTTTTTTTTCTTTTTGATACTTAAGAAAATTAAAAGTTTATTACTATGCATTTTTGACATATAAGGAACATATAACTAATATTTATAAGGAACTTACAAGTTATGTTGTATAAATACAAACTTGATACAAGATACAAGTGTATAAAAAATTTTTTTTAATGTTATACCGAATATCTTTATTATCCAGTATGTTAATTTGAATTTAAAAGTAGTTATATTTATGAATAATGATAAATATAATTCATATTGTTTATTATATTTATTTATAATTATTACACTTATCATTTTAAAACAATTTTTATCTCTTAATTTTTTTTTCTCCACTTGTATTAAGAATACAAATAATGCATATCTTGAAAGCAAGAAGTAATTATTCAACAGCTGAATATTTAGATATTCAACAAAACTATATAGTATTCAGCAAAATGAAATTCACAAGTATTTGGATAAACTAAATTTTCAGCATAGTAAATGAATAGGCTGAATATACTGTAAATCGACACTAACTACTCTGTGTATTTAACAGAAAGCACTTAAATTTGTATTGTCTTATGTTAAAAAGATTATTAAGAAGATTTAAAAGAATATTAAAAAGATTTTTCTTTAAAAGATGTCTAATGTACAAAACTGCTAATGTTTATCTTTAAAAATGTCTAATTTTTAGTATAATCTATACTATACACTAAATTTGGTTATAAATAAATTTCTTAATAATATCACTGCAGATTTTCAATAACACATGAAAATGAATACATAATATTACAAAAGATGTGAGCTTTCAAAAGTACAAGATTTTGGTTACTATTCAAAATATAAGTGTTTCTTCAAAATTTTAAATTTATTTTTTCTAGAACATATTTAGAAACACTATCCTTTATAAAAAATAGATAAATTTTATGTATTAATTAAATTTCACATATGAATATAGATTTTCGACATTTTTGACAGTGAGGTTTTTGACGTGACGGTTTAAACCATGGTTTAAACTGTCAAAAATTGTCACATGTCAAAAACATGCCAACCCTGTTTTATAATAATAGATATAAGTGTGTGTTTATATTTTTCATATTTTACTATTTCACTAAAACCTGCAAAGTTATCAACTTTAAGTAGTTCACCCAAGTTTGATCTCTATGATAGAGTACGAGTTTATTTTTTTTTATCTTAGTGAAGTATCAAATTGGTTTACAAATAATTGTTAATCTTTCACAGATTTCATTGAAATACCATCAATAATTATGACAGGAGACATGAAAATTTTATTCATATTCATTTTTAACATGTCAGATTCAAAAGATCAACTCAAAATGAAAAAAATATTCTATCTTAAGTGGAATTATAGGCATCTCAAATGTTTAATGTAGTCGAACCATGATTCATCCATGATTCTTGTAACTTTTGTTTTCCTGTATGTATAGTCTTGTTTTAACAGTTCTATCAAAAACACTTATTCTTATGATACTAATAACAATGGTTTAGATGCTTTTTTCAAATTACAAATTTCCACATCCGTCTTTCATTCTACAGTACAGAACCCGTTATCCGGAAAACCAAAAAACCGAAACAAATAAATTTTCCCGCCATTTCAAAAAAAAAAAAAAAAAAATTTCCCTCCTAAGATTTTAGGATTTTTCTTTCTTTTTTGAAAGATGTTTACCTTACCATTTTGGAAATAATCATTAGTGTATTACTTCATCGTATTTTCTTCTTTTTAAGATTATTTTCAAATATTTTTTTTTTTAGTTGGGTTTAACAATAAAAAAAAAACTGCTTTTTGTAGCGATTCAGAAAACCGGAGGAATCAGTTATCCAGAATAGCGATGGTCCTGATCGTTCCAGATAATCGGTTCCCTACTGTATTAATTTATTTAATTTTAAGTTGGAAAATTGCAGCTCTTCATGCTAATGATGAAAAAAAAATGCGGATTTGTATCAGTTAGGGGGAAATGCCTCAAACACTGTTTTTGATGATTATGTATCAATTGATGATAATGATTTAAAGCAAAGTGATACATTTCTATTTAAATATTTTTTAATACATTTTATTAGTGCTAGCAAAGCCATTTTTATCTCAATGTTAAAATCTCCTGACAATTCAGTAAAAGTCATTTTCAATTTTAAATTAACTTACATTTTTTTATTTTCCAGATCATCATGTCTCAACACAGATATCGTTATAAAAATATTGGTTTGGATGCCCAAGAGCTTCGAAGACGCAGGGAAGAAGAGGGTGTTCAATTAAGGAAGCAAAAGAGAGAGAGTGAGGTACTTTAAATTTAGTTGTAATTAATAACTTTATATTTTTATTCTATAATTAAGTTTTCTATATGATGTTGTCTTTTTATTAGAGATTTATGTAATAATTTCTGTTTAGTTATACAAACGGCGAAACTTAACGAGTACGGACGATAATATACAAGATGGAGAAATTTCAACTTCTATGATGCAAGATGACTGTCCTTCATCTGCACCTCAAGTATATTTCTTTTATTTATTTATTATCTAATTTTTTTTTTAATTTAAATTTTTCTCTACAAGGGTTATGTGATGCTAATAATTGTCACCTTTTCTGCACTGAGACTGCATTTAGGAAGTGTATATTAAAATTTTGTACTTTCTTAGAACTACTTAAATGCATTTATGTGTGAGGATAGCCCCTTCTGTTTTGCTCAGACCATTAACAGGGCTCCCAAAGGGCAGGGAAAACCTGGAATTGTCAGGGAATTTTATTTTGACTATTAAAAGTAGGGAAAGTTGAATTTTTTTTTTTTTTTTTTTTTTTTTTTTTTTTTTTTTACGAAAACCTGGAAAATGACCAGTTTTTGAATTGCCAGTAACAGTAATCAGTTATTGAGATTCGATTTAAATAATTCTAACATTTATTACAATTATGTGTTGTGAAATTCTACATTTTACTAAAACTTTTCCATTTTGCCATCTTCATTTAATGATATTTTTTGCTCACAAAACGTAATATTTGACATTCCAAATGAAAATTAAAAATGTTTTCGAATGGGAAATTGAGAGGCATGGATTTACATTAAAAATTTCCTGAAATACCCGAAAAAGTTTATTTTTTTCTGTCCTGAAACTATGTGGGAACCCTGGATTAATGTAAATTATAAGATGCTAAGTGTCTGATATTAACAGAAATTTATAAAAATTTTCTTCTACTTCGGATTTATTTGAGCTGATTCGAATAAAACACGTAATACTATGTCTGTACTTTTCTTTGAATTAAGAATAAGAATTGAAAATGTGTAAAAACTGTTGGATTTTAAGTCATTTCTTCTTCAATTTTAAATGAATCTTCTGCGTTTTTAAAAACAATGGTTGGCAGGTAGGGTTGTTACTGCTAAGGAGTTTAATAAATGTCTTATCAAATGATGCTTGAAGAAATTGAGATAATAAAATATATTTTCCCCCTTCAAAAAGAATCTGATTCTTATTTATATCACCTATGCACAAGTTTTTTTGCATCTAGTGTGAAACCCCCTTTAAAGCTGATTGCAAGTCTGCTGACCTATTTCTTTGCTGATGCCCATTGACTCTTATATGATGTAAATTAACTCACATATGACGTAGATTCTGCTGGATTTCTTTGGAATTTGTAAATTTTCCTTGGTGAAATGAACCACTGTAAAATCAGTGGATTAAATGGCAATGCACATTATTTGCTGTAATTTTTTCTTTTGGGTTGTAACTTCTGTCTGCAGGTCATACGCCTCCATGGGTAGTTTGCAGGAAATTAATTATAGTAATTGTTTTGTTTTTTTTGAAAACTTCATTCATAGTAGAACTTGTGCTTGATCTTATTTAAAAATCTTTTGAAAATATGCACACATAACTGTTATAAATAAAGAGCTAATTAGAGATTTTATTTAAAGGCTGGAATCACAAGTGAAATAATATCAGCTTTGTATAGTGATGATGTTCAGCAGCAATTGTTTGCAACACAGAAATTCAGAAAACTTCTTTCTAGAGGTAACATAATCTATTAAGATTTATTGCTAAGTATTTTACTAAACATATTTATGATAACCTAACGAGAGTTTGGGATCTATTGAAGTTTTTTTTTTATTATCATTATTTCTTAATGTTCATTGTATTGTAAAACATATGTAAATATTCTATCATTACTATTTTAAATACTTAAACTTGTGTTGATAGCTGCACTACCTAAAATAAACTATTTAAATGATAATTATTGATTGAAATATTGAATTGTTTAAGATGAATTAAATAGATTAAATTTGTGAAACAAAACAATGTTTTAAGTCAATAAAGCCAAGTTAGCAATTAAACATTCCTCTTGTTTCAAATTTTATGAACTATGTGAAGCACCTATAATTAATTGCAATTCTATGTTGCGTCTTTTTTTAAAAATCTGGAATTTTTTAGTTAATACTTAATTGTTTTTTTCCCCCCTCAATATTTTGGACTATGGTTAAACTCTTATAACGAAAACCTGGCTTTAACGAAGAAATCAGAAATACTTAGTCAGAGCAATACTGGCTTTTAACGAGCAATTTACTGTTGTAATGAGCAATGTTTTTGTGATTCAACAAGAGTCTATCCAGGCCGAATTTAATACCGTTTAGCGGTACCTTCACAAATTCAACTTTAGGAAAAACGGTAGTTTCACAAATTCAATTTTAGGAAAAACGGTAGTTTCACAAAATACTTTTTCTTAAAATTTTATTTTTGTATCCCTTAAGAAACGATAAATCCATGTTTTTGTGTTGATTTTTAAATAAAATTTTTAATTTTTCGCAAATTATGTCTAAATTTTCACAAAATAGGTACCTCTCAGAAAAACCTAGACAGACCGCTGTTCAATTTTTACTCTCCTTGACCGCACCAGCCCAACTAATCCTTTTTTTTAGAAAAATTTATTCAACTTTCCTAAGCCAATTAAAAGCTATTCATATGTCCTAAATCAAACAGACATACAAAGGTGGTCTTTGTGCGTGTATGGAAACTTTCCAATATGACCTTGGTGAGAGAGGGTGGTTTTCTGATTGGTAGGGAGCTTACTCTACTCAAAAATGGCAGGGTAGGTTTGAATTCTTTAATTTGAAAGCCGAAACAAAAAATCCTATCAGCTGATGAAAAGGTAAAGATTTTACGGGAGTTAGTTAATGAGCTTTTATGTTCTTGTTTTTTTTTCACGAACCAGTTTTTTATGAGCATTCAGTCATAAAAAGTAAATTTTGTGGTCCCTTTGTTCTCGTTAACAACAAGTTTGGTATTAGCCTTCCAAACTAATTTTTTGTATTTGAGTTCAAATAAATAAGCTTTAAAGTTTGTTTGTTGACCATAGAAAATAAAGATTATGCCTTGCCTTTATTAAAGTTTTTGCAATCTTCTAGTTAGTCAAACTTATAATTCTCAAGCAATCGTTTAAACTGTAGGTACCATAGCCTTTGCACTCTTGGTGTTTTATTTTTGTTAAACGGAAAGTTTTCCAAAATAAATCATAGATTGTGTGTTGCAACTGTACACAACATTCCTCCATTCTAAATACGATCAAAAACTGACTCTTGGTATCTTTATCAACTGAAATCATATTTGCATTGTTAAATAACGCTAAAATAAGAACATTCCTTGAGTAAACTAGATTTCTTTTTTCAAAGAGGGTGGAACTTTCTTCTACTGAGTTCATCAATTATTTATTATTAGCATTATTGCACACGAAATTTGTATCTAATTATAATGAGTAATGAATGAAGTTTATTTTTTTTTATATTAAATATTTTGAATTTTGTGTGTCATGTTGTATTTGTGAAATGACTTATATTTATTTATTCATTATTTAAATGATTAATTTTATTCAGAGCCAAATCCTCCAATTGATGAAGTCATTCAGACAGGAATTGTTCCCCGTTTTGTGGAGTTCTTGAAACATAATGAAAATTCTACTCTTCAAGTAAGTGAAGGATTGGAAATTTTATTTTTAACTTTCATATTTTGTTGAAAATTTCGTAACAAAAACTTTTTATTTTTCAGTTTGAAGCTGCTTGGGCATTAACAAATATAGCATCTGGTACTTCTCTACAAACCAAAATTGTTATAGAAGCAGAAGCTGTACCTGTATTTATACAATTACTTGACTCTGAGTATGATGATGTTCAAGAACAAGTAATTATTTATTTTATATATATATATTTTTTTTAAAGTTTTCCCCATTGTTTTTTAATGCCTGACATATGTTCTTGGTAGCATTACCATGAATTATAGTGTAGCTGTAAGCACATTCATTGCAAAATTATGTAGTGTGGTTTATTATTGTTTCTTCTCTTCTGATAAGAGGTATAATTTTTTTAGTATTTTTAAGTGAGTGATTTAGAGGTGAAAATATTTAGTGCAAACCAGTCAATATCTTTATGCCTGCAACACCTTGTTATTTTGGTACTTGGTTTTATTGATTTTTTCAGATTTTGTCGTATATCTGATAATTATGTTGAAATTTTCTTCGGATGATGGAAAAGTGTGTGTAATTAAGGAAATAATTTTTGCTGATGTTCTCTGCCCCTAAAATAAATTTTATTACCATATATTTCCTAGTATGAGCTGAGAATTTGTGAAAAATTTTTGTCATCGTTTTAAGTAAGCTTATAATCAATTCGACTAACCAAGAAAAAGTCCAGTAAATATCACCAATAGAAAACTTCTCCTTTAATGAAACATTAGTGATAGTCAGTAAAAAAGCGAAATGTACCTATGAACATAAAAGTTGGAAATGAAATTTGTAAATATAAAAATGAAAGGAAAAACATTGTAAAGGAAAAACATGGTAAAAAAAGCAATTTGAAAAGAAACTAGTACAAACCTGTCGAGTTTCCTGTTTTTTAAACTAAGACTCCCATATTTTACGACTATTGTTTAACCGTATTTTCTTGTTTCTCCATATTTTTTGAAGAAATTTCAAGAAAATTTTTTTTTTAGTGATGGATATCTGCTAATGGCAAAGATACTTCTCTTATTCCTCAACAAATGGCACTATTGCCAGTGCTGTAGTTTCAAATCAGGTGTAGTGAAAGTGCCGCTATGAGTTGTTTATTCAGTGAATTGTTCTTTTTCCGATAAAAAACTTCATTATTTACCTATGGGAATATGGCAATAACTTTGTCTGCATTGTATTTTTACTGATTTTCAAAACATAAATGTATTTCTGTTTTCAGAATCATTTATTGTGGGTTTCTATTAGACAATTAGAAAATGAATTGTGTGTGTTTATATATATATATATATATATATATAAATATAAAAACAGTTCAAAAATATGGCAGATGTTATATTAGGTATCTTATGCATTCTGCTTAGCAATGCATTGCTCCAAAGAATTTTCTCCAAGATAAAAAATTCGATCTGAATTTCGCTCACCACTTTCGGATGAAAAGCTTAAAAGCTTGCTTTTGATTAAAAGTAATTCTGTGGTAACTGTTATGAACAGAACTTGATACAACTTCTGTAACAAAAAATTTTATAGAATTTCCCCTTATAAGAAACACAGCTATAAGAAAAAAAAATTTTAATAATAAATTGCTTGAAAAGTTGTGTTGTAAAAATAAATGCAAAAAATTTATTGCATTAATATTTTTCTAGGCCGTATGGGCTCTGGGCAACATAGCTGGTGACAGTCCTGAATGTAGAGATTATGTGCTTGAACAAGGGATTTTGATGCCTCTTCTGCAGTAAGATCTTTTTTTTTTTTTAATGAAGGGAATTGTTTTGAATTTTAAATAATATTAATATTTGTGCTGCAACAGCTATTCTTTAGACGATTGGATAATATGCAATTCCTGTTTTTTCATATAATGGTAGTTATATAGTGTTATGATCTTTTTGTAAACCAGGATTGTTAAGTTTGCTATTAAGTTGAAATGGTGTTAAAAAAAAAAAAATGTTTAAACTTTTTCTCAACTGAGATTTTGTAATATTTTGTTTGTTTAGAGTAAATAAATGAATGAAAGAAAAATAATGTTAGGAATATATTCTGTTCAATCCATTAGTTAACTCCAGCAAATTCTTTAGTAATAGTTTGAACAAGTTTTATCATAACTCAGATAAAATTTTCAAAAAGTGATTAACTGTCAAAAATGATCAACAAATATAATTTTTTTTAAATATTAGTTCTATTATTTGCTTTATATTTATCAGCATGCATTTGCTTTGCTGCTACAATTTAACACTGAAGGTGTTCAGACTAATTCTTTATGTTCATATTAAAAGTTTCATTATTTATTATTCTCATCTGAAAATAAGTTTGGGTACTTTTTGGTTATTCGGGCACAAGTGAAAAGTCACCAAAACCTTTGCCCTTGTTTTTTTAAAACACTGAACTAAATGAACATTAACAAGAAATAAAGTAAAATAAAAAGTTTTTTTGAGAAAATAGTTGAATTTCCTTGTGCCTGGCTAACTAGAAAATACAGAAGTTTTAATCTGCCAAATTGTTAAAATCATCCAAGTATTTATATCTCATTTCGCCCTTTTTAGGTTACTAAGCAAATCAATAAGAATGTCTATGACCAGGAATGCTGTATGGACTCTATCTAACCTCTGTAGAGGAAAAAATCCACCTCCTAAATTTGAACAGGTATAAAAATTCAAGAATATGTTACAGGAGTTATTTTATGGCTCTCATCTTTGTAATTAGTGCTCACAAGAGCTATTTCATTGTTTTTATCATTATTTATCTTTAAAATATTCAAGATTTTTTCAGTAAAAGCTTGATGTATTTCAGTGTGGCGTAATAAATTAAAATCCACTTTTGAGAAATCCACTTTTGCAACAAAGTTGCAAATCATCATCAGTATTCTTTTATCAAAGATACTAAAATTGTATTTTTATGACAAGCTAAAATTTGCTAACCTTTCCTTCTTGCAATTTTAAGTGTAATACTCTCCCTCCTCCCTATTTAAGAGTGCAAAACAAGTTAAATGGAAGACATTTTTTTAATTTCTGGATATCAATGCCGAAAGGTGATCACAAACATTTCACATTTCCTCTTTTGTAGAAAATTGCACTCACGTCTTTTTTTACTGATAATTAAACATTAAATATGCATATTTTCGTATAACAAGAAGCTCACTATATTGACAGTTCCATCTACTATTGTGAATTGTCATTAATAGAGTTATATTGTATAATTTATAAGGCTGACCTAATTTAAGAGTGTTAGATGGCTTAGAAAGAAATGTACTGGTACTGTGGTCTAAACTGGAGTACACTTACTAATAAAAAACTAGTCTGGAAAAAACTTCTTGAAGGCCAGGACTCATCCTGAGCTGTCATGCCAATAAAGAAGAAAGAAAGTAACTTACTTTAAATTTGAAGACTTTTTAAAAATATATGGCCTTGAATTTTAGTGAGAAAAGTCAGACTTATGTTTAATTTAACCTGAACTAATCTTATGTATGTTTTTGTCTATACTTTTTTTTTTTATTTCCAATGGCAGGCCAATTTAAAAGAACAAAAAGGATAAAATAACAAGAAAAACAAGGCAAAAAGAGATAAATAGAATTGAATGCATAGTAACATGCTTAGTCCATACTGACCCTAGCTTCCCAGTAGCGTCCACACACAGTAGTGGAGATGAGCGCAGGACAGACGGAAATATGGAGCAAGTCCATGTCCTTCCCAAGGCGACAGAGCTTGCATTTAGGAGAGTCAAAAATGTTTATACTAAAAAGGTGTTTGGCCAGACAGTCATGGCCCGTTACAAGTCTAAAGAGAGCGCCTTAAACCTGAGCT
Organism: Parasteatoda tepidariorum; assembly: GCF_043381705.1. Taxonomy (NCBI): domain Eukaryota; kingdom Metazoa; phylum Arthropoda; class Arachnida; order Araneae; family Theridiidae; genus Parasteatoda; species Parasteatoda tepidariorum. The sequence goes on along the minus strand of NC_092212.1, from coordinate 65,756,489 downwards.
GTTTTGGGATATTTAAAATATGGTTGAGCCAGGTTTTGTGTATATTGCTTTTACCGAAATTTGTCTCTATACTTGTGTTGTCCTTTCCTTCTCTCTTCATTTTTGTCAATAACATAATAACTACTAAGTATTCACTAACATCATTTTAATTAATCACTTTAATCCATTTGACCAGGTACTCGTTTGAATTATTTTCTAGTTTCCAAAGAATATATTTAGAGGAGCAGAAAATTATATAAATCATATTTACTGATAAATGGAGTTTTTTAGTGGTCATTTAAAATTTAATTTATTAACAATATAAATTGAAATATTTTTAATGTCTAATTATGTTGATGGAGACAATATTTTTTATTAAGGATCAAAGCAGTACAATTTCTAAATTGAAGCTTGAAAATGTAGTTTACCTATGAGTGTTTTTATTTCAGATATCACCTTCCTTGCCAGTTCTATCAAGGTTACTCTTCCACTGTGATGCTGATGTCTTATCTGATGCTTGTTGGGCTCTGTCTTACATCTCTGACGGTCCTAATGAGAAAATTCAAGCTGTGATTGATGCTGGTGTTTGCCGAAGATTAGTTGAATTACTCATGTAAGATCCTTAGTTTAATTTAGTCTCTATTTTCAGTAGTCTTAAATTCAGTTATAATCTCTTTCTTCCCTAGTTGTGCTATTTATAAGTTTTTTCTCTCAATTAAATATTCTATTCAAAAGTATATTCTTAATAGAGTGAACATTAATTAATTGTTCATGTTTATTGAACATATATAAAAGCTGTGTTTTTGTTAAGTGTGTTGAACAGTTGAAAGTTTTGTCGCAATGAGAATGGTAACTATATATTTTGAAAGTAAGTTGCTTTTACTTGAACTTTACTTATTTTATTTTTTTAGTGATATCTACTTGCAAATCAAAATATCTACGGGTTATTTTCTCAAACTTGTCCTTCAACAATATTTCTCATTAAAATATTCTTTTGCTATTTAATAGTATGTTTTCCTTAAAATACTCACAAGGAGGAAAAACAATATTTTGTATTAACCCCTTGTCCCTAAATGGCCCCATGTCTTCTAAATGGTATGTCAGAAATGTGAATAACACACATTTCTGAACTTTTTAAGTAATTTACTGTATTATGAAAGCATTGCAGAGATACATGTATACATATTCTGATAGTATAAATTGTCTACTTGAATATTTAGAATCAATATTCTTAAAATAATTTGTTCTATGCTTAAATTTGTATTTGTCTTCAACTTTCTTGAAAATTACTGTCACAACTATGAAACGTCTTAAAACAATTTTTATTAATTTTCTTCAGTTTAAAGATTGTGAAAAAAATATAATTTGAAGCTTACAAAGAACAGTCTTGTATACAGAACAGTGAAGCTCTGTTGCAGTACCATTTCTTTTAGAGTCTTAATTTCACCTCAAAAATCTGTGTGATTTTATCGAATATAATTTCTGCCCCCTAATTTTTTTTTTTAGAAATTATAAGCAGGTAAAAAAAGTTTTTTTTGTATGAAATACAATAACTCTTTAAAAAAATAGGGATAGATTTTATAGAAAAGTTTTCATATATTTTGCAAAAACTATTTTTTTTTTTGTAATAAAATTTTTCTACATTTGTTTTTAAAGCATTTAAGTGTGGGGACAGTTATGAAATTTTTTTTAGCAATTGCAATTTAAAACTGTCCCTAAATTTTTATTTATAAAGTTTCTTTGTTGCTGGTCATTGATTTGTAAATTTTTGATTTTAAATGTATGGTCTTAATAAGGAAATCACCAACATAAAGTTAATTCTGGGATGAATTTTCCTAAACATTTGAGAAAATCATCCATAAACTATAATTTTTTTTTTTTTTTTTATGTTGGTGTGTTTATGCTCTTTTTCTACTGTTACCTTTATTGATTTTGCAACCTATTATAGTTAATATTTAGCAAATTTTTTATAATGAGTTTAATTTTTCATTGTCCGTAGCATCAGAAACTTTTCTAATTTAAGAAAGACGTTCAGATTTCGCCCTCTTTTTTGTTCATATTATTATATTTCTTATACAAAATCTATCAATGCTTATTTAAAAAAAATTTACCACTGTTTCATACTTATCAGCTCTTCTGTATTCAACTTCCACTGTTTTTTTTTGTTATTAAAACTCTTCCTGGATTTAAGGAAGATATCAAACTTAATTTTATTTCCAATTCTTTTCATAAATTGCTTACACATTTATTTTTGTTTAAATTTAGGCATAACAATCAAAGTGTAGTTTCTGCAGCTCTGAGAGCGGTTGGAAATATTGTAACAGGAGATGACATACAAACTCAAGTCATACTGAATTGCAACGCTCTGCCGTATTTGCTGCAACTTTTATCATCTCCTAAAGAAAATATCAGAAAAGAAGCTTGTTGGACGATATCTAACATCACTGCTGGTAATAGACAGCAGATACAGGTAAATTTTGTATTTCAGGATATGTTATGTACAAAGTGCTACACATCCTTTTCTTTTCACCTAATGATCAAATTTCTACAAATTGTGTATGAATTCTAATGGTTTTAATAAGTTAAACACTAGGTATTTAAGGCAAAGGAAAGTAAAGGTTAACAAATTAAATACGAAAATAAACTTCTCGTAAGCCTTCTTTGAACTTATTTTGCCATGTCTTAGAACTATTTGAGGGAACAAACCATTTTGGCACTTATTAAAGTAGTTTATCTGAAGTTAATTACAAGTAAGTGGAAGTTTCTTATGTATCATTTAGTTAAATGATGAAACAAAAATATTTGAATTGTAAGGTGTACAAATCTTTACTTAATGAACTTTATTATTTTAAAAAATGATACAATCCTCTTAAATTTGGAGAGAGAAATTAAATAGTTCTTTAAAAAATTATTACATAATTAAGTACATTATTTCATACCTGCCAAGTATCCTGTTTTTAACGAAGACTCCTGTATTTTACGACTATTTCCTGTTTACCACTATATTCTCAAATTTCTCCGTATTTATTTAAGAAGTGTAAGAAAAATATATTAATAATTTGGTAATAAAATATCCACTTATGGCAAAAACTACTTCTTATTCCTCAATAGATGATGCTATTGCCAGTACTGCAGTATGTTGAGTGTTAATGGTTTTAGTAATTATAAATAATGGTTTAAAAATCTTTAGATTAAGGTTTTTATGCTTATTTTTTACTTCGCAAAATTTAAGTGCTTATATTATTTCCAATTTTGAATTTCTCTTATTGATTTGCGTGATAATGCATGATTTACCAAAATTACTCGTAGCCTAAAAATTTCACTTATAAAATCTTCGTTATTTTATTTCTTCAATGTTGGCAAGTATGTTATTTATTTATTTTTGGAAAAAAATTTCTTTTAATTTCGAAAATAGTTGATCGACTTGACGATGCTTTTGACTCTAGTGTTTCTCATAACTTTGGGGTCCAGTGAAAGGATTACAGGGGATCTGATAATTCAAAATAAAATTACTGATTTCAAAAATAAAGAATTACTGTCTCAAAGAATTAATTCTGAACAATTATAAAAAAAATTTCTAAAATTCATTTTAACAAGCGCATACACCAAGAACAAATTTCTAATATTAAATATTTGTTCTTCACATAAAATACTTACCGTATATTCCGGCGCATAACGCGCCCCAGCGTATAACGCGCACCCGTAATTTCTAATACCTTTTTTTACATTTTAAGATATACTCTTCGTATAACACGCATGAAAATTTGGATTGTACATGTGCAATATCTCGTCTAGTATCTATAGAAAACCAGAAAGACCTTCAGTGTGGGACATGTTTAGGTCCCACCTTACAGATAATGCAAAAAAAAATTTTGAAAGAATGTAACACCGATGTGGCAGTTATTACGGGCAGATTGACACCATTAGTTCAGCCATTGGACTTCTGCTCTTAAAGCCAATTTAAAAAAACAGTGGAACACTTGGATGTTGGAGGGCGAGAAAACCTTTACGAAAGGAGGACATATGCGTCATGCAAGTTTGGAAACAGTGTGCGAATGGATATTAAAAGCATGGGATGAAATTAAGCCTGAGATGGTTAGAAAATCATTCAAAAAATGCAGCATTTCAAATAATCTGGACGGATCAGAAGATGACTGTTTATTCATGGATGAGGGTAACACAGATGATGAAGACGAAACAGATTGTGATGACGTGCCTGAAGAAATAACGGAAGACGAATATAATGAACTATTTATATAATAACGAAAATCAATAAAGTATATAGGTTTGTTATTTCTTTAAAATAAAAGTATTTTTCTATATTTAAATTTTTTTAGTTTATAATTTTTTATATTCGGCGTATACCGCGCACCCGTAAATTCCAATGTTATTTTTTGCATTAAAAGTGCGCGTTATACGCCGGAATATACGGTAGTAATTTTTTATTTATTTTTTTATTATGTTTTTTTAGTAGTATATTTACACCTGTTAATTCATATTTTTTTACTAATAATTGTATCAATAATTAAGGTGAAATTTTTTTTTTTTAAGTAACTGTTAAATGGTTTAACCTTAAATAACTAAACACGTGTCATAGTCTTTTGGCACTTATGTATGACGCTTATGTAAAGATAGCAAACAACATCTGTTAAGATTGTAATCATTAAATTTTGTTAATTATCTATATGTTTGTAAAAATTTAAAGTATTTATCTTAGTTACATTAGATATTTCTCTTATACTGCACTAATTAATTTCATATAAATAGTAGAAATATGCAAAAAGCTCATTTTTGATTCCTTTATTAGTAGATTTATTCACTAAAAAGTAGCACTGACTAATTTAGTTATCTTGGATTAAATTACTTGTTATTCATGGTTATACCATGTCATACTGAGTATGTCCCCTCTTTTTTAGGCAATTATTGATGCAAACATCTTCCCAGTTTTAATTGAAATCTTAAGTAAAGCAGAATTCAAAACAAGAAAAGAAGCTGCATGGGCAATAGCTAATGCCACATCTGGAGGATCACCAGAACAAGTGAGGTAAGAGCACATGCAAATTGTGTATCGCTCGTGTGCACATTCTACCACTACAAAGTTACAATTCACTGGTATATAAGACGTGTTAACTTGATTCTACGGTGGGGTACCTTTTCATAGATGACGGTTGACATTGTCGAAAGCTACTATACCCACATTGGTGATCCGGGCGAGATGTGAACGCGCCTACCTTGGCAGTAACTCCCACTTCGATCTGGTAAAGTCCAGGGCAGATTGTGCTCTGGAAAAAGTCCGGATTTTCGGACTATTCGCTAACAGTGATTCGCAAGTTTCCGGAGATCAAACAGAACAGAAGTTTCCGGAAATCAAATTTTCAAAGGTGGAACTTAAAAATACAGTTTATTTTATTTGTTTGTAAGGGAGAGCCAGAGCTTGTTGTTTATTATTCCAAATTCATAATGCGAATATTTAATCATTGCTGCATAAGCTTATATTCATGATTAATATTCATTTTTTATCAGTAAATAGTTGTTATAATCACAAACTCGAGAAAGAAAGACATATTTGTGAATTTTAATTACTTCTCCAGGTCATCATAGGTATGTGTAAATGGTATAGGTATGTGTAAAAATTTAAAAATATTTTAAGTAAACTAAGAAATATTGAGAAAAAGGAAAAAAAACCTTGCTTAAATTTTTTTCTAACTTTTCAATTTAAACTCTTTTTTTTTTAACTCAAGAAATTTTCCTAGAATTTTGACTTGGGCTCACAATTACCCCTGAACGCCTACTTCGATGGATGGTCACATTGAACAGTTGACTTGCTACTTGTGTTGTCATTGTCAATAACGACTCACTCCCCACAAACTGCTTAACTGGTTGACATAATAGTTTTTTAGTTATGTTTTTTTTTCCACAAAACTGACTGATTGCTTTATTAAGGTAATAGGGGAAAAAAAAGATATAATAGTGTATTATGCAGCAATGATTAAATATTCTCATTATGAATTTGAAATAATAAACAACTACAAGTCCTAAATGTGTGCATGCTATATGAAGGTAAACTGTTGAATTATTGTTTAACTGGCTGGCTGAATAGTTTTTTAAGTATTTATTTTCGCGAAACTGACTGATAGCTTTTTTAAAGTAATTGGGGCATGTGGAGAAAAAGATGATGTAATATTGAATTATGCAGCAATGATTAAATATTTTCATTATGAATTTGAAATTATAAAAAATTGCTAATTCTTTTACAGTTTACTTTTGTTCAAGCTGATAAAAATATCTGTCAATCATTATTTTTATTAAACATAAATATAAATTTGACATGTATGTTGCCTTTTTGTGCGTAATGTCTATTAAAAATTACTTTTGAATTTTTTTCCATTTACTCTTATTTTTTCAATTCATTTTGTCAAATTCAGTTTTAAAGATAATTGAAATCATAAGTAAAAAGTAATTTTAAGGTGCAATAAATAAGGCCTATAACCTAGTAACAATTATAATAAAAAAATAAACCACTTTTGATTTGATTTAAATTGACTTTATTATAAAGCCTGCCTGATTTTGGCTTTAATTTTTTGTACATTTTTTTTATCAACATTGATTTTAAGTAATGTAATATTGTATTTTTTAAGTTGTTTTTATTTATTATGCTATGACCAATTTTGACTCTTCTTTTCTAATGTTAAGCTAATGTCTTTTGATCTTCACCACATTTTATAAGTATACAAACACATTGCATAATTGTTTAAATCAAAAGAATATAAATTGTGAATTAACTTGAGAAAAAATTCTTTTTCAAATCTGATTGCGTCAAAAATTTCATTTTAAGACTGTTGTTGTAAATTGATTGATTTCTGAGGAAAATGTTGCATATGAGCATTGTATCCTGTTATTGTAGTGAGGTTATTATCTAGAATGGTCTTATGAAATCACATGGTAAACCAGTGCAACAATTGCAATAAAAAAACATAAGTAAATAAACCGTGTCAATAAGTAATTATTTAAAGTATCGAGATTTTGAAAACCAAATGAAAATTAGTATTTTGTTAATTGTTAAAAAATGAATGGATTTATGGTGAAATCTGCAGTCAAAAGCAAGTAAAAAAGTGATTACTCAAATTCGCGGATCGTAACATCATATTAAAAATATTGGTTTTTTTAATAACCATGCTGAATTCCAAAGCAATTACCCCAGAAAAAGCGATCAGGCAATAATTCAGTTTTGCAATAAAATCTGTGCAAATTGAGTGCATCAAAAATTCATGGCTTAAAAGTCAGATCAAAATTTTCGAAATTTTTTTTTTTTTATTTAAAAAAAATATTGTGCTTCGAAACTTCTTCAGGCCACACATCTACAGTCAGTGGGCCACAGTTTGAACACCCCAGGAACCGATTGATTTGTTTTTACTGGGTTATATGTTTTTTTTTTTTTTTTTTTNTTTTTTTTTTTTTTTTTTTTTTTTTTTTTTTTTTAAGAATGTGTTCTATTTAAACGATAGAATTTCTTGTATAAGCGGGGCAATAATTTAGTATAAGTATTTTTGTTCCTGATTGACAAACATCATAATTATGCTTTTTTACTTTTTCAGATACTTAGTTGAACAGCAATGTATACCACCTTTATGTGAATTGTTGACAGTGTTAGATACAAAGATTATCCAGGTTGCACTAAATGGCCTTGAAAATATATTGAGGTTGGGAGAACAAGATGCAAAAGCACAGGGCACTGTCAACCCTTATGCAGTGATGATTGAAGGGTGCTATGGTAAAATATATTCTTTGTGAATTACTTTATATTGTTTGTGAATTTTATTTTTAAAACCCTTATTGAATCTGTGTTATTTCAAATTTATTTGCTTTATAATTTGAATTAAACTAATAAGTGTTTTAACCACTTAGAATCATGAAATATTTAAATGTTAAATTAAGGAATCATCCACTAAAATTTGTTTTTGTATAAAAATGTTAAGTGGCATATTAAAATTTTGTTTTACTTTTAAGATTATTGAAACCCTATTTTAAAATTGTTATTTGATTAAGGAAGTCTTGTACTAAATTAATTGATGTTTTTTTTTTTAATGCAGCAGTTTTACAATAATTTTCCGTGCTTTGATTTCAAACTATTATGAGTTGTTCAGTAATGATAAAATTATGCTGGAAATTGTTAAAACTGTGTGTTCTAAACAAAGTAATTCAAAAAAAAAAAGGAAAATTTTATTATTCTTTTGTGGTGAAATTTGCTTATAATTACACATATGTAAAACAAATTATAATTTATTTATTTTTTTAGTTTGTATTTTTTAAAAGTGGTTAGGAGTATACATACTGTTCTAAAATAATGTCCTTGAAAATTGTTTCTTTTTTGACCCATTACAAAGTCTAAGTGGTGCAAGGACATTTCTAGTCATGGTTTGCTATGTAGTTATCAATCTAACTACCTCTAAATATGTCATAACATTTATGGTATTTCCTGTAGACAACTTTTGTTAGTTTAATTTATTATAGTTTACCACATTCAGTATTATTTATGTCAATTCATTTTTTAGGTTTGGACAAGATAGAATTCCTACAATCACATGAAAACATGGAAATCTACCAGAAAGCTTTTGACATGATAGAGCATTATTTCGGCCTGGATGAAGAAGATTCACATCTAGCTCCTCAAGTTGATCCAGCTAATCAACAGTTTCAGTTCAATGCTCCAGATCAAAATATGCCCATGGGAGGCTATAGCTTTTAAAATTATTAAATTAATTTCATATTAAATTATAAAAAGAAACTGCTGTAGCGAAATTTCTTTAATTCAATCATTTGCTGAAACATATGTTTTATTACTCTCTGAGAAACTTACAGTATGAACATGTCAGTCTCAAACCAAAAAGAAATAACTCAGCTTCTTTTATGATGATCAGTTTTTATAATGCCAGGAAAGCTTTTCGTTGAGGAATAATAGAGTTCCGATTGTTGAGGAAATATGAGAGTTATGAAATCCACATTGACTTTATTTTCTTTGTAAAAATGACTATGATGACATTCTCTTTTTTTTTTTTCAAGTGAATCTTTTTCTTGGCGTTTAATGTGATATTATATTAAAACATTTTTGTTGTCTAACAAATAAATGTTTAATTTAAATGGCTAAAAACGTGTATATACTTTATCAATTTGCCCTCGGTGGTAAGTTGAGATAACCAAATAAAATAAACTTTAAAATGATAGTATCAATATATATAAGTTTACTAAATAAAATCAACTTGAAATTGGTTATGCCAGTTCAGTTATTATATAATAAAATAAGCTTTAAATTGATTTTGTCAATTTTAGTTTATACGAATAAAGTAAGCTTCAAATTGGTAATGTCAATTTTAATTCAGATTAATGAAATATGTAAGCTATAAATTTGTAACTTTTTAATTGTTAGTACTAATTCACAAATTTACATAATTAGCTTTGAATAATTGGCTAGACCTACTTGCAAATATAAGTTCAAGTATATAAAGGAAGTACGCTTTGAATTAGCTACTTATTATTTGATTACACCTACTTGTGTATGATACACATATAAATAAAACTTCTTTAATAATTTAAAAGATTTTGAAAAAAGAAAGTTTTCACCTTAAAGATTTGCTCTGAAGACTACTTTAGGAACATAATACTGTCCATTTATAAAGGCAACATAATTTTAATAACAATGCCTCAAAGCCTAAGCTCAGTAAAGACTATCACTAATAATATAACCTGATTTTTTTTAATAGATATGCTTGAATTTTAATTTTTATACTAAAATTGTGTTTTATTTTTAAACCTCTGTGCATATATATTTAAATTTTTTGAAATGATTGGGTAGATAGTTGCTGGAAACTCCATTATAATTTTTCTGTTCTATTTCTAAATGTTTCTGTGTATTTTATTTTGTTTCAATTTGAGAAGATTTTTTAACTTTTTCTGTGATGTTGTATATATGGAATTTATTGTATTTGTATTGTAAATTACAGAAGTTTTTGCTTCATTCCGGTCTATAATTATTGTAGCAACCGGTTTGATCAATGGGAATATCTTTATAAATTGTGCAGAAAACTAGGGATGCATTCATCGATTCATTCTAAGTTGAGATTTAGGAAACGCTTTGTATGCTATTCTGCGTCGATAAAGAAAATAAAGAAAGATGTTAAAATTTTGTGGTTTGGTATTTAAAAAAAACATTCAGTATGCGGTTTGCCTCTTAGGAATTAGTATAAGAATTATACCTCCACCACAAGCAATAAAACAGGCAAAAAATAACACAATATTTTGGATCATTTAAGGTTTTATAATTTTGTATCTTTTTTGAAAATAATTTAATTCTGGTAAAAAAATTTCTGGGTGAGATCAATTAAAAAAAAGTAACAATTTCTAACTATGTGTCTTTTCTAAAAACAATGTATTTTTCAGTTCAAATCAAAATTTAGTTCTTTTTTTTTTCCTTGCAGAAAAAGATCTAAAATTTGGAAATACAAAGTTTTTTTATTTTTTTAATAGTTACGTCTTTTGTTTGTTGAAGACTGTTCAATTTGGAATTTTTCACAAGCCTTATTATGTTTCCCTTTTCACAGTTAAGAAAAAATCATTTTAATTTTGTCTAAATTCCATGATTCTTATATTATTATTCATAAAAGCTTATTTTTATTATTATTTTTGTCTTTTTTTTCTCTTTTTTTTCCAAAATTTTATATTAGGGTGTCAAATTTTATTTACCACCAATTATTTACACAAAATCTCAAAATATATTAAAAAAATAACAATTTCTTCAAAATTTGTTAACCATTTCTCTAACAACATTTCTTCACAAGGCAGAAGGCTCTCTTTTTACCATGTCAGTTTCTTGAAAGTGGCAGAATAGTAACAAAGTTCATAGTTCTTGTTTCCTAAATTTGCTGCGATTATTTTTGCTGTGGTTTCTTGCATGGGAAAAGTCTGCAAGTTCCCAGTGGCATCCCTGTAGTCTGTGGTTGAGTTACTGTGTGCAGTTAAACTATTTTCATAACACATACACGCACACACAACACTACACAGATAACAAGGTACACAACATGAACATGCTACTTTGACACAACACGAAACACATAACAGACAAAATGTCTCACTCTTTTTCTAAAGTTGATGGAATAGTCCTTCACAAGAGATAAATATATTTTAAATCGATTATTTTTGAGATAATAATCATGCTTAGTCGTAGTATACAATGTCCAGTTGGGTTTGTTGTGTCGAATTTCTGTAAGTTTTTAATTCTATTTAATGTGCTTAGAAACTTGCAAAGTGTTTTATTTAAAAAGGAAAAAAAATGTGCAATTATAATTTCTAATTTATTCTTTTTGTGTAATTTTTTCTATGTTTTGTTTCTAAAGATATAGAAAAATTGTAAAAAAAACTTTTTTTTATCGTGCAATTATAATCTATTTATAAACTAATCATTTATTAAGGTATCCGACTAGGTTTGGCACTATACCTTATTGAAAATAGCCTTAATTAAAATTTTCAGCAGGGATTCTAACATAAATTTAAAGTGAATTTTATCAAATATTTTTTCAAAATAAAAGCAAATTTGAGAATGTAAACTAAAATTATTTAATGAACCAACAGCTCTACTACAAATTATGATTCATAAATATCTAAATAAATTTTTTCTAGATCAATTGCATGATTATCCTGTAATTCTTTTTATTATAATATGTGTTAGCGTAAAGAGATTTTCTCAAAATCAATGTTTTTCTAGAAATACATTTATAGTATACAATCGCTGTTCTGTTTCATTTGTCAGGAACAACTGCAACTTCGATTCTAATGATCAGATAACACAAAATTTAAAAAAAATTGAGAAAGCTAATGAACTAAAGTTTAAATATAGACTATGAAAAAATAGTCGAAATTGCCGATTTCCACCCAGTTGGATACTTTAAAAATTATTTTACTCTACCATTTAATTAAGTTTTTGACCAGTTTTTTTTAAATTTAAATTATTATCTGACCTTAGCTATGTCAACTAACCTTATTAGTCGCCCCATGAAACAATTTTACTGAAATATTGTTTGTTAGCAAATTTACACACAAAATAGATTTGTTTTTTAAAACATTTTTAAGTTTTTTTTTTATGTTTCATGCTTTTTTTTTCCTGTGAGGAAGGGCACTCTTAAATTGATTATATGTGTAGGAAAATTTCAGTGCAATCTTACTTCAGATCAATTATAGAGGATTAAGAAAATCAGGGGTTGTAAGGGTACGATATAACAGTTTGTCAACCATATGAATTTCAATAAAAATTTACATGAAATTTGGCACTATACACCCAAGATAATTATACTCCTGTTTTATGTAAAGCTCTTGGATGTATTTAACTTAAAAACTTTTCATTACATATACCACTTCCTGTATAAAAATTGCCAAAACAGATTAGTTGAGTAGCTATATTTTCCCCTTGATCTGGTGGTTTGGTATTAACTAATAACCGGTAAAAAATAATTTGTAAACATTAGAAATTTTATCTGTTTTACTATCTTAAATTTGGCATAGTATAAATAGTAAATTCTGTGATTTGTAAAAAAAGTTCTCAGTTCTGTTAATATTATTTTAGTTCTAGGAATAAGATCTTTATTTTAATTATAAAATTACTTGCATTTACTCGTATATTATTAGTTCTAATCCACCATAAGTTTTAATTTTCAGGATCACTCACAAAAAGTTCTGAAGTATGTTCTTAAAAAATAATTATTTAATTAAGACAATACAATGTAGGGAGCTAAACAAACTTTCACATCCTTTAGACTTTATATTCTTGTTATACTGGTGTATAAAAACATGTTAAATGAAAGTTTTCTAACATGTACCAAAATTAACACATGTGTTTTAATGTCCTTATTGCTTTTGTTGAAAAATTCAATCAACCCTCTACCTGTGTATGCATCATTTTTGATTATTAAATCCAGTTTTTAAAGATTATGTATGATTTGAATTTTTATTTATATATATTTTTTGTAATTTCTAGCTATTGTATATTTAGTTTTTAATTTGTCCATACACATATACTTCTATTGTATATGTGCAATTACAATTTAGAATGATATTAAAAAGCTACCTCTTTAATTTTTTTTCTTTTTGCTAATGCATGGCTATATAATGTCTTTTAATTTGAGAAAATATGTTATTTTGATTATTATAATACTGATGCAAGAAATGTATTCTAAATCTTTAATATTCATATAACATTTTGTCATGTGTAATACTTTTGTTTTTATAAAATAATTATTTTTCTGATATAAACTTAAGTAAAATTAACAATCACTCTTAAAAATTTAAAATACATAATTGATTTTTGATTTTATCTGAAGAAAACGTTTTAATTTCTTAATACTTTATCAATTATTTTTAGAATTAATGCATTCCTTAAAAAGGTTTTATTGCTAAATTTTACTTGTTAATTTTTACTTTTTATTTCTCCTTCATAAAATATTTTTATCCTGATGTTCCTCCATAAATATGCGGATTTTCAGACAATATAAACATTAGATTTTTTTCCAAATAGTGTTTTTCCAACTCTTATCCCTTTGGCACAGAATTTTTTAAAACATATTTATCATCCTTTTTTCATTATTTCATAATAATTTAAATCAAAATAAGTGAAAAGTATTTAGCATTTTAATAATATAAAATAGAACAGGAAACGCTGGCTTCTTTAGGGATTAAAGGTAAAATCTTACGAATATAACTAACTTCCAAACAAATTTGCACTTATTTACAGTATTTTTGATCTAAGAAAAAGTTATTCATCCGTGAAATTTCTTTAATTTACAAAATCAATTGATAAATTTTTGAATAGGAATAAAAAATAAAATAAAATTTAAAAAAAATAAATTTTTCTTTAATTTTTTGTTTCCGTATAAATATAATTCTGATAGTCTAACATATTTTTTTAATAACTATTAGAGTGCTCTTTATGTTTAAAAAACATCAAAATATATTTGTAGGTCTAAGGGCTATTCGAATTAAGTCTCTGTTTAAAGTAAGATGATCACATTATTTTTTTCTACATTCATTCAACCTTTTTTTTTTCTGTGGTGCTTTTAAAATTGTCCTGAATTTCACTAGGTAATTAAAGCCCTTACTTATAATTTCTGCAGGTAAAATCAGTGATTAAAATTAACTAATTATACTGATCTTTTTTTAAAGAAGTATAAAACAATATTTGTTGAATGCTGTGAACTTTTAGTATTGTAAAACTTTGCTGAAAAATAATCTGCATATTTGCTGCTTACCATAAATTTTAAATTATAAAATTGTCAAAATTAAATTATTTGCTGGCTAATAGACCTGAAAATTTAAATTTTTAGCTAGTAGCCAGTGGCCCCTAAAGACTTAATAGCCACTTTTTTCTCAAACTCAATCGCTCGGTGACCAGTATCCGTAGGTCCTTTTGTTTTAGGTAGCTACTTTTTGCATTTTTTTTTTTTTTGCTTAGATTAAATTTTATTTTTTATTCATATTAAAAATATTCTGTATCCATAGGTCCTTTTTATTTAACTTGCTACTTTTTGCAGTTATTTTTTGCTTAGAATAAATTTTATTTTTAATTCATGTTAGAAATAATCTGTATCCATAGGTCCTTTTCATTTAACTTGCTACTTTTTGCAGTTATTTTTTGCTTAGAATAAATTTTATTTTTAATTCATGTTAGAAATAATCTGTAGCTGTAAGAAGTTAATTAAACAAAATATATATATGTATATTAATTTGTGGAGAAATAATTTTTTTATACACACTGACTTGAAAGAATTTTCTGTGAAAATATTTAGGGAGCAAAATACACTTAATGTATGCATTACAACTTTGAAATATGTGAATTGTTAAAGAACTCTGCATCCATTTAAAACTTACCACCACAAAATAATGGATTCTGAAGGATCAAAATTTTGAATGGACACATTGGGAATTTTAATAGAAAACTGTCACCACTTTTTTTTTTCCGTTGTTGCTGGCTCGCTGTGTGGCAAGTGATTATTTTCAGGTTTCCTAGCTACCATGTTTTCAGTTGTGGTACTTTAAATGTTTATCGAAACGGTTTATTAATTTTCTTTCAGATAGCTTTTGTACCTTGACGTGTTCAATGTGTTTTACCAAGAGGGTTGATTGTTTTTAAGGGAAACTGAATCTTCTGATAAAAAAAAAATTGTGTGACTGTGATACTTTTTCTGAAGTTCTTGTGTATAGTAAATATGTATAACAACTTGTATTTTACAATCCTTTTCATCATGTCTTCATTCTTTTAAAGGGAGAAAAAAAAAAGAAAATGAATGTCTAAATGTATTATTTATTGCACTTAATTAACTGAGAAGTCATTAGTGCCATTAAACTTCTAATCTAGTCACAGAAGACAGTGCCTTCTTATGTTAACAGTGTTGTTCCTGGCGGCAGAAAGAGGGTAAAACAGATTTCAAGTGTTTAATGATGAGGCTTGTACTGGAATGGTGTTTGCTTGTGCAGTAAAACTCATTTTAAAAGTTTCATGATAAAAGTTTTCCATTTCTTAATACTTAGGTCCTTTGCTTCCTTATGGCAATGTTCCGATGTCTCGTTTTCTCTACATTTCCCCCCCAAGACATTTTTCTAAAACAGATGTGAAGGTTAAAAAATAAAAACTGTCTAGAACTTTTTCCTAGCATCCATAGTTTTTTTTGTTGCTACAGTGACTTTTTGTTCTAAAAGCTTTTGTTCTATTTTTTTGACTTAAAATATTTTTTAAAAAATAGTAAAGGTATGTTAATTCGAAGTTTTTATTTACATTATAATTTATTAATGAGTTATACTTATTAAATTTTAACTTGATATTAACAGACTTAAATACCTGTTTATTGTTTGGTATAACTCCTTGCTCTGGTGCCTCATTTTTCTAATACTGGTGTGAAGGTTAAAAATAAGAAACTGCTCTGAACTTTTTCTAAGAATTTAATTGTGTGTTTTTTTTCCCCATCTGAAGAAAAATTACATAGTTGAAAAGTAAGTTTTTCTCTGATCTGTTTTTATTTTTATCACTTAAAAACTCTCTTAAATTATATTTTTATATTCTGGCAGCTATAATTGAAATTTCTAATTGGTTTTGCATTTTATGAACCTGTTATAATTTTAATTGTTAAAGACAATAATTTTTTAAAAACGAAAAAACCTTATATGTGAAATAAAGTTTTTTTCTTCTTCCATTTAACAAATCCTTCTGATTGCATTAAAATAAAAGTGGATTTAATGTGTCTCACCTAACAACATTTCTATATATCTAAACTTGAAGTCTAGCTTTATTTCTGTTTAATTACTCTTTCATAAAAGGATTTTTTAAAAAATCTTTTCACATCCAGTACAAGCCTTGCTTAATAACTGAGCTTATATGAAATCATCCAAATTATTCTGTCTTAGCATTTGCCTTACTCTAAATACTTTTTGTCCAGGGAGGGAAAAAAAAGACATTTCTATTTTTGTTATAATATTAAATATAAATGTCAAAAGTAAGATTTTTTTTTTTTTTAATGACCAGTAACTGTCTTTTTACTTCAAAAAAAAAAACTTTTAAAGATCTATTTAAATTGTTAAATTTCAAAATCACTTTATTTATACTTTAAAAAAAATTCAAAAGATTATGTACCTTGGACTTCCTATTCATTTATTTTTGTGCAATTCTAATTTTATTTCTGTAAAAGATTAGTTTATATATAACCAAAATCGTAACTGCTTTTTTGTTTCTTAATTTAATAGATTGAGATAGGTACTAAATTCATTTTAAGTGTTATAATGATGAAAGTAAGGTATATTTGTAATCAATTACTTTTACTGATTCAGTATTTTTAATTCATTGTTATTTATTTGAAGTGGTACATGTTAAACCCTGCCAAACCCACAAAAAAATAATTCACAGTAAAGCTTTTGCAAGTTGACCTTTCGTAGGTGAACAAGAGCAATTCAATTGCCTACTTAGAAAAGTGTTCAACTTATAATAGGAAATAAAATTGCTTTTGCTAGTTTGGTAAGTGATCATTAAAATCGACTTTGACTGGCAATCAACATAATGAGGTGGTCAACTTTACAGATTTCACTTAACACATTAGCATTGAAATGTGTTAATAAACTGTATAGCCTCTTTTATTGTTAAAAAAAACTTATATAGCTTTTCTGTTTTTCAAAATACAGTTAAATCTATGTAAGTTGACCACTTTTGATCCTCCCAATTGATGGTCCACTTAGACAAGAGGTCAACTTATAAAGAGGTGATACTATTTTTGCAAATATGGTGCTTGATTTTAGAGGGCAATTTAAACAGGTTGTCACCTTAACAGCTATATCTTAAAACTCCTTAGGTTGAATTGGCAGGATCTAATAAACATCACCTCATTTGTTTCATCGTGTTTGAAATATATTGCTAGGCCTTTATTTATTATAAAACTTAAATATGCGAAATTTTTGGCTTGCCCCATAATTTTCTTACATTGGAACCTTTTGTTTATAAAATAAACTTCGAAATAATAAATATGTATCTGAGAATCGTCTAAAATAAAAACTTGAGATAAGTGGAAGAACATGTTAAGTCGCTTTTTTTTAAAGTTTATTATAATTAATAGATTAAAGTGAGTACTCAATAATTAATAGAATAAAGTGATTTTAAAACAGGATAGGCATTCTGTTCGGAAGAAATCTGTTTCTTCCGTGACTGGTGAAACTGGATAAAATTTTAGAAACTAAAGATGATCAATACAATTTAGCAATAAGTAATACAAGAACGCTTAATATTAAGCAAGCTGAACTTCATATTTTTATGCAGAATTTTAAAATCTATTTATTATTTAAGAATCAGTTTAATTATTCATACTTAACAGTATTTGATTATAAAAATTAATTTACTATTTGTAACTAAATTAAATGCGATTTGTAGTTATGTGTGTATTTTGTATGTAATTTGTTTAATAATTTCTATGTATTGAAATTTTATGATGTTTTAACAATTCTTTTTTTAATTATAAAATTAGGTTCATTTATGTAAAATATTTAAGAACTATAGATATTTTAATTTCTTAAATTCATTAAATTAATTTTTCTTTGCAATTATTGCTAAAAAGTTTTCACTTATTTAAAATGATGTAAAAGGTTTAGCTAAAAAGTTTTCACTTATTTAAAATGATGTAGATTGGAAATTATTTACAATATTTAAACTAGATTGTTATTATAATTGATTTATTATTAAATACTTCTTTTTGAAAAATAATTCTTTCTGTTTGGGGTGGAAGATACCTATTTCTGGTCCTCCTTATGTTAAAATAAATGAAATAAAAATAATTAATTTTTTTAATGAAGATAAAATTATAATAGCTAAATGATTTGTGAACAACTTTATGTTGTTTCGCTACATTTTATATCTGATTTTGTCTTAACATGCTGTTCCACTTCATTTTTAAATACATATATTTTAATACTTGTATAAGGTTGTGAAATTTGTATTCTTAACTTCTGTTTTTCCAAAATATGTTTGTTTTTAAAAATTTATTTGGTTGAATATCGTAACATATCATACAAATTGGCTGTAAGGTGTAAACTTATAAGTTATTTTTAGAATTCTCGCCTATTGCTCTATATAGAGGGAGACATTACATTTCATAACACAAACATACCTATACAGCAGCTAATATTGTTCTGCTGTTGTTGTCCACAAGACATTTGTACATAAACATTGTACACAACATGTACATAGTCAGACACTGTACACATGTATAACACAAAATAATGTGTGAAATGTTTGAAAAAAATTGTATCTGATTGAAAAAAATTTTGTTCAATAAATTCTGTGTTGAAGATTCAATATCTTTTTTCCCTTCTGCATATTACAGCACATAAAATATATGATAAAGCAATTGATGGAAATATTTATACAGCAGCTTATTCTATGTGTTAATACCTGTTTTATCCACGAGGTTGTAATTTGCATATACTTATATTTTGCGTGAAAAAATTGTCAGTGAATTTTAAGTTCTTTGATTTTTTTTTCCCCTTCATCCACTAATTTGTGGACTTTCGCCAATCAAAGATTTGTAAGGATAAAAAATTTCAGGGAGATTCGTAAATCTGAAATTTAACGTTAATCTTTATTCCTTCCATCAGGGCTGATTGTGCTCCGGAAAAAATCCGGAATTTTCGCTAATAGTGATCCGGAAGTTTCCGGTGATCGAAGGTCCGGACGTTTCAAAAAATCATTGATCAGAAGTTTCCGGAAATCAAATTTTCAAAGGTGGAACTTAAAAACACAGTTCATTTTATTCGTTTGTAAGGGAGAGCCAGAGAGATACATTATAAGCTTATATTCATGATTAATATTAATTTTTTATCAGTAAATAGTTGTTATAATCATAAACTCAAGAAAGAAAGACATATTTGTAAATTTTAATTACTTCTCCAGGTCATCATAGGTATGTGTAAAAGTTTAAATATATTTTAGGTAAACTAAGAAATATTGAGAAAAAGGGAAAAAGAAACCTTGTTTAAAATTTTTCAATTGTTCAATCAATTGTAAAAATGTTTTTTTTTTTTAACTCAAGAAATTTTCCGAAATTTTGACTTAGGCTCCCAATCAACCCTGTTCCATAACAACAAGGCTCGTAGGTATTATATTCTTATAACAAATGTTTTGTCCTGGTATTCCTGACTTATATGTCTCAACCGAACATTTTTATACAATTTATATATGAATGAAAATACGAATAGCTTCTGTCCGCCGAAAGGCAACTACTGAGTTAACATTTGAAGAACTGACCGAGATTATTTGTTTTAAAATTCCTTTTTGTTCAAAAATTTTTGCAATTTAAAAAAAATAAATTTTTTTAAAAATATTTATTTGTTGTAGAAAAAAATTCCCTTGCGATTTTCATTTTATAAGCTCGCGCTTGACTAAATACAATATACTCTTGATATCTCAAAGTTGAAGTGACGCTAAAAAAGTTTCGAGATAACTAGTTCAGAACTAAATATGTTCAAAAGAGTAGAAAAATATATTCTAAAATATTACTCATATCGTGATTACTTATATTATTATAAAAGTACAGTCATGGAACATAATAACTACTAAGAAATAGATATGTCATGATAGTCGACTATAAGTCTAAATACAACAAAGATAATTTTATTTTTAAGAGTTAATACAAAAATAATTATGCATTAGGTATATACAGGGCTGATTGTGCTCCGGAGATCAAAGGTCCAGACGTTTCAAAAAATCATTGATCACAGAAGTTTCCGGAAATCAAATTTTCAAAGGTGAAACTTAAAAACACAGTTTATATTATTTGTTTGTAAGGGAGAGCCAGAGAGATACTTTATATATGCTTATATTCATGATTAATATTAATTTTTTATCAGTAAATAGTTGTTATAATCATAAACTCAAGAAAGAAAGACATATTTGTAAATTTTAATTACTTCTCCAGGTCATCATAGGTATGTATAAAATTTTAAATATATTTTAAGTAAACTAAGAAATATTGAGAAGAAGGGAAAAAAAAACTAGCTTAATATTTTTTCAATTTAAATTTTTTTTTATTTTTAACACAAGAAATTTTCCGGAATTTCGACTTGGGCTCACAATCACCCCTGTATATAAAAAAGCAATTGGTTGACAATAAACTTAAATTGTGATTTTTCTGAATAAACTTACATTGTAATTTTTCTATTTCGAAAATGGAACATCAAGACACGCCTTTAAAAATGGAAAAAAATCCATTATAGCGATAAAAAAGAATTTTAATCAGGAATTTTTCGTAAATTTACATTTAATTATGTAAAATCGAGCTAAATTAACATTTAGTTTTTACAGATTGAAATGGGAAGAACATGGTTGCTGAAGTCATTTAGTTGATCACGTAAAAGACACAATTCTTAGAAAAAAGAAATAAGCCATGACTAAATACTTAAATGATGAAATTTTTTTTTAAATGAGATAGTCGAAAAATTTATGAATTTAGTTCGTCAATTGTTACACAGGTATTAAATTTACAAATTTGCTTAGAGTAATTAACTAATGTCGATAGTATTAGTAGGTAGTAATTAGTTGTCAGATATTAATAATAATTAGATGTTTCCTTTTCTTTTTTTTACCAGTTTTTTAAATTTTTCTGGAATTGGTATTCCTTGTATTACTACAAACGACCTTGCCTGTAAAAAATAAAGTGGTAGCGCTATGCATGAAATGAAAAGAACAAGGTTGCAGAAGGCATTTAGTTAATCATATAAAATAATTGAACCAATACAAAGTACTTAAATGTTGAAAAAAAAATTACCTAAAACGTAATAAATATGTTTTTAAAGGGAAAAAAATATCCTAAAATTTAAAAGATTCAATAAGAGAAAAAATCCTAGCCTTAGTTGTTAGTATTGCTACAGGTGAATTACACTAAGGCACAAAATTTTGTTCCATTCAAGCAAATACTTCAAATCTGAAATTCGTTTTGCTGCTAAAACTACAGATTCTTTAAAAATTACATTATTAATCTTTTTTTTGTCGAAATGGACAAGTTTAAAACGTTATATATGAAAGAGAGTTAAGGCACATCATCAGGATTAAAATTGCTTAGAAATCTACTCCCGGAAACGCTGTCATACGTGGCCAGGGGCGTTTCCCCTTTTTTAACCTGTTCAGCAGCACCACTAGCGGCGCATGACGGCATTTCCGGACATGGATGCCTATGCAAGTCTGATGATGTGTCCTAACTCCTTTAGAATTTTCTCGCAACATTTACGCGGTATATATAACCTTTTTAAACTTATATATTTCAACAAAAATATACTAAAAATGTCATTTATGAAATAAGCAACTGTAGCTTGGAAAGAGAAATCGATTGCTGAATTGAAATAAGTGATATGAATGTATCTAAGATCTGTTAAAAAAATTTATGCAAAGGAGAAAAAAATTATTCTCTAGCGTTAAAAACAACCTTGCTCGTCAAAAATAATGGAAATAATAAAGGATGATAATGCTTGTATGAAAATTGTTGCGTCATGCTTGAGATAAGAGTATTAGATCACTTCATAATAATGAAGTTAAATGTTTAGATAGAGTTAGGTTTTATTATGTTGAAAAAAAAATTAATTTATAACTAACTTTTATTTAATAGTGGCTTGCTAAGTGAGTATGCTCTGAACTTACTTCTAGATTAGATAAACATAGATGATAACTAAAAAAAAGCTAATTTTATGAAAAATGAAGAAAAAAAATCTATTATCTTCTTATTTTTATGCAAATGTATGCGGAAATTATTCTATTGTAGAAATTTATTAATTCCAAAACTTCAGTATTCAGTTTGTTTGAAAATCATATTTCATTCTTCCTAAAATATTTTGCTTAAGAAAAAATCCTAATAAAAAAATTTGCTTTTTTCATATTTGATCGTTGTTCCGATGTTTACCAAATTGCAGCTGTGTGAACATAACTACTATAAAATAATTCCTAGGCTATTAGTGTTAAATATATAACAATCTCTCCGTAAATTCTGCTTCCAGGTCGAAACATTGTTCAGTTATTGAGATTCATTTAATTTAAAATGAAGATTGCAAGAAATGTTTTTTGTAAAAACGTTTTTCTTTTCTGTAACTTAATTCTAGGCTTAGTCATTTATTCCATTTTTTAGAACTATTGTGTAAAATTCAGCTTAGATATAAAAAAAAAATTTATTTATAATTTTTAAGTACCAAACTTAGCAACTTTTGCTGCATATATGTAAGGTTAAGTTAAAATTGTACAGTAATAAATTCTGACAGTTATGAGAATTTTAAAATAAAATTGCAAGAATTTTTTTTTATTATTATTATTATAATATTTTTTTTTTTTGTAAAATATGTTCTATAACTGCCGATTTATGTGCTTATTAACTGCCGATTGCTCTCTAACTGACGAACTGCTAATTTCGAAACGTTTTTTGTGGCTAGTATTTATTCTAAAAAATGTTAACTTCGATTTCACGCGCTGTTTACATGTTTCTTGCGCTTTGACATTACGACAATCATAGTTGTTACGAAAAAATGATGCCATCGCTACAACTGAACTAATACACCTGATTTAATTTTCGATCGTTTTCTTAGAAAAACTAATGTTTGCAAAAGATTTTTTTGTTAATAGATTTAGTTTATTGTGTACTGCTGAAGGAAAGTAAGAATCTGTGATTATGAACTTTAGTTTTAAGGCTTAGTGATTTTGTGAAGTAAATTAGTTGTTCGCTTTTCGAAAAATGAGTCATTTTAGATTAATTTAGAAACTAGGTTGCTCAAAGACAGAAAAAGAATAAGTGTCGAATTTTCTTTACAGGCTTACTCATCCTTGACGGTGGCCGCGAGTGTTTCTGTAACGTAGTTTGATACACTTAAAAGAAAGAAAAAAATGGTTTTGTTTGTTTTCAATCTGGGTACAAATGTAACCATAATAACGGAGTAAAATGGATAACAGTAGCGATGATAGTGAAGTAAGAGTTGGACTTTTACAATATGAAGAAGATACGGAAAATGGGTACGTACTGTTTCTAATGGCAATTAGAGAGAAAATTGCCCCTTTTACAAAAAAAAATCTGGTAGAAAAAATCTAGTAGGTAAATTCTGTGAAATTAAATGAAATTTAAAGTTTATGTTCTCCTTTTTCTAGTGTCGAAGGATTTTTTAAACCAGTTTTTTTTATTGCTGAAATAACTGAGGGATTCAGTGCAAGAACAAGAGTAATTTAAAAACATCATAGCTTTATTAAAATTTACTCATTGTCTACAGGCGAGGACTGACTTTACACTTGTGTTTCAAAGATTTCTACATTTTATATATATATATATAGAAACTCATTTTAAGAACATCATAAGCGCAGAGTAAAGTTTTGGTATGTTAGAAGCACCATTATATGTTTAACATAGTTTTTTTTCTTGAAATTCTGAATCTATGTTATTTAGAATTTTAAATGTTTTTTTTTTTTTTTTGCGAAATTTTTTTTCTAAATTGTTTCTTTTTTCAAACGTTATATTTCGCTTTGCTGCTCTATGACTTAGAAACATAATATTATGAAGGTGTGTCAAAAATAAGCAAGGAGTTAGAAAGAACATAAGAAAATACAATTTGATTATTAGTTTTATTTTTTTTATATACGCCGTTAACAACTAACTTAATTTTGAGTTTACGACTACAAATGTTTAACTCCGTATAATATTGAATAATTACCTTATAATTTTGAACTCAATCCAGAAGACAAGAGAATTGGATCAGTACCCAGAGGTATTGATTTGTTGTGAGAACTTAGAGGACTTTGTGACCACGGCAGATTTAACATGCACCAGTCACCATTTTATACATGGGTATTCTTCGGCCGGCTGGATTCGAAATCCCATTCTCACAAACACGAGTTCAACGCCCTGCCAACCAGGCTATCCCGGCCAAATTATTAGTTTATTTTTATATATTGAACAGCCAACCCAATTTCGAGTTTACGACTACTTATGTTCAACTTCTTCTAATTTCTTCTAATTTTACTTCTAATTTTAAACTCAATTCAGAACACAAGGGAACTCCAGGATCAAGTATTGGAAGAAATTTTCGTCTTGGAGGGGGGCGTTTTGATGGAACTAACCAGCATTTAAGTTACATTATGAGGAAAACCACAAAAGCTTTCCACTGTCAGTCTGACAACAAGGGGACCTATGATCCGTCTACCACTGAGGATATTTTACTTCGGCACAGAGGCTGGTGTAAGCCGGGTGTAGAATTCGTATCGACCAGTCAACACTAGGATTCGAACTCAGTGCCCTTGAGTCCACTGAGTAATGACTCTGCAGGAGGTACCAATTTTATTGATTTGCCAAATTTTAGTCATTTTCAAAATGTAAATAGAAATTCAATCGTATTTTTTGTAGAATAAAAAGATGGAAATAAACTGCTTTTCCTCTTAATCTGCAATGATTAATCAGAAGCAACCATGAGGGTTAGTGTGCAAAATGAACAGGGGGTGTAGCTTTCTAGTTTTTTAAATACTTGTTTAATTATTAGTTTTTAACATGCATACTTTAAAAAATTAAGAAATACATTTTTCAACATTAAGAAATAATAATTAAAAGCTGTCATCAGCTGGAATAGAACCTGCGAT